>NC_141536.1:140201909-140507203 GCF_021556685.1 Rattus norvegicus
CCTGACTGCAGGCCAGGGATACATGAGTCCCATGGTTCCCGCCCAGGAATCCTTGCTCATCCATTCAGCAGGTTTGAATAGCTGCCATGGGCAGTTCTAGAGCGTTATTTCGCATTCGAGAAATGAAAGCCCAAGGAATACCGACTGTCTTCCGAAGTTCAGGTCTATTTTTATCTGGAGAATTTCCAAGATGTACAGCGCTGACTTGAGGAGATAGTGGTGTGAGGGATCGGAGAGAGGGCCGGGTCCTTTCTGCAGTCTGGTTATCCTGGCTTGGAAAACAGTCTAGCTTATGAAGTTAGAGGTCTCCTCAGCACCACAGAGGGTGCTGACCAGGGTGCTGAATTGACATGGCGCTTCCTAACAGGCTAGCTAGGAGGAAGAACTGGCCTGTTCTTGTGACTAAGGACCCCGTGACAGTTTTGGTTCACACTACACAGGGAAGCCTTGGATGTGAAGACAAGAGTTTCTGTGCTCTGTGACCCTGGGGAAATCTTCCTCATGCATCTGGTGTGGACTAGCTCTTTCATTTGTTTACTGTAGAGTAGCTTCTATACTGCCAACCCCAGAGGACCAAGGTGAGCAGCAGCTGGGGCTATGTGGCAAGGCCCAGCTGATCCCAAATCCAGAGGCCCAGAAGAACTCCTTAGCTCACCCTCAAAGGAGCTTACTGGGCATGTCTCCTGCAGCGTGGAGGCTGTGCCCCGTGGCATCAGATGCCCCCTCTAACCTGGGTTCTGCTGGTGTAGTAGCTGTTAAGTATGAAGGAACGTGAGGAACACCCAGAAAACAGTATGTTTTAGTCTATGCCCATCCATAGCATTAGGTAGAATTTCTCAGACAGGTCCTGACTTTTTCCAGATTCTGCGACAGCTTTTGCCTGGTGACCATTGCTCACGTGAGGTTTGGGTGCAGTTCTACTGAAAAGTTTTAGAGCCAGGCTGGTTTAGTTCAGCCACCCCCTCAGGAGTGTGTCCATGCCTACTGCCCCTAATCTTCACCTCAGGTTGTAGTTAGCACAATCTGACCTAAGCATCTGTGCATACAGCATGCACCAGATAAACACTTGTCTCCTGCATTGGTTTGGCCTGAGTTCCTCTCCTTTGTCCTTGAGCTCCATTCTTTACGACTTCCATGACAGCTGCTGACACCCACTGAGCTCCCACTACCATTGGTAAGGCACGTTGAGTGAGACTTTCCAGCAGTCACACAGGCAGGGGTAGCACCATTTCACAGATGAGGAAGGCTGCACCAATAACATGCTGGAGCCATTTCTACACTTGATTTCTATCAAGCTACGAGACCTTCCTAACCCTCTTAGGTTTAGAAGTGAGGCTGAATGACTAATGACCTAAAGAGTATGTTATCTCACAAGGGCACCCAAATGTTTAAAGACACGTATGAAATAAATACGCTTGAATGATCTATAGAGTTAGGGAATGGAGTATATATTAGGGGTACAACCAGGGCACAATGAAAATATGAATTCATTAATCATGTATACCATCAACTAAAGCTGACGGACTCAGTTCTTTGTTCCTGATATCCAGGTGAAGTTAAAGGGCTATCTCAACCGTTGAACATCACAAATTCAGTGTGCACATGGAAGGTGGGAAACTTGTCAAAAGGCAGGTTCACTGGGGCTGGAGACACAGTTCGATAGTTAAGAGCAGCTGCTGAGAGATACCCAATTTAATAAAGATGGAGGAAAAAGAAAAGAGCAGCTGCTGTTCTTCAGAGGACCCGGGTTCAATGCCCTGGCACAGCTCACAATTAGCAGTAACTCCTATTCCAGGGGCTCTAATGCCCTTTCTGGCTCTGTGTGCACCAGGCATGCATCTAATACACATACATACATGCAGGTAAGACACTCAGACATAAATGAAGTGGTAAGTCTGGAGTAGGCCCTCAGATTATTCATTCCTAACAAGACTTTGCTGTTGGTGGTACTGAATAGAAAGACTTCTTCACTGCTCTCCAACCTTGTGATCTGTGAATTACAACTGGACTTCACAAACAAGACCTTGAATGTCTTTGCTTAGAGCTGTGGGTTGGGGCTCAGGATGTACTGTCTACATACACGAGTCTCAGGAGACAGTGAGACCGTGGCAAGCAAGGGTGTGATAGCCATCTACATTGTTATCACATGACCACAGGAGGCTCAGCAGACCTGTTCCACTGCACCTTCCCAATGGCAGAGATGGGGAAAGAGTACAAGAGCTTCCCCAGGATCTCTTGCTGCTGGAGTCTAGGGGTGATAGGGTCTGACAACCAGGTGGAGCCAGTCCATTGAGCCTGGGACTAGGAACCTGAATCTGAGTTGAGTGGACACGAGGTGACAAGGGAAGACATTCACTTTCTGATGCAGACCTGGACAGCTGCTGTTGTCCAGTCCCTACTTCTCAGACTATGGTGATCCTGCCCCTAAGTTAAATGAGTACATATGTCCTGAACTTCCAGGCTGGTCCTCCTACTCAGTTGCTCTGAACCATTACACTGTGACTTTCCCAGCACTTGCTTCATGTAGCTCATTTGGAATGACACTGTGCGTGTGGTTACCCAGGGTCCTCTGTTTTGAGTAGAGGACGGGCCTTCCACTTCCACAAGAACTGCCTTAGTGAGGTGCTTAGACTCCCTGATGCATTCTAGGACCTGGACAGTTACCAGAGCCTTGCCAGTCCTCACTGCCTATACCCTCACTCTGCCATGCTTGCCTTTTGACCTGTTCTGATTCCTGGTCAAGTCCAGTGAAGTGATTTATTAGGGTGTGGCATCCCAAGGGGCAAACAAGGCTGCTAGTCTTTGAACATCTGTTCTAGAGATGAACAGTGGTCAGCAAGCAAACAAGTATTACTGACAGGTCAAAGTGGGGATGTGCCTGGGGGATTGTTATTGGTGGTGGGACCTTTCTTCACTGGAACTGTACCAAAGTGTATGTACAAAATCAGGTGACAGAATATGAAGTGGTCCATGGGTTTTTCCTCCTGCGAAGACAGCTGTAGATCAATGACAAAATGTCATTGGTGACAAGTCATGAGGAAGCTGGGCTCCGGAGGGATGTGTACAGATGTGTTACCTGTTCCTGAGCTATGTGTGAACAGGTACTAACTAGCACAGGGATGTAGTATCTCCATTTAATACTTGATACATTCCTGGGGTTGAGGTCTTAGGAGGCTCATGGTTTAGACTGGAGGTTAGCTGAAGCTCATGACTGAGGAGATAAATGCAATGCAGAGCGCAGCCAGCTCTAAGAATAGAAAAGACAGCAAGCCAAGAAGAGAGGGTGGGATGTGGGCCGGTGCATCCTAGAAATAGTATGAGTGGTCTTATTTAGCACCATAAGACAATGATTTAGAAGTAGACCTTGATTCTATTTGTAAGCCACTGGGTGAGCGATGAAATTTCAAACCAAGTGAAAATGATGCTGTGAATCTTACTAGATGTCCAAAGGTCTCAGGAATTTCCCCCAGAGAAAAGGCCTTCATGTATCACAGCCAGACTAGAACATACCCAAAGTCAAACCCAACTCCACGTAGTCACAGCCACTGCCAGGCGGCTGTTATCAAAGCCACAAGTCCTCCCCAAAGGCAAGCTGCTGTGGTCTCTGCTCTGCATGGTCTTGGTCAATTTTCCACTTAAACAAAAACAAATAGGACAAGAATACAAATAAGATATGGCTTGACACCACTGGTTTGGGTACAAGAGTTGGTGAGGATATGGAGAAACTGGGGCACTATTGCTGGTATGAAAATAGTGTGGCTGTTTTGGAAAATTTAAAGTGTTACCTCATGGGACCCTGAAAATCCATTCCAGAAAAATTCAGTGACTTGAAAACATCTGCCTACACAAAGCAAAAAAACCCACCCTGTACTTGAATGCTAACAACATTCGGCATAACAAGCAAACAGGAGAAACAGTCCAAGTATCCATGAACTGATAAATTAACAAATACGATTCAGCCACACGATGATTGTACAGCCACAGCGAATGTTGATGCTACAATCACACGAACAGTGAGGACGGAGAACGGGAAACGCTGGACACAAAGGCCACATAGTGAGTGATGTCATTTATGGAAATGTCTAGAATAGGCAAACAGACTGGGGGCTGTCTGGACTCGGGAGGGAAAATGGGAGTGATTGCTTGCCAGTGGGGAGATTTCTTTTGGAGGAATCTGGGGTTGGATGGACAACATTGTGAATACCCCACCACCCACTGTACATTAAAAGAGCAAATTTCATTGTAAATTCTCTTAATAAAGCTATTTTAAAAAACTGGTTATAAAGTGCCATTTGTTTACTTCTTAGACTTCAATTTAGAGGTACTATAGAATATATGCCCGAAACATTCCCTCTTGCTGGTGGCTATACACAACTGGGAAGGAGGATGTGACGAGAGACCCAGACAGGTTCTAGCAGCTTGACCAGAAGTTCTTGGAGGCACCATTCGAGGCTTCCCACATCTGATACTATGTTTCTCAGAGATTATTATGTAAGGAGACTTATTGGAACAAAACCAAACTAAACCAGTCCTTTTTCCAGAAACACTGTGCCTTTTGTCTGTAGAAAACAGAACTAATGTATGGCTATCTTTTTGACTTTTGCTACCGAAATGCCCCATAGGAAAATGTTTCAATTTTTACCTTTTCCTTAGATCAGGGTTCAAGTTATCTACCTTCCCAAACTATCTGGAGAATTCTAGCCACTGTTCCTTTAAACGTTTCCTTGCATAAAAAAGGGATGCTTTAATGAGCGAAGTGCCCTAAGCTGTTTTGCAGGTACCCAATTCCCAACAAAACCCAAACATCCCATCTGCCAGCTCTCGAGGCTAAAGTTGATGCACAGTGCCTTGTCTTTGTCTCTGCCTAGTCTGTAGCCTCAGAGCACAAGATGTTCTAGAGCTTCAAGGTGGTCAGTGCCTGACCCTTGGGATCCTCAACAGCTAGGGAGCCTGCTCATGCTAGCTTGACCCCTAGGCCCAGCCTCCCTGTGAGACGGGCCCTTGTCCTATCAGTTCAGTCTATCTACCCCTCTGTCCTGGAGCCACACATGGTTGGGCTCTGGCTATGGGAGGAATTACTTAGTACTTTGATTTGGTGTCTCCTGGCACAGTAGTTCATTGTGCTCCTTCCAGCTCTATAGCACAGGGTTAGAGCACTGCCAATGTCTGTCAGCCTGGGCTTCAAAGGATCTAGATAATTCTAGATAGAGAGAACTTGGGCGCAGGCTTCCAGGGACAGGCTCCCCTTCCTCATGAAGTTTAATACCCCACTTGACTGGACCCATGTTCCTATGCTCTTGTCAGCCCCAGGAGGAAAAGAACAGTTACAGACACAACTTTCCTTCTTTTTCTCTTCTCTAGTCCCCAGAGCCATTCCATATAGACATATTACAAAGCTCCAGTGAAGGCACCTGACTTCACAGGTAGCTACCAGGCTCCTAAGACAAAGGACTCCTTTAGGGTCACTATTGGGTAGAGAATGAGATTAGCCTACAGGTCTGTTCTGTTTATTCCTCTACTTACAGGCCACAGCAGCCCATGGAGACAGTCAACGGGCTGTGCAGACAGGAGCAACTGGTTGAGAACACCCTTGGGAGGAGACGGCAGTTTTCCTAGTGTGCCTACTTTGGTGAAATCATCCTCATGGCTCATAGGGCTCTAGTCACACTTCCACTCAGAAAGCCTGGCTGGGGCTCATCTTAGTGATGTTAGGAGCAAGAGTAACTTGTGAAAGGGGGTTGCTTGAGAAGAATGGGCCCGGTAGGAATCCTGTAGTCATATGAAGTTATCAAACTCTTAAAAGAGTGTGTGCGTTATCATAAAAAAGAGAGTGGAAGATCGGCAACATGAATTCTGTATTGACATTTGGTTCTTAATAATAACATCCAAAATGCATTCTGTTCTTATAGCGCTGTGACCGCGACTGCATCGGGTGGAGGGTTTATGTTGCCGGAGTCTTCCTTGGAAGTGGGAGGAGCTGGTGATTGAGATACACTAGTTTCTCCTTGGGACCTATATGCAGCTTGGTGGGGTGCTGCAGCAGGCACCTCGGCTCTGGTAAGGGTTGGGGATACAACCCCAGCAGGTCTGCAAACACATGGGCAGAGACCTCTGCCCCAAGCCCACAAGAACACGGACGCTGATGGGGCCAATGGTGGTAGCTCCTGGAGAGTGAAAGGGAGGCTGAGATGTTACATTCTTGAGGCCTTCACAGGTACATGTCATCGTAGCCCGGTGGGGGAAGATGGTCAGGATTAGGTCTGCAATGTAAAGAGGGGCTAGTGAATTGGAGGATGAGGCTGAGTCCACAGGAAACATGCCCACAGAGTGACATGGAGATTAAGGGCCTGGAACTAAAGCTTACTACGGCTCAACACCCAGTCTCCTGGCCTTGTCCTTCTCCTCTATAAAAGGACGATTGACGTAAGCATCTCTTCCCCTGCATCCTCCTTACAGGGTCACCAGTGTGCTGGATAAGTTGATACAAATTGTAGTCATCTGAGAGGGGGGAACGTTGATTGAGAGAAAATGCCTCTACAGATCAGACTGTAGGCAAGCCTGTAGAGTATTCCTTACTTAGTGATTCATGGGGAGAGCCAGGCCCAGTGTGAGTAGGGCCAACCCCGGGGCTGGTGGGTTCTGTAAGAAAGCAGGCTGAGCAAGCCATGGAAAACAAGCTAGCAAACCATGGCCTCTGCACCAGCTCCTGTCTTCAAGTTCTTGCTCTCTTTGAGTTCCAGGCCTGGTTTTAATGATAAACCATCATGTGGAAGTATAAGACAAATACATTCTTTCCTCCCAAGATCCTTTTTGTTCATGGAGTTCCATCAAAGCATTAATAACTGCAACTAAGAGACCAAGGGAAGAAGGTGAAGAGAACTCCTAGAAGGCCTCCAGGGAGGCAGCAGTGGGAACTCAGTGCCTGGAGTCAGATATTTGAGGCTGCAATGCTGAACAGAGCTAAGCTGAGCTGCCATCAAGTCCCACCTCTCAGCAAACCTGAATGAATACCTACCCAGATGGACTGGTCCCAATGGGTCCAAAGGGGTCAAAGCGAGCTCCTGGAGGCACAGCACCAGGAGGAAGCCGGTTTGGGAGGCCTGAGGATGGGTCAATAAGTGCTCTTGGGAAGCCGGATCTCAGGGGATCCACAATCATGCCACCTCTCTGACACCTGAGACAGGAAGGAAGCTGGGTAAGCAGATGTTACAGGGACTCACTGCCCTTGAAGAAGAGAGACAAGTGTACAGTGAATTAAAACTGACCAGGATGACTACTCTAGAAGGTCTGGGAAGACACATGAGATCAAGTCAGAAGTGAGCAAGGATACAGCTGAAGCCAAAGGGCCTGTAGCAGCACAGAAAGCTCTGTAAGGATTTCATGAGTCCACAGGACAGAGATCTCTGCCATGTCTTACACATAGTAAGATCAAGCGGTCAAGTAGTGGAGCTAGAATTGGTCAGAATCAATATAGAACTCTCCAGCTCTGTAGAGTATCCTTAGTCTAGGAGTAATAGCATCATGACCACAATGAGGGTTTGCTCTTTCCTTAAGGACCTCAGCACAGCTGCTGACTGCCTGTGGTTTGCCCAAGCCTGGCTCCTGACATTCTCTGTCCCTCACTGAGTTCCAGGGACCTGACTTCATGCACTCAAGCTGGGATGAATAGGCTAATGTTCCTTACATGCTGAGGTCACTGTCTGAGCCTCTCTGTAGAGTTCAGTGAGTCCTATGATCTAAAACTGAGAGGCTAAAAGCGGGGTTACTCTTCAGCAGGAGCTAAACCTCCTCTGACTCACTCAGAGAACAGAACCTTTGCTGGGCACAGGATGAGAGTCAGAGACTACTCCCTCTGTGGAGTGAGGTCAGCACCACAGAGCCTGAGCCACCACTCTACACAGCCTGTGGCCTGCCTACTGTGTGGTTGTTCCTTCTGCATCCTGTGACTCTCATCCAGGAAGGCTGAGAGCCTCCTTTGGAGAGAGGAGGGTCCCAGGTTCTGTCTCTGAGCTGCTCTAGGTATGGCAGAGCATAGAAAGCAGCAATGATTCCTCAGCAACGGCCTCCTTCACTCCAGAGGGAGGCTGACGAAAGTTCTAAAATGGGATGAGCTGGCTGCAAGCCACGGAGCAAGGCATACTGCTGCTGCCTCCCCAGAAATACTCACCCAAAGGGGTCTAGGTCTTCTCCCCCGACAGCAAATGGGCTCAGGGGATCACGCCTGAAACAAACAAGGACAATTACCACAATTCCCAGAGCAGCCAGGCACCTATGCTCCCAGGGGCTTGAAGCTGATGCAGCAGAGACACACCGAACCCCAGAGAAGGAAGACACTTGATCAAAAGATCACAATATACAGAATACCTGACAGTGGTCCTTAGCAGAGATTAACACTGATCACATTAAACTGCAAATAACATGAAGAGCTGAGCAGAAGGTAAAACTGGGTGGATGTGAGGGCTTGAGGGACGGCTCAGTGGTTAAGAGCACTGACTACTTTCCTAAAAAACCTGGGTTCAATTCCCAGCATTGCATCATGGTTCACAACGACCCATAACTCCAGTTCCAGAATATATGGTGCCCTTGTCTGGCCTCCATGGGCATGTCATACATGGTATACATACATGCAGCCCAAATACCCATATATACATAAAATGAAGAATTAAAAGTTAAAACTGAGGCAACAGAGATGGCTCAGCAGTTACGAGAGCATATTGCTGTTGTAGAAGACATATATTTAGTTTCTAGGACCAAATCAGATGGCTCACAACCACCTGTAACTCCAATTCCAGGGGATTTGACATCTTCTTCTGGCTTCTATGGCTGCCTGCACGCATGAGGTACATACACAATCACACAGGCACCAAAAACAAAGAAATTAATCTTTAAAAAGTTAAAACAATAAAGGGCAGAGTCTGAATAAAGATACATTATTAAATAATCTCCAGATATATTCTATTGTATTCATACTTTACTAAAATTCTTATATTTTATGTAAGATTCAAGAACTTGGATATGTGAAATATTACTTCGAAACCAAAATCTGGCAGCTAAAGTGTAAGAGCTCCTCAGGTGAACAAGATAGAAGCGTGGGAACCCCAGTGCGGCACATGCTCCTCAACCTATTTATCACAGCTCTGGCAGACTTTCAATCCCACTGTCTACTGTGTCTCTTTGCAGCACAGCCTGCTGGACGGCCATTGGCCATAAACCTCTGCAGTCTCTAGTATTTCCCCTTTCCCTCTAAAAGATTGAGTTCTTTGAGAATGCCAAAGCTCCAGAGCCAAAATGAGAATGAGTAAGGAATATAAATAAAAGTTCCCAAGGAACCAAAATTTCCATTCTTCTCTCCCAACCAGTGGGGGAGGAGGAAAAACAAAAACAGAACAAAAGAGGGGCCTGATAAACAACTCGTACACTCAAAACTGCCAGGAGGAGGGAGAGTTCAAGGCCCATCCCAATAACGTATATTCAGGCCGTCAGGGCTATCTGGTAGGTACTCCACAGCCTTACTACAAGGCAAACACACTTTTTAAGAACTCACTCTGCGAGACCTGGGAACACCTTTAAAATGCATCACAGGGGCCATCATACTGCTCACTGCTCCCTATGGCTAAATTTTAGGGCACACACACACACACACACACACACACACACACACACACACACTCACAATCACTTTGTACAGCTCAGGGCCAGCCGTCAGAGTTGTATCTGTGTTCTGGACTTGGAGTAAAAGATTTTATAACAGACTGGCAGGGACCTGTCACAAATTCTCTGCATCCACATCTTTCATTGATTGATTGGTTTTCAAGACAGGGTTTCTCTGTGTAGTCCTGGCCGTCCTGGAACTTGCTCTGTAGACCAGGCTTGCATTAAATATACAGAGATCTGCCTGCTTGAGTGCTAGGATTAAAGGCATGTGCCACCACTGCCTGGGCATCTCCAACTTTTAAGCTCTTAAGTCTACCAGCAACAGCCAAGAAGGCACAATGATGGTAAACCATGCTTCAGGACAAGAAAGGACTTGCTGACAGGAATGGCTTCAACAGTAGACAGTAGTGATTAAACTAGAAACACACGTGTATCATCCCTGGCATCGTCCTTGGGTTCTATTCCCAGTTAAGCCCCCTTCCGAATGAGCATCTCAGCTCCACACACTCCACCAGAAACCGTCACCCCTCCCGGATTTCCTGCTTAGATGCCCATGTCCGTCTCTTACTGTCCTTTGGCGTGATATGGCTGTGGCCCATTTGAACTCTCAGAAGCTACTGTTACTCAAAAAGATTCCCACAAGCTCCAGGTCACCAACATTCCTTCACAGAGGAGGCGGAGTTCAAGAGGAGTGGTTTTCAACCTTCCAAATGCTATGGTCCTTTAATACAGTTCCTCATGTTGTAGTGACCCTAACCATAAAACTATTTCATTGCAAGTTCCTAACTAATATTGCTACAGTTATGAATTGTAATGTAAATGTCCAATATGCAGGATATCTGATATGTGACCCTGTGAAAGGATCAAAGAGGTAGCAACCCAAAGGTTGAGAACCACATGCTCATGTTCAAAGCATGAACACAGGACCCCTCCCTTCCTGAGGGGATAAAAGTTAGCAGTTACTGAAGTAGGAGACAGGCAGAAGGTTTCTTCAGTGTAGTAGATGTGTACAGCCCATGCTCCTGTAGTAACCACGCTTTGTTCTTGGAGCAATCCAGACCATTGTCATCCCTTCTGAAACGGTTGCTGATACACATGTCAAAAAGAAGAACACAAAAGGGCTGAACCACACCCCAACACGCATGAGCTGTTCTACTCTGGGTCACCTTTGTGCCCTACTTTTCTACCAGGAAATAATAGTGCCTACCCCCTTTTCTCTTATTTGATAATTAAGGGTGAAAAAAATCAGTAGTTAAAGGGATTACGACCTTTAGATGACCCCCATGATCTCAGAATCAAATCCAGCTGAGGCACACACTGTCCACTGCTGTGTACTTCACACATACCTCTTCTTCCTACACGAGCTAGCACTAGCAGAGGCCACTCTCACCCAAGAGGATTCACAGTTTCATTAGCTCTACTTTTTCCTTGACCATAAAAACTAATCACTTTGAATAGCATCAAGTTTGCACTCATCTTTTAAAAAAGTATATAGGTTAATTTAATAGCTAATGTGTATGAATTGCATATATATAGGTGCATATATGTGCCTAGTGCCCACGAAAGTCAGAAGAGAACACTGGATCCCCTGGAGCTGAAGTTATGGATGGCTGTGAGCCACTATGTAGATGCCAGGAATTAAACCCAGGCCCTGTATAAGTGCACTAAGTGCTCTTAACCACTGAGCCACCTCTCCAGTTCATACACTTTTAAATGATAGCCAAAGAACCACCTTCTGCTCTCTTTGCTCAGTGTACCTCAGGCAGACTTCTGTCATTGTTTTAAAGACACATGGTAAGAGTGAAAGGTACAATTAGTCTTCATCAGCTGGAAACTGCTTAACGACTGGGACATATCTCATCAAACATTGCCAGAGCCCTAGTCCAGTGCCTGACATATGATGTCAGAGAGTAACTTAAGGATAGAAAAAGCAAAGCCTTTTCAGTGAGACTCGAGTTCAAACCGTAGTTTCACCATTTAACATCTGTATGACCTAGGGTAAGCCATGAAATCCCTAAGCCCAGGATTTTCTTCCACAAAATATAGACAAGAGTATCTATTTCTGAGGGTTGCCATACAGATTAAAGGATAGTGTTTACTACCTGTTACATAGAGTTCGATAAGCGGCATTCAATATCCTACTTTACTATAACACAAACGTTCTGTTTCTTCTTGGTTATGAAGAACTGTATATTAATCTATTTCCTTATCTGTAAAATGACAGATCTGAGAGGGTAAACACATGGAGTATGTTGTACAGAATATGTAGAATGAGCCAATAGTAGATATAAGAATATTATTGAACTAAATTTTCTATCCCTGGATTTAAAAAAAAAATCAATGTATTCAAGATTCTCTGGTTCTAAGAAAAACAAAAACAAAAAATGAACAACAAAAAATAAAACAAAGCAAAATAAAACCCCCAAAATTAATAGGATTTACCAGTGCAATGGTGGCACAAATGTGGGAGTAACCAACCATTTTCTGACTGGACTTCAGGCCCACTCTGCAAGACAGGACCCATGCCTGACACCGTTGGGTGGCCAAGAACCTGAGACTAATAGCCAAGGGCCCACAGAAACCCAAATAAATGATTGTTTCGTTAAAGGTACAAAGCAATAACATGACCTACAAGGACATCTGGCTCCATCTCTAGATTAGTGCCTTGCTCAGGGAAGCCACTTCTTGCAGTCATCGATGGGAACTAAGCAGAGGCAGCACTGGACAGTGCTCAGAGCGAGAGGTGTTGGGATACTCAGTGTTAAGTGGGCATCTTCACTAAATAGCTGACCTCGGGACTCAGGGAGCTATCCAGAAGACGAAGCAGAAAGACTTTAAGAGCCAGAGGGCATGGCTGACCTCAGGACTCAGGGAGCTATTCAGAAGATGAAGCAGAAAGACCTTAAGAGCCAGAGGGCATGGCTGACACCACAGAAACAGTGTCTTCCCAACATGGGTACATGTGAATTCAGACTGTGGCAGCGCATGCAGGGCATACATACATGTTCACGTTTGATAGGGTCTTCTCAGCACAGCAAGGGCAAAACAGAGACAATCCCCTAACCCTAACCAAGAAGCTATCTTCAACTAACATCCTCTCACAAAGGAAAAATTAGTGTGTCCCAATGGAGACTTACTGGGTATATTAACTATAATCACGGATGTTTTCTAATATCTACCTTTGAGTATGTCTTTTTATATGCAAATGTGATTCACTGGGGAAGATAACATGTACCAATGCCCTTCTAGAAAGAGTGTCGACTGTTTTTAGCTATAAATAGAATAGAGATATTCTAATGAAAACCATCTTTTCCTGAAAGAATAACAAACTGTTGCCATTCAGATGGGACTATATACTTGACACTTTTTCAAAAGAAACACATTAACTCAGGGAAAACAATAGGCAGTATATGTTACCAATCAGAAAATGAAAAAGTTTTATTATTATTATTATTATTATTATTATTATTGTAATATTTGGGGGGGTGGTTTTTGTTCAAGACAGGATTTCTCTACATAACTACCCTAGCTGTCCTGGAACTTGCTTTGTAGACCAGGCTAGCCTCAAACTCAGAGATCCACCTGCTTTTGCCTCCCAACTACTGGGTTTAAAGACATGTGCCACCATGCCCAGCAAAAAATGAAATTTTAAGTAAAAACTAGCAAATTGGAAATTTGTATTCACCATTTATGTGACAAAAATCCAAGTTACTTTTTTGATATTAGTAAGTTTTGAATGAGATTTTTGATATTTTTAAATAAAACTTATGAGCTTTTAGCAGATCTATGCATCTCAGAATTAGTGTTTTCTAAATGTTCAAATAATCTTTCAATATAATGGATGAAAAGATCCATTCAGAACCCTGACAGTTTACATAGACACACGAAATTCACTGATGCAGCTGAAGATTCAATACTGCAACGATCTCACAAAGACAATGACTACTTGCAGTCAGTGCTTATTCCAATAGCAGAGAATAACTACAGAGGACAGCGGACAGGTTCCTGCTCTGTCAGAACGCAGCCCAGAAGTGGAGCCGTGTGAGAATTCTGAGAGCTTGTGAGAAAAGTCTAAGAGAACATGAGTCTTGTGACCTCGGTTTCTCTGAAACACAGAATTGGTTTTGGAATGTGTTTTGTGTTCCTCCCAGGTGTAGGTGTAGCAGATAATTTACCTCAGCTGTTGTTATTCATAAGCCTCTATGGAAAAACATCTTTTTGCCATGTGACTTATCCTTGTGACTGAACACCTAACATGATTCTTCTTAAGCCTGAGTATAAATCGTATGATGCTCTAAATAAAGTTGGCTATTGCATGAGACTTTAATCTACCTCATTCTTAGGCCCCACTGCCAACTAGAGCTTCAACACTATGACTCTTTTTCCCCAAAATCTGTGCCACCTTCAACAAAATCCACATCACTTAATGATGGAATACACAAGCAGAAATAAGAGTCCACTGAGTGCAGCTCAGCCGTACAGCACATATTAGCATGTATAAGGTCTTTGGTCCCATCTTTGGCACTAGAAAGAGAAAAAGGGGGTGGGGAGCAAATACACAGAGAGGAAAGGATATCAAGGTACCTTCTTATGAATGTGTTAATTTCTTTTGAGTGTGTGTGTGCACAGGTAGGTACAGAATTGGATGAGGAGTATTTATGGGCACTGTCACTCAAGGCCTGCCATGCCGGAGATACTGCACGCACAGGTCAGGAACGTCAGAGCGCACTGGAGAAAGAAACCAGCAAGTACTAAAAGAGACATGTAACATTTTAATAAACGACTTAAGAAGATGCAGAACACAAACTGTAAAAATCCCATGTAAAGACAGATTGTTAAGGATCAAAAATAAATTTAGAATGACCTAAATAAGGGCTTTATACTAAAGCTTTACTTTTCGGGAAGCTGGATAAGCATAGGAAAATTTGTTTTCAAAACAATGGACCTAATGTGAGGCAGACAATTTCCTGACTATTTGCAGACAGATGGAGCTAACATAAGTGGGTTAGAATGAAAAGACCAATAAACAAAGAGGGAGGAAGGAGGGGAAAGGAATGTAGTTGTCGTCTTCATAATTTCTTCTTCTTAGATGCGTGTGCACACATACAGATACAGAATTAAGTAGGGACAGCTTTTAGGAATCCAGAGTATTCAGGAGATGGAAGTCCCTTCCACCTGGCATTCTCCATTACAGCAGACTGACCTCTCCAGTTTGATACTCTTAGCTGAATAGATCCAACATCCCTGACAAGCTCCAGACAGGCCACTCCACACTTCAGAAAACAGACCCATGTGTGAAGACAGAGGGGTGGTTTCCAGGCAGTAAATGAAGGTGTGGGAGGTGACAGGTGAGACACATGTCTGTGCCATGTGTGAAGGGGCAGAGACTCCTAGCACTGTTTACAACTATGATGGGAGTCATCTGCTTCGGGTCTAAAGATCACCCACTTTGGTAACTGTCCAGCCATTAGTCTTAAATCTTGCAAGCATACTGAGACCATGGCTAGAGCACTTGGTGGGAATGAAGGTACCTGGACCCCAACCTTGCCTCTGCTTCTTTATTAGTGGCTAGTGGCCTTAGGCAGGCCGCACTGCCTGTCCCCTTCCATGAATACGCAGGCTTCACAGCACAAGCAGTTCCGAAAGTACTTTTGGTTGTTCTTCATTTGCTCTATAGGAGCCAATATTTTAAAAGATTTTACTAAACTGACTTGCCAATTATTAAAGAATTTAATTGATTACCTATGTCAACTAACCAAAACTATACAACTCCTAGCCAACATAACAAGCCAATGGTAGCTGACACTGAATGCTTCTATTGTATTCTATTGTATTATACTGTATTCACACAGTGGACGCTTCCCTAGTACAGTGCCGACCCCAGTCTTAACTATATTGTTGTCCAGACTAGGACACGCTGGACCAGTTCCTTGGTCTTTGTCTCCTTCATCAGAGTAGAATTCTCCAGGACTGCTGCTGCTAACCCTAATCTGCAAAGACCTCAGACATCATTCATTCATTCAGCAGCTACTCTGGCCATCTTCTAAAGCTGTCAGAGGTGATGGCATACAACAAAATGCAGTGAAACGGAGAAGACACTGGGACTGCGTCTTCTCCCGGATGGTGTTCTGTCCCTATGCATTCCCCCAAAAGTCTGGCTCACAGCTCCACACAGAGTAACTCTGATTTCCCTGGGCAGCAGCCTCTAATCCCTGCACACAGAAGGGCTATGTGAGACGGAGAAAGGTCAGGCAGCTTAGGATGCTGGTAGTCAGAGTAACTTAGTAACACCAGAACTCACTGATCTTTTCACATTTCTATTTTTTTACCTCTACACACTAACACTTTCAACAAGTCTGCTGAAGACACTTGGAGACCAGGGAAGGGTCAACAGTAGGATGGGATGGACAGTGAGATCCTACCATGAACTCATGGGCTGACCAATGGGGGCTCCATACTTACCAAGTAGGCTGCCGGCTAGTATGAGGATGGTGTGAGGAAATCCGGAGTGGGTCCACCTCTCTGGCAGTGGCAGGTGGGAACTCCCGAGGAGGACTGCTTAAACGAACCTTCTCCCACTGCTCATGGATAGGTGTGATAATTCCAGATCTGATCCGAGACCGAAGCTCCTCACTATTCTTATAGGTCCTGCAGAATTCAGACAAGAATTCAGCTTCCTGCAGTTGGCTAGGAATCTCACATACAGTATTCTGATGATGGCATGGGCGGCGACGACGGCCCTGAGAAGTCTTGGCCCTGCGATTGGCCTGATTACTATGGTGGGAACGGGCCGTCCGGCGGACCTGGGTGAGGGGGGCAACAGCCTGACGCTGTCTCCGAGATTTGGGCCTAAGTTTCTTAGGCATCTGAGTTGCCCCTCCTCATTTACCACCCCATCAGAAAGAGGTGAGGGTAGGGGAACAGCCTGGACTGGCTGCTCCTCTGTCTCCATGCCACTCCTCCCTCAGCGTCATTATGTGTTCATCACATGTCACGGGAAGGGTCATGGAAGAAAAGGCTCTGTGGGAGGATGAGCCAAGTTCCTGGTCCTGCGCTGGAGGTAGGGTCTGAGGCTCAGTTCGGCCAGATCCTGGGAAGGATGCCCCTACCAGGCATCCCTTCTCGCCAAGAGAAATAAGCATCATGAGCTACAGCTGAGGTGCGGTGGCCAGATTAGGCAGCAGCAAGTGGGCAGAACTCTGGGGCTCCAAAACCTGGCAGTTTTAAAATGAACCAAGTCCTAGTCCAGAGAGCAAACTCCATACCTGAAGTCCTAGCATGTGCTCCCTGACCATATGAAACCACATCAGAGCTCAAAACAAAAGTCTCTGAACTTGTGGAACTCAAGCATTTCCAGAGAATGCAGGGATCAAAGAGGAAAAGGCTGAACCCACACTGTACTGGTCTGAATGAGATGTCCCCCCATGGTCTCTGCCTTTGAATATTTGGTTCCCATGGTAGCAGTGTTGGGGTGGGTTTAGGAGATGTGGCCCTGCAGGAGGAAGTGTGTCACTTGGGTGGATTTCAAAAGCATGCATCATTCTCAGTTTATTCTCTTGGATTCCTGCTTGTGGTTCAGTATGTAAGCCCTCGGCATCCTGCTCCAGCCTGCACGTGTAAGTCATGCTTCCTCTCCAGGACAGACCCTTAGCCCTCTGGAACCATGAGCCCAAATAAACAACTCTGTAAGTTGCCTTGGTCATGGCATTTTAAAAAGTAACTAATATATGGCCTGCCTCCAAAGACACATCTCAAGACATAAATATAGTAAAGCCTAGATACAAAACTTTACTTTCACTGTGAAAAAAAATAGTCACTTTCAGAAGCACAGGTGGGAGTACTTTCAAATTGTCTCAGGAAGCCAGTGCTAGTCTGGTATCAAATTAGACAAACTTAACAAAAAATTACAGACCAGAATTTTACCAACTCAAAACAAAAACCTCTCAAAAATATTAAAATTGACCTTAAAATATTTTCAAATCATACAGTATAACCAAATAGAATTTACTCTAGGTAAGCAAGGCTAGTTTAATATTCACAAATCAATGTCTCCCACTGTTCTAAGAAATAGGAAATAAACATCAGAAAATTATACCAATGGATAAAGCACAAAACAATATGATAAATGCACTTATGATAAAAACAGCACTAACAACTAAGAATATAGGAACATGTCCTCAGCTTACTAAGGAGCGCCTGCTATATGCCCATAGCTAACAATGTATACAATGGTGGAAACTGAATCCTCTACCACTAACTGTGGGAACATGGCAAGGAAGCTCTCTGCAATTCTTATTTAACACAATGCCTGAAGCTACAGGCACTGTAAAAAGGGAAAAGAAGAAAATCATAGTGATTAAAAGGTGAGGAATGAAACTTTTTGCCTATGACGAATTTCCAAGGAAATCCTGCATCAACAAGACAAAACACCTCTAAACTTCATTCACTAGTAGGGAAATGCAAATTAATGATCCCAGTGAGATCACTGCACAGTCAACAAATGATATAAAATAAAGCACTAAGCCAAGATGCAGAGAAGTGGGTGCATGCCTAACTATAGTGGATGTAAGTAACATCCAAACTAAGCCAAACAGGAATTTACCACGGCACTCTGGGGTTCCCCACAGAGAAATAAAAAGCACACAACATAGAGTAAATGAGAGGAACAAAAAGTTAGAGTGCCCTACAATTTAAATGCCACGCCCAAGATTACATATTCTGTTTATATAAAATGTTTAAAGTGAAAAAAATTCTAGAAATGAAGAACAAATTGCCAGGGAGGTTGAGAGATCCTGCCGTACTTAGCAAGATAGACAGACAGACAGACAGACAGACACACACACACACACTCTTCAAGTTTTAAAAAAATAAGAAAATGAAAAAATGTCTAGGAACCACGCTAATTAAAAAGACATAAAAATTAATGCAATGGGAAAAAAAACTAAAATAAAAGCTCAGGTCTGAAGACCACTGTTGGATAGCTGTGGAAATCAGAATGCGGACTGCTTATTACATGCACACTGACGCTACATTCCCAAGTGTTTTAAAGTTAAGAAAGATGATATTCTTATGAAATTGTTAGTCTAAGGAGATAGCTTAGGCGAGGGTATTAGAAAAAGAAAAAAGCACTCGCTACTCAAGTGTGAGGACCCTAGAACCTATAAAGCCAGGCACAGCAGCATGCACCTGCAATCCTAGTGACCCTATAGCCAAACAGGAAACAAAAGAAGAGGAATCCTTGAAGCTTGTAGACCAGCCAGCTCGGTGTACACAGCCGTGAAACAGCAGAGAGCCGTCATAAGTGAGGATTTACGCCAGAGGTCCTCCCTCCCTCCCTCCTTCCCTCCCTCCCTCCCTCCCTCCCTCCCTCCCTCCCTCCCTCCTCCTCTCCCTCCCATCCACCCCAACACACACAGTTGTTCCATGCTGCAGAATTTAGAAAACAAAGCAAATAGTCTGTAAGTAATCCTCAGATAGTTCAAGAATATAAAACAATTTAAGAAAATTGAGCGGTTGGGGATTTAGCTCAGTGGTAGAGCGCTTGCCTAGCAAGTGCAAGGCCCTGGGTTCGGTCCCCAGCTCCAAAAAAAAAAAAAAAAAGAAAAGAAAATTGAGCAAAAGAAACAAAGTGTTAAAAATTCGCTAATCTGGGTAATGGCTAAATGGGTATCCATTGTGTATTTTTGCAAACTGTCTCTCTTCTATAGGTTACAAATTTCAAACTTTATAAGCAGAAGTCAGAAGAATGTCTCCACAAATAGGGAGAGAACACACGGAGAAGTGACCAGTGAAGGACTGCTACCCAAAGTACACAATGAACTCATGACACTGAGTGAGCAGGGGACAACCTAAGTTAAACCTGAGCAAAGGACCTGAACTACACAGAGAATAAGCCCAAGAAAGATGACCACACCCGCCTCTAGAGGGCTACACTTAAAACAATGTGAAGCCACTATCACAGTGCCAAATGCTGACATGGGTGTGGGCCGCAGAAGCTCTCCTTTTTGCGGACAGCAGGAGGGCAGAGCTGCACAGCCATTTCGGAAGACAGTCTGCATGGACTCCTTTTCCAGCCGAGGCATTCTGGAAGAGGTAAAACTACGGAGACAACAACAGGATCAATGCTTCTCGGGGACAGTGGGGGAGGGGACAAACAGAACACAAGGATGCTTACAGTGTAAATCAGTGCCCTAAGACACTGACGCGCTGTATATGCCACTGTATGTATGCCCAAACTTGCGCACTGTACAAACACTAAGAGTAACCCCAACATGGAGGTGATATGTGTAGGTACATGGCTTGTAACTCAGGCACCTCCCTGGTGCCACACAACAGTGGGAACAGTGAGCAGGTGGAAACTAAATTTCGGTTCTGAAAAAAAAAGCTGGGAGTGGAATGAAGATGTACTTGATGTAAGCAAACTTTCATTTAAAGTGTCACACACACATGTGCAGGGTGTGGAGATCAGAAAACAAATCTGCAGTCATGGTCTCTCCTGCTGTCTGGGGACTTTGGGACAGAACTCAGGTTGTCATGCCTGTGCACAGGCACCTCTATCAGCAGCTTTGCCCACTGAGCCACGTGCTGGCCCCGACGGACCTTATTCTTGACTGAAGCAGTTAGCCTAGTCCTAAGTCTGTAGCCACTGTAGCATCTGTGGACTCTTTTTTTTTTTTCTTCTTTTTTCTTTTTTTCAGAGCTGGGGACTGAACCCAGGGCCTACCACTGAGCTAAATCCCCAACCCCGCATCTGTGGACTCTTAAATGCAAGATTTTACTTCCTGAGACATTTTCCATGAGTACAGTCTTCAAACAGCAGATAGTAAAGAAAAAGAGAACTGAGAACTGGCTGTGTCTACGGCAAGTACTTCTCTCGCCCATACTTGGTTATGCGGGCACTTTGATACCATTCCTTATTTTTGCTACTGAGTCCCTCTGCCTTTTCTCGTGGAAAGACGCCCTTTAGAAGTACCTGTGGAAATCACTCAGGTCTTCTGCATCAATATAGTCATCTAAGTTCAGAGTCAAGTCTGCCACCTGCTGTGTGCCATGCTCCTAGAAGAGTGAAAACAGAAAATGAGAGACGGGTATATTTATTTCCCAGTTTATTGGTAACAAGGGAAGCTGGGCAACGAACTGTGGTACCCAGTGCATACATAACCATAATCTGGAGCAGCACAGAAACAGGCCCAACTAAGGGCAGGCATCTTGCTCAGGAAGGGAACATGGAGCACTGTAGACTGAGTACTAATCAACACCCAACCTCAAGAGGGCAAGCAACAGTGGTTTCTAGGGTTTGGGGTACTGCTTTTGTTTTTGTTTTTAAAGATTTATTTATTTTTATGTGAGTATATCATTGTCTTCAGACACACTAGAAGAGGACATCAGATCTCATTACAGATGGTTGTGAGCCACCATGTGGTTGCTGGGAATTGAACTCAGGACCTCTGGAAGAGCAGTCAGTGCTCTTAACCACTGAGCCATCTCTCCAGCCCTGGGGAGATGTGTAACTTTGAATCTACCTTAATGAGCTATTTCCATTCTTTTAATCCGCTTAAATTAACCTAAAGGAATTGTTTGTGACTAAGAACCCAGTTCTTAGAAAAGAATTATATGTTCACCAATAAAGAAAAGGCCAGTGAAGTAACCTTCACACATGTTGAATGGAAAAGTCAAGTACAAATAATGCAGTCAGACACTTTGTAAGCACATGCAACCAAGACAAAATGGAACAGAAAGAAAGTCATTTACTTCCGTGTGTTCACAGTTCAGGGGAGAATACGAGCATTAGAGCAGAGCACAGGTAAGTACACAAACACAAGACATGGTAGGTACCAAATGGAAAATAGAAAGAAAGCTATCATTTAGACTTTTCTGGCAGGTAAGGTGGATAGTCAGGGCTGAACGCTCATGCAAGAGCATATACACACACACACACACATACACACACACACACACACACACACACACACACACACGTGCGCGTGCGCGTGCGCAAGAGGAGGGGCAGGCTAAAGGAATGACGGCAGAAGGTATATACACGTGTACAATGTATTGGAGGTGTCAGCTCCAGAGCAGGATTCATGGACTGTAAAGGGCCCAGACAGTACAACTTCTTACTTACGAAGATAAAAGAGATGCTGGGGCTAACTACAGTAGCCTTTACCTCCTGTGCTGCCAGTGAGTGCTGCTGTGGACAGGAAGTTCCTTTTTGGTATAGTAGAGGCAATGAACACCTTTGAGCACAAAGCTCTCCTACATACATACACTATGGTTTCTCACCTCAGGAGAAAATGCCCAAGGTGGGATTGCTAGGTAAAAACTTTGGGGACATTTCTGAATTCACTGTTAAAATGAGTTTCTAAACAGGCATCTCAACCCCACACCATGAGCAGAACCCGGGTCAGACTCACCAGCACATTGATGATCATGCCGTTCTCCACAGACACAGCTTTCAGAAGGAGTTTTCTGGCACCGTCCTTAGACTCATACCGGAGGGCATACAGTTCTTTATTGCTGTTCCACTCAGCCGGCAGTAGTTCTGACTTCTTATCATTGGGGTCTGGCTGAGAAGACACCAGGCTTAAGAATAGGAAGAGCTTGGCCTCAGAACCCAAAACTACAAAGGACCATATTGCCCAGACCTCATCCCGTCCCTCACACCACAGACGTGTCCAGGGATACACAGCTAGTTAGAGGTCTGGGAACGACCAGTCTTACTCAGCTGTGTGGTTGCTTTGAGGACAACACAGGAAGAACCTGCCGAGAAGCTAAGGCCTTGGGCTGGGACTAAAGCTAAGTAGTAGAGTGTCCTACCGTGTAAGAGGACCTAGGTCCCAGAGCCACCCAAAGCTAAAATAACTAACAGCCCTGGCTTTTCTACTCTCTCTACTCTGTCATCCTAACAAGAATAAGGCCAGTGTGGAATTAAAAGCAGTATTTCCCACAATTCACACCTTGGGCTATCTGTAATGGCATCACAAATGACTAAAAGCACAGATCCTAAAAGACTCCAACAATTGAGGCGGTTTGATAAAAATCGTGATCGTAAACCCCAAATGGAGCACACAAACAAGATTTACAAGTTGTAAAATAGGTCCTTATGTAGCCTTCAGCAGCATAGAAGTTCAGTGTCATCAGTCAATACGCATTACCACTAAAGCCTATGCACAACCAATATTCTGCATTGTGTGTGTGTGTGTGTGTGACTTTTGTATTTGTATCATGTTTTCGTTTCCTTCACATTACATCACTGTACACAAAGCTCAGCCTGGATACTCTATTCCAGAGTAACCATTTTGACGCCCAGTACCCACATGGAGGCTTTCAACCATCTGTAACTTGTCCTACGGGATCTGGTGCCCTCTTCTGGCCTTAGTGGGTACCAGACAGGCATAAGACACACAGACATACATGCAGACAAAACACTGATACACATTAAATAAGCTAAATATATATTCAAATATAATATAAACTATCCATCCACCCACCCACCCATCTATTCTAATGCTTTTGAATTCAGTTGCTTTCCACCTTATTGTCTGAAACACGGTCTCTCAATGAACCTGGAACTAAGTGACTCAGAAGGCTGGCCAGTGAGCTCCAGGGAAGTGCCTCTTCCTCTACTCAACACCACACCTGGCTTTGATATAGGCGCTAGGAACAAAAACTCAGGTACTCATGCTTTCAGGGTAGGCACTTCACCGACTCAGCCATCTTCTTGGCCCAACCCTTGCCCTTTTTATCCAGTGTTGTTTTGGGAAGGTGATCAGTTGTCTGTATCTGATCCACAGGCACAACTATACTGGGCTGCACAACAGAATATGCTAGGATTTACAATTTCACTGGCTGACAGACATTAGAAGTTCATTAGAGGTTATAAACAATGCTGCTATGACCATATTGTTGTACACATCTGGCACACATGTGGTATGCCCAGAGGAAGAACTTTCATAAGATAAAAGCAAACTGTGTACCAGATACTGACGGGCACTCTCACCTTGCAATATGCAATCTTCTGGTGCTACACGCAGCCTGCAGGATTGCTATTACCTTCTCGTTTGTCTCTGCCAAGCCGGTGGGCTGTAAAATGTATCTGTGTCTCCTTTATTTTCCTATTTCATAATTCTAAGATTTCCTTGTCTTAGTTATAACTTCTATTGCTGTGATTAAAACACCATAACTAAAAGCAACTTGGGGAGGAAAGGGTTCATTTTTATTTACTTCATTATTGATTTTTCTATACCATCATGTATCATAGAAGGAAGTCAAGGCAGGAACCTGGGGCAGGGACTGAAGCAGAAGCTATGGAGGAACTGCTTGCTGGCTTGCTCAGGTTGCTTTCATACTCACCCCACCCAGGACCAACTAACCAGTGAGCTGGGCCATCTTTCCCTCAGCAATCATTCGTCAAGAAAATGGCTTACAGATTTACCTATCTCATGGTCAATCTTATGGAGGCATTTTCTCAAATGAGACTCCTCTTCCCATGTAACTCTAGCTTGTGTTCAAAGTCCCCCCCCACCCACAAAAAAAACCCCCAAGCAACAAAGACATTCCCTTTCAAACATTAAAGTATGAGAGTACTTCACAATTCACAGTAAAAACAAGCAGTGACTTTCAGGTAGGGAATAAAGTTCTTAAGCAGGACCACTAAAAGAAACAGAATGCCACTTGTGAGGCTACCCATAACTTAGAGCTTCTGTTCAGCCATGACACTTCAGCGAAAAGGAACCACAAATGACAAGAATTAATAACCAGACATAGGGAAGGCTTGGAAAACAAGCAACAGAAAGCGCAGCTAACCATATAAACGTTGTTTGGCCTTCCAAATGTACCAGCTACCAAGGGCAGCTGAAATAGTGAGATGAAGGCTACACCAGCCTAGGACTGTGAGTCTGACTGGGCATGTGTGAACCTTCAGACAGTACTTCCGGGAATTTGAACTTACACAGTCCCTTTGGGATACCATCTAGCAGTACTTAGTACTTTTAGGTGACCATATAAGCCAGGACTCAAATGTCCGCCTAGAAGGAAGCTGTGGAGATACATGGGAGCCTGAGAAGCAGTGTCCACCTTCATCCCAGCCTGGGCTTAAACAGTCGAAGCAGAGGTAAAATGCATACTAAGTTGACACTGGCTTATTACACTGCAGTCAGAAGGAACACACTAGATCTAATTAAAGTATTCGTGTGTGTGTGTGTGTGTGTGTGTGTGTGTGCGCGCGTGTGTGTGTGTGTGTGTGCACGCAAGTGTGTGTGCCTGAGTGTCCACTGGCAATCAAGGGCCAGGAGAAGAGGAGTAATTCTATGAAACACTCTCCTCTGGGCACACCATGCACATAGCACTCATGAACACCACCTTCCTAAGAGCAAGTCACCAAGATAAGCAATATTCTGTCAGGAAGCACCAACTGGACTCTGTGGGTTATGAGTGGGGTACATGAAGTGGGAATTTACAGGGGGAGAGGGAGGAGTTGGGAAAAGTTTACGGACCAATACCGTTGATGAAAAAGCACACGTTACATTGTCAACACAGAATAGCATGACCAGAAGCTGTGCTCATGAGAACATGGTGGGATGGGAAGGAGTGAGGCTAGAGATGGAGAACACTGACAAAGGTCCACACAGGAAGGACTTTACACAGCAAATGCAAGGGAAGGCCACCCCTGGTACTTGGAAATCCTTTGGCAGAGGAGTCCCATCAAACTTGGCTAGGTGACAAGGAAACTGGGCTTCAAGCAAAGTCAGGAGAGTAAGGAGAAAACAAAACTGAAACTAGCCACAGCCCTGAGAAACCCTCTTGCCTTGCTGGGTAATGTGCTACTGTGGTGTGGACTTCAAGGGTTACTTCCGGGTGTTTAAGACAAGGCTGGCAGACCTTACCCATGTTCTGTCAAGACCTTTGACTTTACTTTCTCCTGTCCTATATGGACAGCATTGACCCTACTAGCAGGCTCTCTTGGCTTACAGACAACCTCTTCTGCTCCCCACATCAACACCTTCTCGACAGAGCAAGAGAGAACTGCTGGGGTCAGGTAACAACAGATAAAGCTGTTGCCTCACTATGGTAAGACTGATGCTTCATCCAGACAGGCCCAACACATCATGTGGCTGCCCTCTGCACCTTGAGATAAAATATCAAGTGTCCCAGAAGGCTATGCTTGGCAGGTAACCAAAGCATCATTTAACTCCCTCAGATGAAAACTCGAAGGCCTGAGAGGACAGAGCAGGTCAGGCTGGAGATCCTTCCCAGACAGACTGGCCCTAAGAAGGTAAAGGTAATTCTTAGGCAAATCCTGAGGCTAGAAACACTTTTTAATGACCACTGAGCTCACTCCAGTGCCTCTGGGCTAGAACGCAACCAACCAACCAACCAAAACTGCACTCAAAAACAGCTCATTTTCTCTTTATAATCTACAGACTCCCACAACACAAAGTCAAATTTTCTAACTCGTACCTATGGCCTTCTCCACAAGGAGACCAATCAATGCCTGATCTTTGTTCGAGTCAACAAACTTGTTCTTGAAATCAAATATTACAAGCCCAGCTCTGTAGCACTAGAGACAAAAGCAAAGAAAAAGTGGGCAGCACAGCTCTCTAACTGCTGAGTTGGTATTACAGAGTCAAGTGCATGCTTTGTTTCTCTCTTACTACCCACAGAAGGTGGGTGGCAGGAGGCAGCTAAAGACAACACAAATACCCTCTGGAAAATAAAATTCTCTAAAGATAAGTTAACAGTTAATAGTCTCTCAATTTTTAATTGATTAATTTTTTTTTTCTTCTACCCTGAAAAGACATACCCGTCAGCAGAGTGGAGGGTAAAGGCAACTTGAGCCCTGAAAGGACTTTGGGAGAATGGGCAATAAGAAACAAACAAAGCATTCTAGTATGAAACCCAAACACTGTCCTCTCTAGGGGCAAGCTGGAGTTAGCACTGAGGTAGACAGCTGGTCAGCAGACAGTGCTTTCTAAAAGTCCCATTCCCCAGGCTCCTAGGCCCTCCCAAAGATGTCTGGATCTTGCATCCTGAGGAACTACTTGAGGTACGGAAGAAGAGAAGATGGGGAAGGGGAGAGGAGAGAAATCAGTAAAAATGTTTATGTATTGATTCCTTCTGGTGGGGGTTAAGGGTGAAAGGGGGCTGAGTGGTCTGAGTTCCTAGTTATATAGGACAGACATGAATGGAACCCAGCAGGGCCATGCCTGGTTAAATACTCAGGGTGTTCAAAGTGTGTCCATAAAGCTGTGTAAGGAGAGACAATGTCCTAAGACAGACAGATATCTAAGAAGCTAAAAATATTTAGGGGTTTGGGAATTGATGCAGCTAGAAATGAGAGGAAGATTAAAATCTCACCACAAAATCCAAGGGGTGAGGGGAGCCTTCTTTTCAGAATTGGTCTGAGTTATGTGTGCCAAGACAGTGACAGTGGGGCAGGCTCAGAGTCCTGAGTCCCCAAATGTTTGTATGTGGGGATTGTGGCTAGGAGGATATTTCCTCTGATGGAGCAGATAGTAAATGAAAGGGCAGAAAGGAAACCAAGGCCAGTTCACCCCAAAACCTACAGGCACACATGGAGGGTGAGGGTTGTGAGGAAGGAGCAGAGAAATGGAGACTGCTAGGGCAGAGAAATAGTGATACTAAGGAGGTGTCAGCAAAGCATCATTGGCCAAGAGGCCGAATCTGGAGATGAGAGAGTAGACGGGATTCTGGTGACGACAGCTAGGGGAAGACGCTCACAGTCAAGGTTTACGTGTGTAGTTACTAGGTTAAGTGCTACCTAGGTTCTGTTTCTAGGCCTGTAGACTGTGAATGGGCAGTGAGTGGGCTGTGGCTGATCCATCATGCTGAGTGGTGAGGAAGGGGTCCTAGAATATGGCTGAGTGGGTCAAAGTTCACTGCCACACTTGTGCTTGGATCCAGGTGACTAGAGTTGGGTGTGTAGCACTGAGTATTCCATGGCATGAGCGTGTGATAAAGATGATTTGGAGAAATCGGGTGGATGAGGACCCTGAGGAAGCTACTAGCCTGTCTCGGTCAAATCCACACAACAGGGCCTAAGCGACTGCTTAGCTGTGTCTGGACACCTTTCCGTTCTCAAGTTTACACACACGCTGTGCCAGTTGTTGGCACCAGCGTCATGGGCGCAAAAGTGCGGCGTCAGAAGCCTCGGGCCCTGGCTTTAGACTCTGGTTTCAGATTCCCCTCTACCCAGGCTGGCTCCGCAGCGTACCTGGTCGCCGGTGCCCAAGCCATAGTAGCCGTTTGTCACCACTTCCCAGTGCAAGAAGCAGACGAGTGCGTCCTGTGGGCAGGTCATGGCCGGCGCGGCCGACGCGAAGAGAACCTCCAAGCCCGCCATGGATGTTTGCGGCTTCTATGGGAAAGGAAGAAGAGGAGGGGACTGTGCAGCAAGCCGTTCTGCCTAAAAGAAGCGGGACTGCAAACAGCGGTGACGCCTCTGAATGTTGCCTTCGCTTTCGGCTCTGTCTGCACCTGCGCGGAAACGCGGAAACGCAGAAACTCGCACCGGAAATAGCTGCTGATTTGTGGACTCTCCGGGCTGGAAACACCTCCGCGAACTAGAGGGTTCCGCTAGGAAGCGCGTGGGTAAGACGTAGCTTCTCAAAGCCTATCTGCCTACAGCAGATGGATTGCTGAGTGCCAGGCTGTTGGTCCTGGGGAGAGGCCGACTGCTGCCATCTACAGTAGACTTCTCATCTGCGAAGTGGAGTGTGTACTAGGCCAGGGAGGAATTTAGGCAATCTGTCTTAGATGTTTTCATAGTAATTTATTAGCATGCCTTCAGTGCTTGCCTGGTAGCACTTTATTCTGCATTCTAAACTTTAATGCATTTATTGAACTCTCCAGATCCAATCTTATACAGTTGGTGTTGATGACAGTGCTATACCACTACGTAGATTTGGAAATCGTGTCACAATCAGCCAATGAGCAATAGAGATGCTCCTCGGAACTGGTCATTGCGTTTCTAGGATAGCATTTATATGTATGTTGATTGCATGCTAACTCCTGTGCCAAAATCTTCACGCTCCTCTCAACAAATTCATGGGGTATATCTTATTACTTACCCTCATCTTGCAAGTGACAAAAAGATCAGAGAGAGAGAGAGAGAGAGAGTTGAAATGATTTCACCCAAGAAAACACAGCTTTTGACCACACCTGCTAATTGCCAAATGTCAACCACTTGTTCCTCGATCTCCATCAAGATTTTTTTTTTTAACCAGCAGATGTTTCTCCAAGTTTCTTGAAGTCCAATACTTTTTTTTTTGTAGTCAAATAAATTTTCACTTGTTAGTTGGTACCATGACCCAAACCTTTGTCATTTTTTGTTTGGTTGCCTGGCATCAGCCTTGCTTGGCTGCCCTATTTGCACCCTACAACCAGAGAGATTCTGTTAAAACACAGGGAAGACCATGTTCCTTAGGCCCAAGCCACCCAGAGTTCCCACCACAAAGGAGAAGGTTACTCTAGGTCTGCCACTCTCTTATAGGCCCTGTGCCTTTCTGATATCACCTCCAAGTGTCCTTTCATTCTCTGATCGCCTGGCTCCAATGGCCTTGACTTCTCTCAGCCCTCATGCCTAGGCGAACAAGCCATCGGTCTTGCCATGATGGAACTTTGTAGTGTTTTTTTTTTCAATAGACAAAAAGCAAGCCAGTATGAAATCTGTCGTTTGGAGGTGCTTAGAGGCCTAGGCAAAGCCCACAGGAAGCATATGTGTCAAGTGAAGATCAGGAAGGGTTTCTTGGATAAAGAAATGGCAATTGCACAGAACTCTCATGGAAGGATAAAGAAAAAATGTTCCCGTAAAAGAATATAGCATGTGCAGGCACCAAGGTGGGAAATGGAGCTCTCCCTGTGTAACTGGAGAATCAACACTGCCTCTCTATCTCTTCCTCATCCTTAATTACTCTCCACACTCGTCGTTCTCAATCTGGAGGTCATGGCCCCTTGGGGGTTGCATATCAGGCATCCTGCATATTAGATATTATGATTCATAACAGTAGCACAGTTACAGTTAGGAAGTAGCAATGAAGTAATTTTAGGTTGGGGGGTCACCATAACTCTGTATTAAAGGATCGCAGCATTGGAAGGTTGAGAGCCACTGCTCCACACCGTGCTGGAGGAGTCTGGTGGTATGCCAAGGGGGCAGGCATGTAACAGAGAATGCGATCAGCTCCAGTAGGGTGGAGAATTTTATCACTGAAGTAGGTTAGACTTGCTGGTTCATGATGATAGCAAAACTCAGGCTGGACTTTTGGTCATCTTTATTAGTGGTTTTAAGGTTTTTTTTATTCTTTCTTTCTTTTTCCTGCTGTTGTTTTGTCTTTTGGTAATGAGGCCTAAGCCACCAGTTCTCCCACCCCTACCCTTGGTTCCACATGGCTTTGCATACCATTGATTATGGCTTGCAGCTCTCATACTTCCCTTTTCTTTTATACACTATTCCCTTTCTTAGCGTGGCTTCCCCCAAAAGTCAGTACTGAAGGTATGTATGGTGGCTTGTGTCTGTAATCCCAGGACTTGGGAGGAAGAGGCAGGGTGTAAGGAGCTTAAGGCCCATCTCAGATTGGTGATGAGTTAAGGCTGTCCTAGTCTACAGGAGATCCTGTTGGGAGCCTGAGTGGCTTTATTTGAGAGCTCCTAGCAGGAGGGTGGGCTAAAGGAGGTACCCGATAAGCCTCTGAGAGCAGTTGGAACTCACACTTGCTGGCAAACAGTGAGGAGAGCGTATAAAAGATCTCAGAGATGTCCCAACTCAGGACTGGGAAACTAGGATAGTATTTCACTCGGGTAAGAGCTTCTTCTAGAATTATGGAAAGCCCTCGGGTAGAGAGTTACAGAATTCAAAGGAAGTGACTCTGGTGCTTACTGGTGACCTCTGGGACAAGCAGGACATGACATTTGCTGGGGTCCTCCTACCTCAGCTAAGGGTGATTTGTGCCTCAGAAAGTCTGTGTTCCAGTAGTCAGTTTGGAAAAGGCATTAGTGCATTGAAAGAACAGAGCTAAGCTGTCTTCTGCACCAGCCTATAAGTCCCCTGAGGGCCTGGCTGTGTTCCATCCATCCTGTCCCCAGCATCTTCCACCCATGAGAAAAAGTAAGAAGATTCTCTGCCTCCCTTGGTCTATCCAGGTGTTTCTGTAGACTTACCTACATCAGCAAGGGCCCGGGTCTGCCCTGGGAGTCCTGGGAGGAGCTGAGACAGGGAGCAGGTGGGAGATGCCTCCCTGGCCCCCCGGTAGACCCAGTCTACCTAGGTGGAAAGGGGCCCATGCCTGATTAGGGAATAGGGTGAAAGGAAAAACTGGTAGGTGGCAGCAGCCACCAGTTCCTGGTTGCCAAGTGACAGCAATGTGTACATTCCAAGCTCTGTGCTCCCTTGGAAACTGTTGAGATAGGATCTACAGGTCAGGCCATGGGACCAATGAGGAAGAGCCCAACTAGCATCCTTTTCTTTTCGCTTCAGCTCAGCTGCTGACCTCCAGAGAGATGTCTACGAGAGGTATTTTTCTTTACATCCACCAAATGACTGACTAGAGTGTAAGACTTCCCCTCTACTCCCCACTGGGTGTACAGTGCAATTGCCACTAAAAGCAAACAGCTTTCTTTTGAAATATAATTTTAATATAACACTATTAGTTTTTCAAACATTGTTTTTTTTATATTGCGGCCAAACACACAGAACAGAGTTTATTTGTCATCTTAATCATTCGTAATCACTTAATTTAGTGACACCAAGGGCATGTGTATTGTGTAAGCTTCACCACCCCTCGGCTCCAGGCATTTCATTTTGCCAGGCTGAGACTCTGCTCATTAAACAGTAAGTTCCCACATCCTCCTCTTTCAGTGGGTGGCAGCAACAATTCTTCACTTTCTTTCTGCGTGGTTGGTTTTGTTTGCTTGTTTTGTTGTTGTTGAGACAGGGTTTGGCTGTGTAGCCCTGGCTGTCCTGACACTAACTCTGTTTGTAGACTAGCCTGGCCTCAAACTCATAGTGATTCGATCCTCTGCCTTCTGAGTGCTGGGACTAAAAGTGTGCGCCACTGCCCGGCCACTATTTGACTTTCTATCTGTGTGGATTTGACTCTGTGGACGTGGCGTACACATATGACTCTGCTTCTGTGCCTTTAGGGATTTAAACCTAGAGAGAGAATTGCTGGATCATACAACATTTTTATTTTTGATTACTTTAAGGCAGGGTTTTATGTATCCAAGGCTGGCCTCAAACTCATTATATATGATCCTGCTGCCTTCGCCTCCCGAATGCTGGCATTACAGGTGTGTACCACCACTCCTAGTTTTTGTGATGCTGGACGTAGGAGTCCAGGGCTTGGTGCATTCTACCAAGAATTCTACTGAGTAAGATACAGCCCAACCCTCTATTTTTAAGTTTTTGAGGACCTGGACCTACACACATACTATTTACCTGGGGTCTATACTGCTTTTTATTCCCATATACAGTGCATACAGGTTTCAATCTGGCCAGCATTTTTTTGACAGGAGTCACTCTAATGAGTGTGAAGTGATATTTTCTTGTTACGCTGTGTTAGGTGTCATTATGGCGTCCACTGTCCTTTTGGTTTGCATTTCCTTCATGCTTTGTGGTGCTGAACATCCTCTGGTGTGGCTTTTATTTGGAGAAATGTCCGTTTAAAGCATCAACTTGTTTTCTAATTTTCGGGATTTTTTCTCATATGTTTTAAGTGTTATTTCTATATTGGCTGCATTGATTTACAAATATTCCTTCTCTTTCTGTAGGTTGCTTTTTTTTTTACTTTATTTGATAGTATCTCATGTTCTTTCTTTTTCTTTCTCTGTATGCATTGCATACTTGTGTGCATTCATGAGTTTGTGCATTCGTGTGTGTGTGTGCATTTGTGTATGTGTGTGCATTTGTGTGTGTTGGAGACCAGAGGACAGCCTCTAGTGCCATTTCTTTCTTTTTTTTTCTTTTCTTTTTTTCAGAGCTGGGGACTGAACCCTTCTAGTGCCATTTCTTAACAAATGTCCACCTTGGTTTTTTGTTTCTTTGTTTTTGAGGCAGGGATTCTCACTGGGAGCTGGGGCTTGCTGATTCAGTAGGCTGACAGATCTGTGATTGAGGTATTTTCCAGTCTTTGCTTCCCCAGTGCTGTGATTGTAACTGTATCCCACTCTGCCTGATGTCTTTATGCAGATGGTGGGAATCAAACCTGCATCCTCATGCCGGTGCAGCAGGCCGAGCTGTCTCCCCAGCACCTGTTGATAGCATCTTTCTACAAACATCTTAAGTGTCCTTGAGGTCCGTGCTCAGCAGGCTGCTTCTGAAGAGAGAGGCTGCTCTGGGAGTACAGTGGAGCCACATCTGGAGACTGTTAGCACACTGTACTCATTGCTGCTTGAAGAGCATCTTTCTTGAAGTAACCATTCTATGGATGGAATTAGAAATATGTAATTCTTTTGAGTCTGTCTGTCTTTGACATGTCTGAGATCTGCCCATCCTGATGGAGGTGCCAATCTTTTCTCTGTTTTTTTTTTATTTATGTTGTTGTATAGATATAACCCAATTTATCCACTTCTTTTTTTAAAGATTTATTTATTTATTTTATGTACAGCATTCTGCCTGCATATGTGACTGCAGGCCAAAAGAGGAGGGCACCAGATCTCATTACAGATGGTTGTGAGCCACCATGTGGTTGCTGGGAACTGAACTCAGGACTTCTGGAAGAGCAGTCAGTGCTCTTAACCACTGAGCCATCTCTCCAGCCCAATTTATCCATTTCTTTACTGATAGGCACCTGGGCTGTTTTCATGGGCCACACTTCTGTGAACATTCCTGTACCAGTCTTGGCACGGACATACGCTTCCATTAGTCCTGAGTAAATTCCTTTGAGTGGAATTGCATGGTATTAAACTGGCTCATATTTATCAGACACTGACAAATGGAGTTACTAAATGGTTATATCACTCCACCCCTCACCCCATCAGTGAATGAGAATCCTAGTGCTCCACATCCAGCAGGAAGGGATTTACTATGGAATGTGCTTACAAAACAGTTGGATAGTGTAACACTTCCCCTGAGGAATCCCTTTCTATTCATCCCTGATAGGGTACCAACAACATACCAAAGACACGATTCTACCCAAGTCCATGTTGGGGGAATCAATGAGTTGAATTTTACAGGAGCAAACCGAAGTGTTTTACCAAAAAGTCCCATCTTGGATGCTGACTTCCCCAAAGCTGTATAAATGAAGTCTCCCGTTAGTTAGCCTCCCAGCTCCTGCATAGCATAGCATCTTCTGAGACCATGTCCCGCTGAAGTGGGAGTAAATGTGCGTGTGGGGAAGTAGGGTATGTGAGTGGAGAGTATGAGTGAGTGTGAGAGAGAAGGTGATATGGGTGTGTGAAGTGGGGAGCTGGAATCTTGGGCGATTGATAACTCCATTTCAGTTCAAATGCCAATGCCCTAGGTTGAGATTTCAGAAGTGTGTGGTATGGTCACAGGAGCACAGATTCCCATCGTCACCCTTAGCAGCCTGAATAATTAGTTCCTCTAAATATTTCCCCTTCTCTACCTTACCCTGAGGCTCATCTGTTTAATTTGGTCCCCAGCTGGTGGTGCTTTCTGAGGGAGCCTGTGGAACCTTTGGAAGGGTAGATTTCACTGGAGAAAGAGGAGTTTAGGAGGCCCAACCCAGTTATAATCATTTTCTCTGCCTCCTTCTCCACATGTTGTGCTCCAAGCTCCTGTGGCTAGGGACAGAAGTTAATCTCACCGCCATGCCTTCCCAAGGAAAAGAATGAGACAAAATAAACCCTCTTTCCTCAAGCGGCTTCCTGCCCAGTTAGTATCTCCTGGCAAAAAGAATAGTATTAATAATAACTAATACACATTCTAAGTCCATCCCTCTGACAGCATTTCTCCCAGTCTGCAGGAACCCACCCCTGAAATCTGAAGTCAACGCAGGGACCATTCACATACTGTGAGCTATTTTGAAGGCATCAGGTGGGTGAAGGAAGGGCTAGGAAAAGGGAAGAGCCCACGCCAAGAACAGAGAGATAAGTATAAGCATGAAAAGTCCCTTCCAACTGCAGGGACTTTGGAAGGCCCATGTAGAGGCGAGGGAAGCCACTAGAGGGCGTCCGTATCCGTACAAAAGCTCAGGAAAGGGGCGGGGCCTGCACCTTTTTACTGCTTTGTTCTTTCAGGTGGTTTTCACTGAATCCTTGAAGGTTCACAATACCCCGGCAGGTTCATAAGACCCCAGGAGGCTGTTTACATCGCGACCTTCAGCTCTGCACATCATTTGATTTCAGGAGAGGGAGGCCTTATGGGATGCCGTTGCTTTGCTTCTGAAAGTACACCCTTTCCCCGCCCCATCAATGAAGGTGAAGGGGAGAGAAAGAGGTGATGGTTTCTTTGGCTGCTGTTGTAATAAGAATCAGCTATTGGTGTCTACGGCCCTGTTAAAAGACAATTGTCAAGGGAACGAACTAAGATCACGACCCTTACAGAGCTATGAAAGAGACTATATTGTAAGATTTTACTTCACTTGTTAAAAGTGCGAGGGAACGATACAGATGATACAGATGTTATAACGGTCTAAAGGGACTGGATTATAAAGGCCGACTCTGTGTTTCCTCAAAGGGAAATAAAAAGATGCTACCACATAACAGAGTTTGCACAGCTAAGGCTATCTTTAATCTACAGGTGGTGGCGGTGGGGTGTGCATCAAGCTTAAGGGACAGTCGGAAAGGCTCTGAGATTCCAGCTTCTTATGCTGGTCAAATGAAGCACTTCTCAGCTTCTCTGGGTCTTGGTTTCCTCCTCTATAAAATGGGGCTACTAACTGGTTTCCCTTCCTGACTGCTGAGGAGATGGAACGAGCCTCTAGCTGCTTTTGCTCATGAGGTATAAGCAAGCTTTTACTCCCTTTCCTTGTTCCTTAACATCCTCTCTGGGACCCTCCATCCCTGGGTCGGGTACCTTGTTTTGGATTCCCTCGTTCCATCTTCTGCGCTTCCCATGATGAGAGAGACTCTGAGGAGCAGACCAAACTTACAAAGGCGGTGGCACTTCAAGGATGCTCTCTGTATCCCACCACACATGGAGACTTAATGCTGGCAATTGAGTCAAGTGATGCCCCAGGCATGGTTTGGAACTGCAGGGGTACCCTGAGGTTACGGTAAGCCTGATGTGTGTAGCCAGAGTGCAGAGGGAGATAAGGGGTGGGCCATGAGATCGGAGAAGTAATAACAGAGAACCCCAATATTACCAGTGCCTTGTAGGGCAAGGAAAGGAAGGACTGATTCTGTTGAATGTCTGTGTGACCCATGCAGGTCTCCCTCCCTGATGGAATCCCTTCCTCTGCCCCAGAGAGTTGGAGAACTCACCTCCTGAATGCTGCCCGCTCCACTTCTTCCCCGTTGCAGGGCTGACAAGCTTCCAGACCAGAGCAGCCTGGGAAAGGCCTGGCAGGTGGCGTGGCTGTGGTGAGTCATGGCAACTGGCTGGCAGGGATGGAGCAGGGATGGCTTCTAGCCTTTAGCACATGAACTCCAGACCATCCAGCAGTGCCATAGTTTCCACCTCGCTCACATGGCCTGGCAGATAGGGCCAGCCTGGCTGGACTCTAACGAAAAGAAAGAAAAAGGCACAGCTTACCCTCTAGGTCAAACCTACGTGGACGGTGAAGGTAAGCAGGATGGGCAGAGGCTAGCCTCCTCTGCAGCCGTGTTCTAGTTCTCCTGAGTGACCTCCCTGTCGCTCCTCTTCTGACAATGTCAGCAAGGTAAGGTTCCTGCATCACTTAGGGTCTTGAGTGACCCAGATCTGGGCCATTGATTGGCAGGACAGATAGAGCTTTTGTCTTTATAGAGACTTAGTTAGAAAAGAATGACAATTCAAACTGATGTGTTTAAAAAAAAATGTATCTAGTGGCTTCCGTACCAAAACTGTCCTAAGGAGAAGGCACACCAGAGGAGGATAGGGGGTGAGGGGATGTGCTTTAGCCTAGAAGACCACACTGACAAGGAATATCAGAGTAGAGAGCCAGCGATGAATGGAGTCAGGTGATAACGGAGGCAGGGGGACTAGCGGGTGCAAAGGTTCCCAAAGACCAAGGATGCCTGACATGTGTGGCTGGAGTAAAGAGGGAGACAAGGGATGAGACTTGGAGTCAAAGGTAACAAATATTATCTGGGTCTTGTAGGGTCAAGGAAAGGAATGGGACTTTTTTTTAAAGATTTATTTATTATATTTAAGTACATTGTAGCTGTCTTCAGACACACCAGAAGAGGGCATCTGATCCCATTACAGATGGTTGTGAGCCACCATGTGGTTGCTGGGATTTGAACTCAGGACCTCTGGAAGGACAGTCAGCGCTCTTAACCACTGAGTCACCTCTCCAACCTAGGAATGGGAATTTTTAAAAGAAAATCTTTTATTTCATGTGCTGAAAACCGTTAGATTCCTGCTGGCTTCGCCGATAAGGGGGATTGAGGAAAGAGAGAGAAGCGGAGGGGCCTACAGCTGAAACAAGGACCACTCCTGGCAACCAGCCTGGCTCTCCGTTTCAGGGTGTCCAGATGGGGAGCCAGAGGGAGGACTGGTGCCTGGTTATGGAGCAATGTTCATCAGGGACCTTGATGTTGGTAACGGCTGGGCCACCTCTCTGAGTCACCTAAAACCCCCACGTGAGTGGCCTATGCCACATCGGGTTGCTGCCTGCCACCATCCACCAGCCTCGGAGTGGCAGGGCTTCCCTGTGGCAGCAGTGCCCAGACTTGGCCTCAATGTAGCTTCATTGGAGCAAGCGGATAGTGGATGCCCCAAGCTCCATGAATAAATAAAATCTGGAGAAGACATAGGAAAAGCCAATGGCTTCATTTTACAGATCGGGAAGCTGAGGCAGAGTGACAGGAAGTGGGACACTAAGGCTCAGAGATGCCTTAACTGGACAGAAGCAAAGTGGTGACTTTACTTCCTGGTTCCCCAAAACCTGTGTCCCTTGCTCAATTCTGAGACAAAAATCTTGATGTATATATGTGTGTGACAAAACTTTTCCTGAGGAGATGAAACACACTCACCTAGTCACCCCAGACAGGGAACCCATGACAGTCCAACGTACAGATACCCCTAAAGTATTCCAACTTGGTAAACCAATGAGTTTTACTAGAGTTACTTATAAAAATATGAGGGAGAGGTTACTCACAGGAGCAGAAATTACTCAAAGACAGGTGCATCGCCAAGGCCCACCCCAGGGTAGAAGATGCTCACACAAGCCGGAGCACACTGCACAGCCTGCAGGCAGCTCTACAGCCTGGAGAGTGTCCTTTCCAGGAGCCTCAGTGGTTCTGAACCTCTTCCAGGTGGCTCTTCTGGTCTGAATCTTCTCAGTAGCTTTCCTCCTCTCAGAATCTTTGCATCTCAGCAGGGCTTTGAATCCTCTGGTAGGGAGGGGCCTAGTGAATCTGCTCAGTTCCAGGGAGTTCTTGAAGCTGTGTTGTTGTTAACTTCCTTTAAGGAGCAGAGAGGAATGTTTTGGTCTGGGAGGAGACTGTTACACCACTCCAGACCCACAGACGGGCTCTACTTTGCACCCCAGCCCCACCCTCAGCTGGATGGGGGCTTTGCACATCACCTCTCTGGCTCTCATAGTTCTTCATCTGCAAATGGAGATCGTGATGGCAAGACCACCTTCTCCTGGGACTGTGGCAGCAGTTAGGGAGACATGTTGGCATGAGTTTTCATGTTTTGTTTCTACGCTGAGACTGGTGTGTCCAGAATTGGTTGAGTGGAATGGAGGTGATCTGGCTGGGTGAAGGTCTGGGAACTGTCAATCCGGGAACTAAGGGAACTGTAGAAGTTTGGACTGTGGAGCTGAGGGTTCAGGGACTCCTTACCTGCTGCTAGTGCAGGGGCTGGGAAGGAAGCTGTGGTGGAGTTTGGCCCAGTGCCCTGAGCCCTTATCTGACAGTACTGGGACCTGGGGTTTGTCGGGGAGCTGTGGTACTGATTTAATAAGGTGGTATGTAGAGGGCAGAAACAGGAGCAAAGAGTGAACCCTTATCCATCAGAAAAGCAACCAGAAAACTGGAAAGCATGGTCAGAAACAAACTTTTCAGAACCTTTGTAATTAATCAAAGTCTCATAGTAATAGAGAGATCATTTATTCAAGGAAGAAGGTTAAGGGACTAGGACAATGGCTCAGTTGGTTTTAAAAATAGGTTTGTTTTACAAGCATGAACATCTGAGTTTGGATCTCCAGCACCCTTGTGAAAAGTTGGGCACAGCGTTTACGTCTCTAATCTCAGAGCTTGTGAGGAAAAGAGGATGATCCCTTGGCTTCATGGTCAGCTAGTCTATAGCAGATCAATGAGCTATAGGTTCAGTGAGAGACATGAGTGATGGAAAAAAGACAGTTGGCATTGACCTCTGGCCTACATGTGCACACACATATGCATATTCATACATACATATATGCATGCATGCATGCATACATGCATGCATACATACATATATACATGTACACAAAGGAAGAAAGTTAAGTGTGAACTGAAGCAAGGGCTTTGTGGGGTTCTTGCCTCACTTTCATGTTCTTTATTAGAAGGTTGTGATAGCTTTGGAAACCAACAGGCCACATCCATGATGAAAAATCATCCTGACAGCCTGAAGGCACAGATGGGGTGAAATGTCTTTCAAGGCCTAAGACTTGACATTTTTCTTCTTGTCTGCTGAGCCTCTGGAAGACTCCACTTGCAAGGCTGTTTTATTACCTGACTCACAACTTACCCTGTACAGAAGGCCTTTTGCTGAGTCCTTTTTTCTGGGGAATGTTTGCCAAGGTATTTACAAGTAGTTGGGAAACTTGTGGACTACTTAGGTGGCAGATAAAATTTGGGGAGAACAATAGGTTAAACAAAAAATATAATGAATTGAATAATTAGAGGGTGAAACCTCATAGGAGCCTCAGAAAGCTCTGACCAGTTACTGGGAATCTGTGAAACTGTATGCTTGCAGGACTGGGAAGTGCCCACACTCAGGCACTGGTCCAGAAAAGGGTCCTACACTTTCTCTCTGCATAAGCATGAAATGAAAGCCCAGCAGGTAACCAATTGCCTGGCTGAGTTTTGAGCGCACACACAAATAGGGTATATTTTTGCATAGACAGAGTAACTTGTTCCAAGTCTTTAAGGAAACCTCTGCCCAGTCATTGGCTAAAGTAACTGAACAGAAATTCACTACCATACACACAAAAGCATGCAGACCTTACAGAATATGTTCAGAGAAGTCAGTAAAGTAAGGAACACATCCAGGGGAGGGAAGAACAGCTCATGTCTAGGGCATCTGCATTATGCTGTATGAAGTCTCCTGTATGATAAGCCATGCAAAGATACAAGAAACTACAGAAACACAAGGTGGGGGGAAGCAAGCAATAGAAAGTTTCTGTTGGGAAGCCTAGATGTCGAGCTTACCCAGATAGTTTAAGTAGTCTATTTAAAATATACTTGAAGAACCACGGAAATCACTTTTAAAGAGCCAAGGGAAAGTGGGGTGATGTCTCATTGAATAGGCAATAATAACAAAGGGATAGAAGTTTCTTTAAAAAGAAGTAGGTGGACATTTAGGAGTTGAAAAGTGTAATTAAAATAGGAAGTTCACTGGGAGGATACATCCGCAAACTGGAGCAAACAAAAGGGAAAGTTGGGAAACTTGAAGCAGGCCAAATGAGATTTCCATGTCTGAGCAACAATGAAAAACAAACAGGACTGCGAAGGTCTGTGGGACATAATTAAACATAACGTCATTCCTAGAAAAGAAAGGATAGTTGAAGAAAACATCTGTTGAAAATACTTTAACCTACACATCCTCACAGCCAACAGCTATAAATAGCACAAGTTCAAAGGCCCGTATCTGGACACGTCACTCTCAAACTGTTGAATGTCAGAGAGAGGGCGCAAACCTTGAAAACAAAAGGGAAGATGTGGTTCGTCTGGTATTAGGAGTCGAATAAGCACAATAGCTGAGCTCCCTCAAGAACTCTCGAAGGCTAGCAGGCAGCAGATGACATTCTTAAAGCACCGAAAGACGAAGACTGTTAATCAAGATTCTGTATCCGATTCCAGAAAGATGGCTCAGCTGGTACAGGCACTTGCCACCAAGGTTGGTGACCCGAGTCCCGTCCCTGGAGCTCACTTGATGGATGAAAAAGCCAGCTCTAGCCTCTGACCTCTACATCATGGCATGCACATAATGTCTTCTATACATGGACATAAAATAAATATATAAAATGTAAAAACCATGGTGTCTTTTGGAAATATGAAAAATGAAGACATTTTTAGGTAAACAAAAACAAGGTGATGTTTGGCAGACAACCCTTCAAGAAATCTAAGTGAAGAGCTGGAGACACACCTCATTAATAGAGTGCTTACCCAGATTTAATCCCTAGCCATGGGCAATGCCAAGCACCAAAAGAAACCAACACCTGTTTCATGTTTTTGGTGTTTTAGTTTATGGCTACAATCCCAACACTTCAGCTACTGTAACAGGACGATCACAAGTTCAAGGCCAGACTGAGCTACATGGTAAGACCATGTCACAAACCAAACCAAACCAAACCAACCAAACTAACCAACCAAATAACCAACCAAACAAGGGCTGGGGTATGGCTTAGTGGTGAAGAACTTGTATAGCATGTGGAAGACTATGGGATTGACTCCCTAGTGCCAAAACAAACAAGCGGAGTAAACCAAGAAAATACTCCAAAGAGAATCTTTCAGGATGAAGTCAAGAACACAAGATTAACTCAACTCCATATTAAAAGACAAAGTAGCCATTAAAGGTACACAGTATGCACACGTGTAACTTAGATTACTATTTAAATAACTGATTCTAAGTCTGTCCTGGCAGCCTACAACCTATAGAGATATAATTTATATACTGTATATAACAGTAACAACATAAAGAAATAAAAGACATCCAGACTGAAAAGGGGATAAACAAAAATACTTCAATTTGCAGATAACATGATCATAATCTTATAGAAAATTCCAAGGATTACACACACACACAACAGAGAGAGACAGAGACAGAGACAGAGATATGGAGAGAAAGAAAGAGAAAAGGAGGGAGAAAGGGAGAGGGAGAGGGGGAAAGGGGAAAAGGGAGGGGGAGGGGAGGGGAAGGGAGGGAGAGAGAGAGAGAGAGAGAGAGAGAGAGAGAGAGAGAGAGAGAGAGAGCTCGCTCGCACTAACAGCTCAGTAGTCAAGAGCACTTTGTTGCTGTTGCAGAGGACCCGGTTCAGTTCCCAGAACCTACATGGTAGTTCACAATGACCTGTAATTCTAGTTTTAGGGGATCTGATGCCCTTTTCTGGCCTCCACGGACACCAGATATATACATGGTGCACATACAGATATGCAGGCAAAACACTCATGCACATAAAAAATTAAAAAATAATTAAGAGTTCGTCAAGGTATAAGGTACAAGATAAATATTAAATCAGCTCTATTTCTGTGTGTCAACTGTGAGCAATCCAAAACTTTAAAAGGAACACAATTAGAGTAAAAGGCTTAGGAAGAAATTTAAAGAGGACACGTTCACTGAATAGTACAAAACATCATCTAAAGGAATATATCTAAACCATCCGAGTACTCACAGGACATTTGTATTCTTGAACTACAGCTTCAATACAATTTCTGTCAAAATCCCAGCTGAAAAATTTCACAGGCTGATAAGCCAGTTCTAAAATTCTTATGGAATTGCAAAAGACCTAGAATGGTCAAATAATCTTCAAGGGGGTAATTATAAGACTCTTAAGACTTTATTTCAAAATCTATTACAAAGCTTTCGGGAGACTGTAGAACTAGGCTAAGGATAGACAGAGAGATTACTGGAGTTCAGACATCTGTGAGCAATTAAGCTCCGATAAAGGTATCAAAGTAATTCAGGGAGAAAGGACAGTCCTCAACAGAACTCCCAGAACGCCAAAGAGTTCATCTTGTCACCATGCAGTAGATAAAATACCAAGCACATACAGCCAAAGGAAGAATCTGTAACATTTTTTTAAAATGCAAAGAATGCCACCAAAAGAATGAACAGATAATACACAAGAGAAAATATTTTACCATCGTATCTTTGATAAAGGTATAAATGCCTAAAATATATACAGGACTTTTACAACATCACAATAAAAACATTAAGTAAACCAATTCAAAATGGGAGCAGAGTTTTAGTAGACATTTTCCCAAAGAAAATACAGAAATATCTAATATACACATGAAAAAATGCTCATCATCAATAACTAGGGTAATATTAATCTAAGCCACAATCAGGTATCACTTCACACATACTAGGATGGGCATAGTAGAAAGTGAGAAAGAAGAGAGACAGATGTCTTCCCCAAACTGACCGAATGATCCTTTCAGACTTGGCCAGAATAAACCCTTTCTCCCTGAAGTTGCTTTTGTCAGCGTATTTTATTACAATATAAAAGAGCAATTAATAAAGAAAATTGGTACGCACCGTTGTTGCTATGGTAACACTGACCATGTGGTTCTTGGCCTTTAAATCTGCTTTGCAAGAGGAATGTGGAAGAGTTTGGAATTCTCGACTAGAAAGAAAGATTCTTTGATTATTATAAGCCGGTGGTTTTCAACCTTCCCAATGCTGTGACCCTTTGATGTAGTTCTTCATGTGTTGTGGTGACTCCGACCCAAGAATTGTTTTGTTGCTACCTCATACCTGTAACTTTGCTACCTTTTTAAGTTGTAATATAAATATCTGACATGCAGGATATCTGCTCTGTGACCCCCGGAGGGGTTGAGACCCACAGGTTAAGAACCACTGCCTACCACCGTGTAAGCAGAGTTTAATTGGCCATTCTGGTGGCGGGGAGTGGTTGAAATCAAGTGAGTGATTCAGTTCATGAGGTTTCAGAGGACAACTATGGTTGTCTCACAGACAGAACTGGAGACTATCCAATTTATAATCCATTTTATATATCCAATTTATAATTATGTCAGATTTGACAAAGAACCTGGCTGCATTCTACCCATGTCGAAAGGGTTCGCGTGAGCCTGAATTAAAAGGCAACATGCTGATTCCATTGGTGGAGGTAATTTCTGGATAACAGAAGGTTCAGGCCGAGACACGGCTGCTATTACTGCATTTATCCAGGCCTAGAGTGAAGAAGAGCAGACAAGCAGGGCACAAATATATTTTTTAAAATGCAGTTTGTTCATAAAAAGAACTCAAACAAGTTTAACTCTACGGCTAAGGCACACAATAAAGAGGATGTAATTGTTAAAGTGTTCTTCACTGGGACAGCAAGAAAGGAGCCCAGGGCAAGACCCTGCCCATCAAAGGCTCCAACTTGTGAAAATCCAAACTAATTGGAGAGGATGGAGTCTAAGCTCACAATGCCTAAAGGGTTCCCTGCTCTTGGAAAGCAACTGCTTGGGAGAGTGTTTCCCTCGAGTCAGCACAGAGGCTGCAGCCACTGTGGTCCAACTGGGGTCACGCTCTTCCCAAGCTGACAACAGAACTTGGCAGCTCTGTCCGCGTGGTTCCACAGGCATGAAAGATACAAGGTGGAGAGCGTATTGATTCTCCCTCCATGGCTTCAGATTGTCACTGTGTGGCGAGGCAGTGTGTTCCAGAAGTCCCTGAAAAGAGACCATTGTATGAAGTTGTGAAGGTGGAGCCTAAATTGCAGTGGAGGCCCCAGGATGTTGGAGAGTGCAGAGCCATGGGACGTCCCCTAGGGGAAAGCCTCACAACATACTCATGAAGCATTTAATGCACACAAAGGATGACAGAAGTTACCATGGTCTCTCCCATCTTCCTCCCAAGTGCATAATAAACTATGGTTAGAAATTAGACGGCTTGTATTCTGGGAAGCTCTAACGGATCTCCCAGGAAACTAGGAACCCTTGTGCAATAATGGTAAGTCCAATGTTTGCCTCCCTGGTCCCTCTCCTGCCTTCTGTTTTTCTTAGCCATCGTAGACAAGATGGTCCCCTGGTTGTAAGGAACCTGTGTTTGTCAACTTCTTTTGCTAAAATGAAGTACCTGGGCCTAATGAACTTCTAAAAAGAAAGGTATACTTCTGCTCATGTTTTCTGCGATTACAGTCTAGTTTTAGGGTCCTATTTCTTGGGGCCTCTGGCCAAGGCAGCACATTATGTGGGCAGCAATGTCAAAGCAAACTGTATATGCCTTGAGCCAGGAGGCAGAAGAGAGCAAGAGAGCAGGGCACGCCCCAGTGACCTAATGACCCCTCACTAGGCCCACCGTTTTGAGGACCAAGTCTTCAACACAGGGACTTGTAGGAGGGGAGTCATCCAAGGCACACGTGGTGTGAATGTCCCACCAGGCTCCTGTGGATGAACACTTGATCCACCCATGGTGAAACTGTTTGGGAAGGATCAAGTGTGGCCTGTTGAAGGAGGTGTGTCTTGGGGAGACTTTGAGGCTTCAGATTCTGCCATTATCCCCAGTGTATCTCTGCTTCCTGTTTGTGGACTGAGATTCGAACCCTCAGCTGTTACTCCATTATGCCTGTTTGCCTGCTGCTGTCTACCTGTCTATCTCAGCCCCATCATAATGGTGATAGGTTCCTATCTACCTACAGTTGTAAGCCCCAAATAAACCCTTCTTTCTGTAAGTTGGCTTGTTCATGGCATTTTATCACAGTGATAGAAAGGTAACTGGCGCAGAAAGGCAGCACCATTCTCTCCTATAGATCAGGAACCTAAGGGGTCTGGGCTGCTTACCACATAGTACCTGGCAGCTCAGTAAGAACAGTGACATGGAAAGCTAGGGCTCTTCCTGGACTTCAGTGTCACCATCTGTCAAATGGGAACAAGAGCACTTTGGCTGGGATACTTTCTAAAGTCCACCTTCAAACTTGCTTGAAGTCTCTGGAGCACCAGAGAAAAGAAAGGGTTGCGGCAGGGAGGAGAAGAAAGGAGGAAGGAAGACAGGGCATTAAAGGGGTGGTTAGGATTTCAGGTTTTATTTTATTTTTCATTCTTTTAGGTCATAATAAGGGAAAGATTCAAGCCAGATGTGGTGGTGACTTGCAGTAGCCAAGGGTGGAATCGCTGTGATAACAGCACATTAGCATGAAGCCATATATCTATCAACAGCTCTGACAGAGCACAGCCATTGGCATTGGTCTGCACAGCTTCCCCACATTTGATCTTGGCATTTGAAAGCCCTCAGACCCCAGCTGGGCTTCAGAACCCTTCCAGGACGGCTCCTCAGAAAGTGTCTAGCCCTGGCTCCACTCACAGGACAGGACAGGGCAGGGCAGGGACCCTGCTTCTCACTTGGCTGCACATTTGAGGCAAGCCAGGGAGGCAGGAAGAGCAGAGGCCCAGAAAAGCCAGGCTCAGCAGGGGCTGTGGAAGCATGGTCCAAACAGCCCACAAGGTCACAGGCCACACGGTTATTACTTTTTAATTAAAATGGCGTCTTTCCCCCTTATTACAAAAGCCATGTCTGTTTATTTTATCAAAATTAGAAAAGACAGACCAGGAAAAAGAAAAATTAAGAATGACCCATGACCCACAGAGAGCTGTTGTAGCACCCACTTATATCCGGGAGTCGGGGGCTGATTGCCTGTGGGGCCAGACTGAGCCTAACTATGAAATGGGTATTAAAAGTGACAGCAGGGGGCAAGCACAAGGGACTGAGTTCAAGCCCTAGGACCCATGTAAAAAAGGACCAACATGGTGGCAGCAGGCTTGTAATCCCAGCACTGGGGGCTCACAGATAGGTAAATCCCTGGGCTCACTGGCCAGTCAGTCTAGCACAATTGGTGATCTTTGGGCCAGTGAGAGAGTCTGCCTCAAAAGAGTAGATGGTACCAAAGGGGAAAAAAAATGAGACTGTCTTCTTAGGCTCCATAGCCATGCATGCACACATACTGACATGTATATGTGCACCCAGATGAGCAGGCACCACACACGCTTTCACACACATTAACATGTATATGTACATAAGGTGAATTGGTTGATGTGAAAATTATTGTAAATGAGTGAATCGTGATATTAGAACCATCACATGTATTCGTTCTGACTAGGGCTGTTGACAGATATATAACGTCATGCTAATGTGCTGTGAGTCCACTCTCGACTACTGTCAGTTACTAGGATAGCATGCAGTATAAATTGTATCGGCACTGTAATGCCAGTCACAAGTCCAAGAGGTTGTTGTTGTTGTTGATGATGATGTTGTTGTTGTTGTTGTTTTGTTAAATAGGGTCTTACTTTGCAACCCTGGCTAGCCTGGAGCTTGCTATATAGACTAGTTTGGCCTCAGATTCAGAGAGAATTTCCTGCCTTTGCCTCTGCTTCCTGAGTGCTAGAACTGAAGGTGTGTGATTTTTCTTTTGAGAAAAAAATCTAATGCATATAAGCCCTGGCTGGCATGAACTTTCTGTGTAGATCATGCTGCCTTGAAATTCTCAAGAGATTCACCTGCATCTGCCTCCTGAGTGCTGGGATTAAAGACATTTGCTATCATGCTCAGCCCCTTAAAAATATTTTGAATACAGACTTAAGTTTTAGAAACCTCCATGTGGGATGATGTCACAGGTGAGGCGGGTACAAGATAGAAGGAGGCCTGTCATTGGACGAGAAGGAAGGATGGGCGGGAGAAAAGTTTGAAGGAAGAGGAGGAGACTTGAATGGAAAGGGGGAAGAGACAGGAGGGACAGGTAGAAAAGCCGTGGCAGGACACTATGGCGGGTGATGTTAAGATTCCACGCTGTACCTTTACAGGTTGTTACAAATATTTTTAAGGGATGGATGTAGATTGGGCTTTGTATGTTTAGGTGGGCAATTATATCTTATCAATTGGGCCAAAGGTTATTGTGTTGTGTGTTCTTTCATGTGTAGATTTAAGTGTAAGAAAGTGTGGGGCGGCTGGTCTGGGCTGCCACCGAGTTGGGATGTGTGTTTCTGGCATGGAAACCTGTCTTGGGAACAAGGTAGGAAGAGAGATTGCTGCCAGGCTCAGAGAGAGGCCTTTGGCAGTGATATGGGATGGAGCAGAGCGGGTGAGACATTTTGCTGACTGAGAATTAAGATATCCAGCAGATATCTTGGGGCCCTGAGGTGCTGGACCTAAATGGGAGATAAAAAAACAACCATACTTTTTTATTTTTTATATTTTTACTACAACACCTCCACTTTGAAATCCCTATTAAATAGCTTTCTAGATACATATATTTTTGTACATATATTTGAAAGTAAATAAATACACATGTATGTACACATTTATACAGATAAATACACACAATACAGTAGACTTTTATATGTATAGTCAATATAATATTCAGAAAAGGGAGGCAGTTGTGTTGAAGACTGAGAGCCAGTACCAGCACCCTTTCTTCCTTCACTTCCTCACTCTAGCAGCAGCCCCTAAATAACACAGTGACACAAAAACCTGGTTTGAAATCACTTATCTATTCTAATAGCTTCTAGTCTCCAGTCCTTCATGGGCCAGTACATTCTACTTTTCAAAACACCAGGGGGCACCAACCTAGGGTTGTCCCCTTTCTTTCCCTAAGGTGTGGAAGGCTTGGCTGGCTCCTCAATAGTCATTTTCTATTTCTCTGTCCATTCCTTTCTTGATTTTGTTTGAAGGGCTGGTATACCTTGTCCTGAGAAATCCGTTGTCATCAGAAAGCCTGATGTGCTAATCCCATTCCCTCTGCAGAGTCTTGATTTCTTGACTGACTCTCTTGCTGCTATATCCCTGTGTATTCATGGAGGCTGTGGAATGTAAGTAATCTCTGGAGATTTTGGGAGATGGCTATTGCTTTCTTGTAGAAGGGAAATGTCACTGGTGTCTTCTCATGCCTGTCTTCCTACCTTAAATTAGGAAATTATGTCATGAGCAGCTCCATCCCTTAGAGATGAAATAATGAGAGACTCACAGAACACCACAGGCCAGCATTCCACTAGCACTTGCTGTCTCCAGACTTTGTTTTATGTTTATGCCACAATTAAACCGTGTCCTTTCCTTTTTAGAAGAAATAATAACCATCCATCATTACCGTGAAGCCAAAAGAGAGCAGAGATGTGGTGAACATCTTCTATTGTCATTTCTCTGAGTGTGCCATGAGCCAGCAAAAACTTCCAAACAGCCACCTCACCAAATTCTGTGGAAAATTTTCATTTTCACTCTAGCAGCTGACGAAGTAGCTAGAGAAACCCATCAGCAGGCTGCTAGTCATTATGAGACCGGGGGTAGGGGGAGTTCACATTGTTTCCTGTTATTTCCTAAGTAGGCTGCGGGAAGATTCACTGAGGTAAAGTTCTTTTTCCACATCTTTAATGATTTCCTTTGGGTAAATTCCTCGAAGAGAACTTTCCAGGTAGAAGGTTATTTACACATTTACTCATCCTGCCTACTTGCCTTCCAGAAAGAAAATACCAAGTCACATGGTCATCTCTTTCCAGATGTTGCACACAACTTGAAGCAATGACTTGTGTTACTCCAGGATCCTGTCTAGACTGTGCTTTGGGCCAAGAAAGGCTAGAATTGGTTACCTTTTGTCCCTTCCCAACAGAAGTGCTGATCCATACACCTAGCATCCTCTCCGGCTATGCCAAGACCAGAGCCACAGCAGATTTACACATGGTATCACCCATCCTGAAATCCTCAGTGCTAGGAGAACAGAGTCACTCAGAGCTCTAAATAGGACAGTGTCACAAGCAAACTTACAACCACAGCTTCATGGTTGTATTAATCCAGGTTCTGTTGCTGTAACCAAATACCAGAGACTGAAGAGCTTATAAGCAATAAAGGTTGGTTCAACTCATTGTTCCAGAGTATAGAAGACCCAAAACTGAAAAGTTAAGTCTGATAAAGACTCTTCTGCCAGTGGCACAAGTTATCATGCTTCCATGCTTAGAAAAGGAAGTGTGCAGAAAAGGGTGTGTGACAAAGTCAGAACCAAGCTGCCTTTTCAAAGAAACCCAATTCTAAGAGAAACCATCAATTCCTTAGTTCGTATATAGAATAGTCCATTAGAGAAGACAGAGACCTCACCACACGATTACACTTCAAGATCCTATAGGGCTCCACCTCTTAAAATATCACAAATCATATAAAATTTCTTTTGTGTATGTGCATGTAAGTGCATGTTTGTGTGCATGTGTAGAGGCCAGGACATAACCCTAGGTGTCGTTCCTCAGGACTTTTTTTTTCTTTTTTAAAGGCAGACTCTTCCATTGACCTAGAAATAGCTAAGTAGGCCAGTCAGGCGCCTGTCTAGTGTTGGGTTACAGGAATATTCCACCATGCTTGGGTTTTTCTTTCTTTCTTTTTCTTTTTAACATGGTTTCACAGGATCAAACTTGGTCCACATGTCTGCAAGGCAAGCACTTTACTAATAGCTTTCTTCCCAGCTCCAAAGATTGAACTTTAATGTGAGTTTTGGTGGGAACATTCAACATAGCATTCGCCCATCCCCATTGGCACATCCACTCACGCGGAATGTTGTGCTGTTCTAACAGATTATCTGGAGCTTGTACATGCCTTGTCTCCATCATATTTCTAGTGGTATTTGTGCTTTAAGTTCACATTCAAACATCACTACTACCAGGCGGTCTCCAGGGTGCTACAGTGCTGAGTCTGTGTACTAGACTTACTTTGCCCTGCAATTCCAGGTCACTCTCAGCCCCTCTGCCTCGTTCTCTTGCAGACTGACAAATAGCCAGTGCAGAGGAAGTCTGTCTTCCTCCAGACAGACATACAGCCACCCTCAGGCTCTTGCTCAAAGATCAGCTCCTCTTCCTCCTTCTATACTCTCTAGAAATATTCCCTGGGGATTTCAGAGCCCCCTATTGACTCCCTTTGGGGGCTGGTTCCTATTGACTTGCCCTGGAGACATTCCAAGAGAGCATCAGGCTTAGAAGCTTAGAATGTTAGATGTGTGTGGGTTTAGCCCTCCTTGGATGGTTGGGAGGAAGGGACAGGAGAGGGAATTTTCAACCATTTCAACAGGCCTTCTCAGCTCTCACTGTGGGTGTCAAGTAATCACTTGCAGCCTCTAGTGCTTGAGTCACACAGAAGATGCTTGCCAATCAGTTCCCCAGAGGGTGGTTTTTAAAAAATTACGTTTTGAGAATTTCATACATGATGACTGTATCTACATCATTTCCACCTCTCCCTCTCCCCCAGATCTTCCCATGTCCCCTACCACTCCCCAAACCCATGACCTTTTCTTCTATAATTACTATTGTTACACACACACATACACACACACACATACACACACACACACACACACACACACACATGGGCAAAACCACTGAGCACATTCAATGTTGCACCTATCTATATGTGTTTAGGACTGACCATTGGGAATTGGGCAACCTATTCAGGGGATTGTCCAGGCAAGGAAACTCTTAAAGGGTTATTTATGGCTTGTAATGTCTCTTTGTTGAGTATATGTTTTCTTTCCCTCTAGCTCTGGGTTTAAAAAGAGTGTTCACGTCCCTTCCTTCTTTCTTTTTTTAAAAAAGACTTACTTGTTTCTTATTTTATGAGTATGGCTTATATGTAAGTCTTTGTGCCATGTGTGTGACTGGTGCCCGAGAACATCAGAAGAGTGGATTGGATTTTCTGGGACTACAGTGACACACAGTTGTAAGCTGCCATGAGGGAGCTGGGAATTGAACCCAGGTCCTCTGGAAGATCAGCCAGTACCCTTAACTATTGAGCCACAGTCCAGCCCTCTCCTTCTAGGACCAGGGAGTCCAGATCTCACCCTCTATCTTTCACTCTAGGACAAGGGAGAACACAGGACATAAGGCAATCAGAATTACGGATTCTCTGGACTACCATTCTCTGGGCGTGGGAACCGAAAGCCGATTGGGGACTCTCCAAAACTGATGCTGAGATTGCTGGAAGATTTTCCCTGACTGCTGTGACTTTGGGATTCAGAAGAAGTGGGGCTGGGTTGCTGGAAAATTGGGTCCAGACTGAGGAGTGAGAAGGATGTCATTGTGCTGCTCTCTTCCTCCTCCTCTTTCCTACTTCTTCCCCCTCTCCCTTCCTTTCCCTCACACTCCTACCTCCTGTCAGCCGATGAGCTATGTGTACTCATCTATGGGTGGACTGTGTCTCTAACTCAGCTCTTTCCCAGGCTGTGCACTGGCCTGATAGGAGCAGGAAGAACAGGAAGTCAAGGGTGTGTTCAAAGAAGCAGAGGGCTCAGGTAGTAGGTAGTGCTCCCAGAATCCTCCACAAGGTCATTGTGCTATCTGAGCTCATGGCTTAGTTGGCACCAATGGCTTGTCAGCACCTTAGGAGCTGGCCAGTGTCAGTTCTCTGTGCAGTTTGCAGCACTGTTTCTCCACCCATCTGCTCATTACTAGAACTGTTGGAGGGCAGCTACACATAGTCCAAGGGGGAAGTTTCAATAAATACTCTCCATTATGGCCTGGGTATCATCCTGTGTTAACTGACAGGGAACATAAAAAACCTCTTGGTCATCACCTGGACTCCAATATCACTATTCTTCAGTCTTGTCCTAGTATCTCTGCTTGGAACCATTGCTTGACAAGTCTTACCTTCCAACTAATCTGCACTTCAGAACTGCAACAGTGTCCTTGTCCAAAATCATTGAGACCACTTTACAAATTCATTCGCCGAGTTACTTGGGTACTGCTGCAGAACGCATTGGAGCACACTGAAATGGCACCAACAATCTTCATTGCTATGGTAAAATACTCGGGAACATGAATCAAAGGAGAGAAGCTCTCATCTGTGGTCACGTGTCTCTGTTGTTTCTCTACTAAGTGGGAGAATACTACAGTGGAAACGTCGTGGGACAAGGCTGCTTTCCTCATGGCAGTCAATAAGCAGATGGCAGGAGGGGGGAAGAAAAATAAGGAAGAAGAAGGAGAAGGAGAAGAGGAGGAGGAGGAGGATGATGACGACGACGACAACAACAACAACAACAACAACACAAGATTGGGACAAGATATACCCTTCCTGTGATTGTCCCCATGGATCCTGTTTCCTCTTCCAGTTGGACCCTGCCTCCTGATAGCTTGTGCTCATTAAACAGTCATCACCATGGTGATCCAACCACTCCTCTACAGCAAGAGCAGCCAGAGCAGCAGCCTAGAGTCTTTGGGGAACACTTGATATCCGAAACCATAATATCTCCCCTAAGGACAACTCCCTGCTCTTCTCTGGATGAATATTGTGAACCGTGTGTGTGTGTGTGTGTGTGTGTGTGTGTGTGTGTGTGTGTGTGTGTGTGTGGGTGTGTGGGTGTGTGGGTGTGTGGGTGTGTGTGGTGTGTTGGGGGCGGGGCTGATGTCAGGGGTCTTCCATGACAGTTTTTCACTATTTTATTTTATTTGAGACAGGGTTTCAGTATGTAGCTTTGGCTGGGACTTACTATGTAGACCAGGCAGGCCTAGAACTCATCTGTCTCTACCTCCTGAGTACTGGGAATAAAGACATTTGACATCATGCCATGCCCTCCTCATCTTTTGATGCAGTGTCCCTCACTGAACCTAGAGCTAATAGATTGGTTAGATAGGCTAGCCAGTGAGCTCCAGGGATCCCCAGCACAGATTACACAGGTTACAGATCGGATGGCCACCCCTAAGTCTTTGACAAGCCTATGGGGATCTGAGCTCAGTTCCTCAGGCTTTTGTGACAAGTGCTTTACTGGCTGAGAAGTTCTCCAGCCCCTGGCACTTTATTCTCAACAGTGACAATTTTTATTAGTTCACCCGTTTGTCTTTCTTTCTCACTAACTTTAAACTTACAGACTTGGACCCCAGCTCTGAATCTACACAGAGATGTCACATCATGATGAACTAATGAATGAATGAATGAATGAATGAATGAATGATAACTAAAAGTATGTACTCGATACATGGCATTGTGCCTGACCCATTAACTATCTGGATGACAATTGACTGAATGAGTGAGTGAGTGGATGGATGGATGGATGGATGGATGGATGGATGGATTGGGGGACATCACTACAACACCCTTCTACCCCTCCAGGGACAAATGTCCTCTCAGGCTCTGTTCAACTTGGAAAGCATCAGTGGAAGGGGCCCCACTTGCTGCCTTGTTTTTCTCCCATTTTGCAAAATCTCCTGTGACTGTTTAAGGCCAGGAAGCAAAATCAAAGGGCCTAGGATTCAAAGGCCGCTAATTACCTTTCAAAGGGTTCCCCTCAGCTTTCCCGCCAGAGGCTGTGGGAGTTTGTGGTTCCTCACTGGGCTTTGAAACTGGGAGGGATGAGTGGGGCTTGATTAAAGCACAAATGTCAGGAAGCTAGGAGTGCTGACCACCTCCGTCCTGGAGTGGAGGTCAGTCACTGGCCTCCCTACCTACCTGCAGTGGCCTTAATCTCCTGATAAGGAAACTGGAAAGAGTTCTGTTCTCCCAGGCCCTGCTTTCAGACTGAGGACAGCACTTGTGGATACAGAAACAACTGTGCTAATGAGAGAATTTGATTTTGCTTTTGAAACCAACCCGCTAATTCTCCATGGTCTGTCAACTCACGAAAAAAAAATTATTTGAGAGAAACCCATGAAGCAAACTTTCATTAGATGTTCTTAAGCTGGCTAAGGAGCCTGTCCTCAAATGGTGTCAGGAAATACTGATCTAATAAAATCCTTCACTGTAGGACTTGGCACTCCCTACAGTGCTAATGTGAAGGGTGGATTGCCTGCAAGCGGCCTGCTGCATTCCCCCAAAGTCATCTCTTGCAAGTTTTTTTCTATATAAATAAAAACCTTGTGTGTATTGGTGCATGCCTGCAATCCCAACACTTAGGAGACTGTGGCAGGAGGATTGCTGCAAGTTCAAGCCCAGTATGGGAAACAGAGTGACATGCTGTCACAACAAACACACAAACAAAATCACTGTAAATACTTTGGGGCATGCTTGTGCTTAGCTGAACAGTGGGGAACCGGCTGGAGACATCAATGTACCGTTTATAAAGTGCCGTTGTTTGCCCAGATCAGTGGTTCTTGATCTCTCTATTACTGTGACCCTTTAATACATATAGTTCCTCATGTTATAGTGACCCCCAGCCATAAAATCATTTCATTGCTACTCCATAACTGTAATTTCGCTACTGTTATGAGTTGTAATGTAAATATCTGATATGCAGGATACCCGCTCTGCAACCCTCTAAGGTTGAGAACCAGTGGCCTCAATGAATTAAAACGGCAGCGTTTAATCAGCTCAGTGGGTGGTGTTCCTATCAGTCAGAGTTAAAACAACATCAGCACATCTCCCTGGCTATGCCACATATGTATCCTTTTGTTCACCCTACACTCCCAATTGGTTGGGGTGCTGACCTAACCTCCTGGGCACAGGTGAGGGGCAGCCTGATTTGGAACGTGATACTCTGATGGAAGGTGGAAGAAGGTGGGAGCATGGTGCTGCCAAAGGCTCTTCTCCAAGCACTGTAACATCACTCACATCTATGCTATCACTCACCAAAGTCAGTCACATAGCCAGGCTTGATGTCCATGGCACAGGAAGTACAAAGAGAGAGGGCTTGGAAACACTGCCTTCAGACTGGAGTGATGGCTCAATAGTTAAGAGCACACACTGCTCCTCCAGAGAACCTGAGTTCAGTTCTCCGTGCCTACACTGCCCCCACCCAATAGCAACTGCCTGTAACTGCAGCTCCAGGAGATCCAGTGCCTAGGGCCTTCACAAGCTCCTGCACTCATGTGCACAGACCCATACATATACATACACATATACATCACACACACACATATATATATACATATACATCATATACATACACATACATGCACAGACATACATATACATCATACACATGTACATAGACATACAAACATACATATATACATACACAGACATACAAACATACCCATACATAGACACACACATATACATCACATATATACATATATATCATATACATACACATACATGCACACACATACACATACATATATACAAACACAGACATACAAACATACTCATACACAGACACACATACTACCCATATACAGACACATATACATACACATACTTAAATATGATTTTAAAAGTCTTTAAAGAAAACTACAATAAATTACCTTCCATTCTCTTATTAAGCTAAAGGCGGTGGCCCATGCCTATCTCAGCGCTCAGGAGGAGACCTCTGTGAGTTTATTGCCAGCCTGGTCTACAGAGTTCCAGGAGAGCCAGGGCCACATCTCGAGACCCTATAACAAACCCACCAAAAAGAATAATAAAATTAAAGCAATGGGCAGTGAAGATGGTGAATAAGAAAGAAAGAAAGAAAGAAAGAAAGAAAGAAAGAAAGAAAGAAAGAGAGAGAGAAAGGAAGAAAGGGAGAGAGAGAGAGAAAGAGAGAGGACATAACTGCTTCTGCTCCCAAGTGTTTGAGGGATTTTTTTTGTAGACATGAGGGAGAGCACAGGCAGAGGCAGAAGTATCTGGGAGAGAAAGAGTGGACACTGCTGGTCAACTGAGCCTGGCCATGTGAGGAGAAGTAGAGTGGGGATCCAGGGGCAGAGGCAAGAGGGCAAGAGGAGTAAAAAGGGCTGGGTTACATGAAGAAGAGTCGCCGTAGGAAGGGCAGCCTAGCTCAGTTCCTAGGCTGGAGGTTAGGGTAGAAGGCCCTATGCCAGCTAGGATGACCCTGTAATAGGTAAGGACTGAGGGATGCTGGGAGAATCTGGAAGTCAGGTCCACTTCCATATGCTAAATAGGTACCATAGCCATTCGGGTTTGAGTTCTAACAGGTACTCAGCAGGTCAAAAAGCTTTCTGTGTAAGCCTCACGACCTGAAATAATCCATCCTACACACACACACACACACACACACACACACACACACACACACACACACCCCTCATATATCCCGCATACACATACAGGTTGTTTCTAGTACTCTAGAGATTTTTTGTGTCATTGGGAATGAAGTTTCTCTCTCTCTCTCTCTCTCTCTCTCTCTCTCTCTCTCTCTCTCTCTCTCTCTTTCTCTTTCTCTCTCTATTGTTGTTTTGCTTTTTTTCTGAGTTTCTCTGTGTAGTCCTGGCTGTCCTGGAACTCATCCGGCAGACCAGGCTGGCCTTGAACTCAGAGATCCCCCTGCCTCTGCCTCCCCAGTGCTGGGCTTAAAGGTGTGAGTCTGCTGCCACAGCCCCAGCTCAAGGCTCTGGTTTTGTTTTGTTTTTTCAAAGGATATTTTTTCTGATTTGTCATTGCTAGTCTATAGAAACATTATTCATATTTAATTATCGATTACCTGTCCAGTTACTTTGCTGAATTCTTGAGGTTCTAACAGTATGTCTATATGCTGGTTAGTTTTTTGTCAGCTGTACTGACTTAAACTAGAGAAGAGGGAATAGCAGGGGAGGAATCGTTGGCCTGTAGGCAAGACTATGAGGCATTTAAAAAGACCAATGATTGGTATGGAAGGGTCTAGCCCACTGTGGGTAGTGCCATCCCCTAACAAGTGGTCTTGGGTTGTATAAAAAAGCAAGCTGAGCAAGCCAAGGGGTGCAAGCCAGCAAGCAGCATCCTCCCATGATCTTCCCTTCAGTTCCTGCCTTCAGATTCCTGCCCTGACTTCACTTCGTGATAAGCTGTAGGATGAGATAAACCCTGTTTCCCGCCCATTGCTTTTGGCCATGCTGTCTATCACAGCAATAGAAAACAAACTTGGACAGCCCAAAATTTGAAATTTCTATGAAAATTATTGTGTTGAGTGCATACAAATATAAATATAGTCACTTTATAAATTTACATTACAAGTAATTGTACATAATTGCATGTAATATTTATTCATTCCATTGATACCTTCCTCTCAGTCTTGCTACCTCACAGTCCGACATGCCTTTAATTCTGTACAAACTCCCTACAGTTGCTGTTTTGACTCACTGCCTTACACGAATGCAGCTATTGAGGTGTGGAATAAACCTGTTTATGCCAATCAAGGCACAGAGGTAAGGGCTGCGTCTGGAACAAGAGACAAGAATCTTGTCCAGGCCAGAAGGAATCTGGAGCTCTTGGTTGGCTTCTGGAGAAGCCTGAATTATCATCACTGGGACTCACCCTCAGGAAGTTATTCTCTACATGACAGTAGAGGTGGTGGCCAGGGATTGGGGACCATTGGCCCGAGAAAGCCTGAGGCTGGCTCTCCTCCAGCATCCATGTTGTCCTAGACAGTCACTCAGATTGATCGGCTGGACCTCATGCTGCCCACACAGAGCCAATGATTGACAGCCCTGTTAGAATCACCAAGAGCAAGAGATGAGGTGACAGAAAGTATGTTAGGTGGCTTCAATGAAGGGCAGATGAACAGTATGCCATGAAGGGCTCCACTTCCCCTCGCTGACCATGGAGAGGACTCAAGAGGCTCACACACTGCCTTCGCTTTGCTGCTGGGACTTTGGACTTTGTGACTCCCAGACTCTCTGCTTACATGGCAACTGTAAATGAGAAGCCCACGGAAAAGAGGATCTGTAAAACAAAACACCGGAAGGAATCGCTTTATCTTCACTGACCTTAATTAGTAGAGATGCCCTCAGCTGCAGAACCTCGGATGGCTCCCTCCTACCTGACTTCTCAAACTGATGAGCTTGCAAGCCTCTTCACAGTTGGCCTCACCTGTCAATCTCAGCTCCTCCCCGCCCACTCTTCCCCTATAGGTGAGTTTATGAGTCCACCTAGCACGAGCTCACACACATGCTCTGCTTACCGAGAAACTTAATTTGTTCATCTCTTGAATGGAAAAATATTGCTCCACGGGGCCATTGTAGTTCGTGAAAAAACATAAGCAAGACGGCACGTGGCCTGGCCCAGCTTCCGGACTCTTCCCAAGGCCATGGCTGTCTCCCCATATGCCTTTTCTTTTACACTTCCTTGAAAATTGGCAAGGAAAGGTGTCTGCCACAAGAGAACCTTTGGGCCCTCCAGAACCACTTGCGTCGGATGGTCTTGTGTCTTGGCCTGTTTGAACACAGCCATAAACTGAGTGGCTGCAAACTAAAGAAGTCTTTCTTACCATTCTGGAGGCTGGGAGCCTGAGATCAAGGTGCTGGCTAAAATAAAAGTCTTTCAAACCTGTAGGGAACACTTCAAGGGTAAACCTAGCGTGTCAGGATGTGTTCTGGGTGCAGGGTAGGCGTGAGGCCAGGTTTGTGGGTAGAAGGGAAACTGCTTATGTTCAGGCAACTCTGTGGCCTAGACTGCACAATGCACTAAAAGTTCCCATGCTGGTCCTGGTGAGGCCTCTGCCTGGTCAAAATGGCGTCTGATATGTCCCCAAGCGGTGCAAAGAGCAAGGGAGAGCTGCCGGGCCCATTTTGTACGGACAACCAATCCCCTTCCCAAGCCACCAAACGCCATCACTCAAGGCAGATTTCAACATACTGATTTGCAGGGGTCACATTCAGTCTGTGACATCTGGAGTACGTATGGGTTGGCCTTTTTGGTCTGAGGATTGAAAGAAAAAAAAATCTCCCTAGAAAGGAAGATGAAGGGACATGGCCGAGGCTCTGGGTCTATATTTCCATATAGAGGATGCCTTAGTAGTAGGTAATGCGTTAGTCATCTATCACTGTGACAAAATACATGAGGAAATGAACCTGCAGGGGAAAGCGTAGCTTCAGACTCTAGTCATTTGGCGCCATTGCTTCTGAGCCTGTGGTGAGGCACCGTGGAGAGACGCATGCGCAAGAGCAAAGTGGTCCCCACTATAACATCCAGGAAGCAGGGGAGAGCAAGGGAGGGGAGACATACTGGGAAAGGGGCAGGAGCTGGGAACATATCTACTCTTCAAGGATGGGACTCCAGTGACTCACTTTCTGAACCTTCCTCCACCTTCTACAAATCCCACTAGTTCCCCAAATACCCCTGGTTTGTAAAGAAGTCGCTTTTAGTCACATGGCCTTTGGGGGATATTTCCGGTCCAAACCTTAAGACTTGAAGGTGTGTTCTGGGGTAGCGCTGAGGCTGGGGACTGACCTGAGTGTGTGTTCCCAGTGTATGACTATAGACAGGCAGTATTAGAGCCTGGCACAGGATCTGAACTACCGGTCCAAGGAAGCTCGCTGGGGGAAGCTCCTCTGCTGTGGCCCCACTTCCAAATCTGTGCTTCGGAACTGCTGGCTGCAGGTCTTCAGTGGCTCAGTTGGGTTCCTATCCCTTTATGCCTTGCAGGCATACTGCTGGCGATGTTCTTGCCAGTCTGGCCTGCACACCCTACAGGCATGGCCCACCCAGAATTCGGAGCCTGCGAAACGGTTGATGTCCTTCCCTGTGGAGATGGCAGCTGGGTTCCTCTTCTCTTGAATTCAGGGGGTGTTAGGGGTGGCTGCCCTGGCTAGTAGAATACAGTGGAAGTGATTTTGTGAGACTGGAGGCCAGATGGTAAAAGACCAGGCGACTTCCGCTTGGTTCTCCTGCAGAGCCCACTCCCGTCCGGAACACGCAGCCTCAGAACCCAGAGCCATGCATGACAGGCTCAGGCCACAAGGAAAGCCATGTGTAGGGGCTTTAGTGGACTATCCCAGCCGAGTCACGGCCTGAGTCATTCCAGCCCAGGCACCAGCTATGTGAGTAGAGAAGCCTCCAGATGGTTCGAGCGCCAGTTCTTGAGTCTTCCCAGCTGAAGCCCCAGACGCCGTGGAGCTGAGTCAGACCATCGCCACTCATCCTGTCCAAATTTCTGTCACAGAGAGTTTGTGGGCATGACAGAACAGTTGTTTCACGTCACTAAGCCCAGGGTGGTTTGTTACACGAAATGTTAGTTAGAAAACAGTGCTTCTAAAAGTCTTCATTCTGCTGGCAACATTTAAAACTGGGAGGCTTCATAGACACATTTGGATTTCTGGTTTTCAGTGAGAAATCAGAAAACCTGGCCATACTGGGCCTGCATCCCTTTTCGGCAAGATTTGGTCAGAGATATCTCCTTAAAGACGGAAGTGAACAAAACTGTCTGCCCAGCCCCCAACTAGTTGTTAAGTCACTTGCCTGGTGGTCTTGAGTATATGGCTATGTGACCATTGGCCTTAGCCGTCTAATTTCCTCATCGGGCACCATGTTCTTAGGACCATGTACTCTTCTTACTGTACCTGCTTCTGTGGTGCTCCCTTTGTACTATAGTGGGACATAAACCTATCACACAAGGCTGGGCCCACCTTTCTCTGTGTAAATAATTGTTCAGGAGACATAAGAGCAGGCAGGAGCTGGAGACAGTGACGGCTGTGCCTACATCATGCTTGCCCTGCAAACGATTTCCAGGCTCACCTTTCTGTTATCCCTCAGAGCTGGAGCTGCCCTGTGAAGTGAGCCTCAAAATAATCTGTGAGAAAAGGGGCGGGATGTAGCTCGGTGGTAGAATGCCTGACTAACATGAGCAAGGCCCTGGATTCGAGCCCCGTACAGGGCAGACCTAAACAAATCCAAACGAATCCCTCCGGACTCCAAACATAGATGAGTCAGGTACACATTCTGATAGATATGGTTTTCCCTATTCCTCGTACACAAAAGCATTACCTGAGGAGGGGGTTCTATTTTTTTTATACAGCAGAGACTTAATTCAACAAATGTTTCTCCAGAATTTCTATGTCCCAAGTTCTTTGGCTGGGGAGGGAATAAGAATATAATCACAGAGACGTTAGATGACATCTCCACCACTCTGGAGTTTGACTTATAATTCAATGTAGGAGGCAGAGGAGAAGCAAACCGATGAATTATGATAGACTGCTTAAACAGGATGAACATTCTGAGGAAACACCAAGCAAGAGGTTTGGTTCTGAAAACCTGCTCAAAAGCCCTTGGCTGGGGAGGTCACGGAAACAGAGAACTGGGGAACTACCACCACTGTTGTATAAATTAGACGTGTTAAAATGCCTTCATAGATTAGTGTTTGCATCAACCTTGGTCAGAGACATTTTTGTTTGCAGGGGCAGAGACTTATAACTGGCCAAAAACTGAGAATAAATGACTGCCTAAATGGGCGTCCACATCACTCCCCAAGGCTCAGGGGACATTGCCGAAGAGAGGCCAGGAAACATGAGAGGCTCATGAGGATGGCGAAGAGTAAAAAACTGTCTTCTGGACTCCACATAGCAGGCACACTAATGTACCCACCGCAACTGCAGTCACCTGACAAGATCCAGACAGTCGCCATTCAAGCATGGAAGGGGAGGGCTCATTTCCACCCCCCCCCAGGGGTGTGATTAACTCTGTTTAAAGTCAGTGGGTCACATGACAAAGACATGAAACTAGGAGGGATAGAGGAGGCCTTGATGGGGAGAAAGAGGAGGTTCAGCAGAAGTGGTCGGAGAATGTCAGAATTGTGTAAGGGGGTGAAGATGACCAAGATAAGCTGTGTACATGTGTGAAATTGCCGATGGAAGGAATAAAAAGGAAAGAAAGAGAAAGCAAGGGTTAGGACAGGTGCTGATAAATGAGTCCCATCATTTAGTAGAGGCTGATACAGGTTGGTGAGGAAATGGACCAGTGGGGTAGCACTTACACAGATACCTGTAGTGTAAGAGCATGGGGCTCAGAAAGCCCCAGGGACAAAGGGTTTAGCTGAGTGAGAGGCAAAGGTACAACTCCCAGGAGTTGGAGCAAGCCTGGCCTCTTGGGAGAACAGTGGGAGGACCCACATGGCTGAAGGGAGGAGAGAGCGGTGGTAGAGGAAGATTGGGGTTGAAATCTCAGTCCCTTTTAGAAGCTTCTTTTCTGCCAGGTGGTGTTGGATTCCCCAGGGGCTTACTTAATGCTAGCATGGGAGGAAGCATGTGGTCTGAGGAGTCACCCATTGTGCCTGGTATCCTCATCTTGGGTTTCAGCCAGGATGGCTGGCCATTGATGAGTGGTGTTGCTGGTGGGTTTTGTCAGATCGAGGTCAGCACCCGAATCTGAAAGCATGCAGGGCTGAGAGTGCTGGGCCAGAGGTGACCGAGGCTGAAGGCAGAAAGGAAGCTATCGTTTCCCCCCACCCCCATGTCAGGCTGAACCAGCAGCTATCTCAGGTCTAGTTCTGAAGTCCCGTCATTTGAGTTCAGGGCTCTGAACATCCTACCAGGAATGGTAGCATCAGGGGGAGAGCATGTTGCTGGCCTAAAACAGATTCCAAAATCTGAAGAATGCCTTTCACTGTATGAATACAAATCCTATTTAGAAACAAAGGAATGCAATTTAAGAGATAAAGTCTATTAATGTTGCATCCTGCTACTTTGCTGAAAGTATGTATCAGCTGTAGAAAGTACTCTGGTGGAGTCTTTAGGGTCTTATATGTATAAAATCATATTACATGCCTGGGGATGGTGGCGCACACCTTTAATTCCAGCACTATGGAGGCAGAAGCAGGTAGATCACTATGGGTTTGAGGCCGAACACAGTCTACACAATGAGTTTCAGGCCAGACGAGGCTACATAGAAAGATGTTCACTCAAATAAAAATCATGCTGTCTGCAGATAAGGATACATTGACTTTTTCCTTTCCTGACTGGATCTCTTCATCTCCTTCCTAGTACTCTAGCTAAGATGTCAAGTTCTGTATGGAACAGGAATGGAGAGAATGAACACCCTTGTTCTGTCCTGGAGTTAAGTAGAAATACTTTAGTTTCTCTCCATCCAGAATGGGATTGAAAGTGAGCACTAATATAGAGCAAGACTGGCTGAGGGGTTTGTATAGCAACTTTCCAAAAACATTCCATCAGGGAGGGAAGTCCCTTAAGACTCAGGAAGTAGGGGCTGGGGATTTAGCTCAGTGGTAATGCGCTTACCTAGGAAGCGCAAGGCCCTGGGTTCGGTCCCCAGCTCCGAAAAAAAGAACCAAAAAAAAAAAAAGACTCAGGAAGTAAACAATTCAGAAGTCTCAGGAAGGTTCTAAAATGAACTAGATGCACAAGGCCCCTCTCTCCCTGAAGTTCTATAAGCAGTAAGGACCTGAGGAAAAAAAAGGCCAGGTAGCTAAAAGACCCTCTGACCTTTGCCTGGGTGCCTCCAGGAGTTTAGTGACATTTTAGCCTTCCAGCTTTCCTGGGCTGACCGCCACACTAGGTGAGCTTTCAGGGATCCAACTGTCTTTGAGTGATTCCTCTGTAGATAACCTTTCACTTATACTCTTGTGAGTAAGCCCTGAAAACTCACTGGTTCTCCAAGTTGGACTTCGATGGTATTATTTCTTTGGCCTCTCATTGCTTCTTTATTTGGGGTGAAATATTTGTGTCCCATCTCCTTAGGAAAAATGCCACACAACAAGGGGAGGAAAAAATAGTACAATATTGACTGGGACCAGGAATGGACTTGCACATGCAAACTTGTGTGTGTATGTGTTTAGGTGTGTGTATGTGTACATGTATTTGAGTATGTTTGTGTGGTTGTGCATGTATGGGTGTATGTAGGTAGGTGCGTGGGCATGGATGTATGGAGGTATATGGGTGTGTGTGTGTGTGTGTGTGTGTGTGTGTGTGTGTGTGTGTGTGTGTATTACCTGTCCTTTTAATGAACATTCTAGAGATTCAAACTCAAATTCTCATGCTTTCACAACATGCACTGTTATCCTCGGAATCATCTCCTGAGCCCATGTATAAGCCTTAAGAATGATTCTTAGTAGCTGGAGAGATGGCTCAGCGGTTAAGGGTACTGACTGCTCTTCCAGAGGTCCTGAGTTCAATTCCCAGCAACCACATGGTGAATCACAACTATCTGTCATGGGATCTGATGCCCTCTTCTGGTGTGTCTGAAGGTAGCTACAGTATACTCATACAAGAATGATTCTTAGTGATTATGGATAAAACTGGGAATATTAATAATATTATGAGATTGCTGTGTACCATAACGATAAAGCAGATGCCTAATTATGGTCTATTTTAGTTCTCTCATCTCTATGACATCAGAATCCAAAATTGTCAATGTAACACACATAAACACACACACACACACACACACACACACACACACACACACACACACATCAAGAGAGATAGAAGTATCTAGAGTTTTTGTTTTTCCAGGACTAGGGATTGAACCCAGGGTCTTACACTTGCTAGGCAAGTGTTCTTGGGCCCTGGTCTAGAAACAACAGACATCCCAAGAGTAAGCAACAATGTTTCTAGACTTTGGCTTGTTTCCCTGAAATACCCATCCTCATTACCAGGAACCTACACTTCTTGCAGATGTAGATTATCTTCAGTCTGAGGCAAAACATGAGGACCAGAAAAACCTGGAATGTTCAGCCATATCCCATACAGAAGCTTCAAAGACAGATCTGGCCAAAGAACTCTGGTGCCAGTATGAAATGGCTCCTTATTGGCTGAAGATGAAACAGTTAGAGTGTTAGAGTAGGAATGTGATGAATTGAAATTTATAAACTATTCTTAAATCCGTGATTCAGTAATGACAAAAGCATCTACACCATGGGGTGACCCTTGGAGGACGATAGAAACAAATTAATTGTCTCGGAATCTGGTAAATAAAGAGAAAGGATCAAACAGCAACTTCATCCCTCTGTGTACAAAGTCTACCGCTGGTGACTTAGTTTTCTCTGGCTGCCATAACAAAATACCACAGGCTGGTGGCTTAAATGACAGAAATACATTCCTTATAACTTAGGATCCTGGAAATACAAGGCCATGGTGTCCAGAATTAGGTGTCTGTGAAATCTCTCATGGGCTTTCTACCTTCTAACTTGGCCTCTGCGTGGATGCGGACAGAAAGAAATTTCCTGGAGCATCTTCACTTGATAAGGCATCCATTGCTATTGGATCAGCCCGTTTGGCTTCATTTTATCTTAATTGTCTCCCTGTTGCCCAAAACAACAATTCACAGTAGAGTTAAAGAGGGGGCATAATTCAGATTGCAACAGTAACAGCCCTAGTTACTTCAACAAAGTACCTGACAAAAACAGCCTAGGAAAAGAAGGCTTCGTTTTAACTCAGGGTTTCAGAGAATTCAGTCCACGGTCCTCTGTTCTGTTGGTCTGAGTCCACAGTGAGGCAGCCTCAGGAAGAGGAGAAGGCGGTCCACCTCATGGAAGAAAGGAGTCAAAAAGAAAGCAGAGGACAAGGAGATATTCTGCAAAGGCATGTCCCCATAACACTTCAAGCATCTGCCCCTCCTTCTCAAGTGTCCACCACCTCTCCAGATGATAATGTCATTTGTGATCAAGTGTTTGACACATGAGCCTGTAGGGACATTTTACATTCAAACAGTAGGAGTAACCAAAGACAATGGGGGAAAAATCTCTTCACAGATTATTCTAGTAAAGAAGTGAAAAAGAAAAGACCGAACACCTTCATTTTCCAGTTTCCGATGAGCTCGTTCCTGTGAGTATTGAGCATTAGTGGGTTCTCAAAGAGAGAAGGCCAAGCACATGTTATGCCGTAAGAGAGGAGTGTTCACGCTGAAGACAGGCCTCAGTACTTCCCATGAAAGTGTGAGGACCTCAGTTTAATCCCCACTACAGCAGCCCATGCAGCAACACTATGCACCAGTAATTAAGCTCTGAGAAGGCAGAGACAGGAGCGTCCTCTTCCTGGACTGACCTTAGTGCTGTGGCTACTTCCCACCCCAACACTTCAGAGACACCCTAGGATAAAATACCTTAGCCACCTCAGGGAGTTTCTGAAGAACTCAGTGTGACCAGCAGAGGCCCCAGCTTTGTTTAAAAAAAAAAAAAAAGAAAAGCAACCATGGTGAAGAGAGCTCCGGTGCACATCGGACCCTTATGGAGCAGCAGCATAAACCATGAGAAACACAAGACCCCACAAACTCAGCTGGTCCCACCCACTCTCTGTGCATGACTGGCAGTCTCCAATTTTGAGGACCCAGAAAAAAGCTACTTTTCAACTTCATTTTTTATTGGATATTTTATTTATTTATATTTCAAGTGCTATCCCCTTTCCCGGTTTCCCCTCTGCAAACCCCTTATCTCATCCTCCCTCCTCCTGCTTCTATGAGGGTGCTCCCCCATTCACCCACTCATTCCTACCACACTGCTCTGGCATTCCTAGGGGATCAAGCCTTCACAGGACTTCCCTCCCTTTGATGCCAGATAAGGCCATCCTCTGCTACATGTGCAGCTGGAGCCATGGGTCTCTCCATGTGTAGTCTTTGATTGGTGGTTTAGTCCCTGGGAGCTCTGGGCGGCGGGGGTGGTGTCGTGTCTGGTTGGTTGATATTGTTGTTCTTCCTATGCTGTTACAAACCCCTTCAGCTCCTTCAGTCCTTTCTCTAACTCCTCCATTGGGGTCCCTGTGCTCAGTCCAATGGTTTACTGCGAGCATCTGCTTCTGTATTTGTCAGGCTCTAGCAGAGCCTCTCAGGAGACAGCTATATCAGGCTCCTGCCAGCAAGCACTTCTTGGCATCAGCAATAGTGACCGGGTTTGGTGGCTGCATATGGGATGGATTCCCAGGTGGGGCAGTCTCTGGATGGCCTTTCCTTCAGTCTCTGCTTCACAGTTTGCCCTCATTTCCTTTAAACAGGAGCAATTCTGGGTTAAAATTTGGCCCCATCCCTCAACTGGGGGCCTTGCCTATCCTCTGGATATGGTCTCTACAGATTCTCCCTCCCTTTGTTGGATAGTTCAACTAATGTCATCCCCATTGCTTTTCTGGCATCTGGGACTTGCTGGTGGCTATCCCTAGTTCCCCATCCCCCCATTGCTACCCACCTCAGTTCAATTTCCTGACCCTCTGTATATCATCCCCCTCCTCCCATACCTGATCCTGCCCCCTTTTCCCCTCCCCCTCCTCTCTTCCTCCCAAGCCCCTCCCACCCTCTACCTCCTGTGAGTGTTTTGTCCCCCCCTTTTATCATGTTCCTTTTATCATGTTCCTTTTATCATGTTTATCTTCTTGTGAGCCCTGCTCTTCTCTTGCCACATCTTCAGCAGGATTTTTACCTCACTGTATCAAATGGGACACCTACACCAACTCCCTGCTCCGAGACCCAAGAGGGACATTATCATGGATGCGAGGGCCTGAGGATGGAGAGAAATGCTGTAAAATGCTTGCCAGGAAAGCATGAGAACAGAGGTTTAATTCCCACCAAATATCTGAGCATGACACCATAAACTCATAGCACTGGTGGATCGGCACACGATCAAGCTGGAAACAGTTCTTGCAAAGGTGGGACAGAAAACATTCTGGCCCTGCCCCTTACTGAGGGGATCTTGGCAGTTGATAGTTTCATCCCTCATTGAGGATGCGGCCATTGCTAGGATTCTTATGTTCTACTGGAAGGCCTCACACTCATGTACACATACATGGGCAGCACCACTTAGACTTAACAGCCTATCACCATCACCATCACCATCACCATCACCATCACCATCACCATCACCACCACCACCACCACCACAACCACCACCACCACCACCACCATCATTTTAGTTTTTCAATCCAGCGTTTCTGGATCTCCTGAACTCATTCTGGACCCCAGGTTGGCCTTGAACTTTGAGATCCACCTGCCTCTGCCTCTCAAGTGCTGGGATTAGAGGTGCACACCACATAATCTAGCAACAGCTTCTTTTTTTAGACATGAAATTGGAAGAGGGGACTGTTCAAGGGGATATGGGAGAATTGGAGGGAAGACACAAGGGGATAAAGATATATATATATATACATATATATATATATACATATATATATATGCAATTGAGAACACAGTGGACCTACCTCAACATAATGACATAATGAAAGCTATGCATAAAAACTAGATTTGCTATTCTTCTCCTTTATACATTTACATCATTTATGCATTGTTATCTTTATAGGATATTTTTTCTTTTCCTAGTTTCTCTTGCGTTTTTTTTTTTATCCTTTGTGGTTTTGCTTCCCAGCATATATTTAGTAGTATTTTGATTTTATTTTAGGGTTTTCAAATCCTCATGTTTTTGCTTTTTATTCCCTTTCTTATATTTACCTAATTTTGTTTTTAATTACTGAGAAATCTTCATTTTTCCTTTTCTCCCTGAATCTCTTTCCATTACTGAGCAATTAAGGGTAGGATGGTCAGTAACAAAATCCCCACAAAACAATCTAAAGAGATACCATGCAAATCACCAGGCAGAAATGCAACAGACAAGACAAGGCAGAGCAACACAAGTCCCCCAAAGGAGGCTGACTCCCCAGCTGTCAATGTTATGCTTTGAAACAGATGAAATGCCAGGAGAAGATTTCAAAACATTTCTGGTAAAAATGATCAAAGGCCTGAAAGAGGATATTAACAAGTAGATAAATTCAGTCAGGTTCCATCGGTTCTATTCTCCTAGGGAAAAAAATCTCCTAAAGGTTTAATACAAAGAAAAAATCAAGAACAAAGTATAAGCTAACCATTCCGAAAAACAACCAATGAAACTATAGTTACTAATAAACATCCTAAGTGATAGTTTTAGTTATAAATGACTTAAATTGACTAATAAAGAGATGCAGACTAGTTGAATGGCTTGAAAAACTAGATACAACTATTTTCCATCTCCAGGAAACATATAGACTGATAGGAAACAGCCTATCAAGTAAAGAGTAACAAAAATTAAGCTGGTGTAGCTATTTCAATATCTGACATAGTATCCAAGTAGATTTAATAATTGTGTCCTCATTGCCCCTTTACTGTTGTGATAAATGTGTGACCAAAAGCCAACTTGGGTTGGGGAGGGTTTGTTTGGCTTCATGTCCCCAATTGTAGTCTATCCCTGAGGGAAGAAAGGTTAGGACTTCCGGTAATGCAGGCAGGAACTGAAGCAGAGGCCATGGTAGAATACTGTTTACTAGCTTGCTCCTCCTGGTTCACTGGGTCCTCTCACATTAAACATTCAAGTCAAAGCTTCACAGACTTGTCTACAGGCTGGTCTGATAGAAGAATTTTCTCAGTTGATGTTCCCTCTTCCCAAATGACCCTAGCTTGTGACAAGCTGACCAAAAACAAAGCAGAACACTGAGAAACTTATGAGCACAAGTAATGAGAGTGTGTATGTGTGTGTGTGTGTGTGTGTGTGTGTGTGTGTGCACGCACGCCAAATGCTGTGACTACAAACTTCATTTCTTTAAAAAAAAAAAAGGTGATAGACACAAAAGATTAAATAGTCCCGATGCCCTCACTCTCATCTCTAAATATGTCATCTAAGCTGGAAATTCCAACAAAGACATCAGCATCGGAGTTGGCAAGACGGTTCAATGCTTAAGAACATGTACTGCTCTTGAAAAGGACCTGGATTTGGTTCTCAGCACCTATGTCAGGTAACTCAGGCTTCAGGGGGATCAGATGCTCCTGGCCTCTGTGAGCAACTACACTTGTGTGCACATACGTGGAGAATTAAAAAGAAAAATGATTCTGAAAAAAAGAGAGAAGCTTCAGTGTTTGCCACATTGTAGAATGAATATATATACGCTATATATATATTATATATTATATGTGTATACACACACACACACACACACACACACACACACATATAATCTTCCACCCAACAGATACATGTTGTTGGCATCAGGAACCGACTTTAGGTGACCTCTGAATCCAGCGATGACCATCCTTACTTGTGCGTGGTTACATCCTGACATTCACCCCTTTTTCTTTCCTCCTTTGCCCTTTTCTCCCACACTAAACCTCTCTCCTGTGGAACTATACTGGCCTGGTGTGGTCTGCCCAGATGAACTGAGATTCTAATATATATATATATATATATATATATATATATATATATATATACACATATATACATATATACATATATACATATATATATATTCTCAGCAGCCCATGGAACTTCCTTTAACATAGACCATTTCCTAAGTCACAGATCAAGTCTTTCAAGTACAAAAGAATAAAATTGATCTCTTTATCGGAACACAGTAGAATGAATGAGACACAAACAGTATACAAACTATACCTAGTAGGACACTGAAAAAGCAGGGTTCAAGTGTAAGGTTCCTAGAATCGAATGCAAATGCAAATACAATTTACTCTGGGTGCTAATGGTAAAAAGCCAAAAGGACCTCAGGGGAATAACCCAATGATGCACCTGCAACTCCAAGAAAACGACAGGAGCACTCCAAAGAGGAAGGCAGGAGGAATCATGACAATCAGGGCAGAAACCGTTAAACTGGAGGCTGAAAAGAACAACGCCTACATCGGCCAAGGAGTTGAGTCTTTGACAAAGTAAACATGATTGACAAACTCCTAGCTATGTAAACCGAAAGAATGAGAAAGAAAGTCTTAATGAAGGTAGAGAGCAAAAGGGGGGAGGTTGTCAAAACACGGTCCAAGAATGGAATCATGTGAGAACTCTGAGTGCTTATGAGAAAAATCCAAGAACTCAAGAGGCTTGTGACCCCAGTTTTCCTCAAAACCCAGACTGGTTCTTGCAATCTGTTCTTGTACTCCTCACAACTGGAGCGGATAGGAGTGAGTTTGCTTCAGCTGCTGTTATTCATGTGCCTCTGTGGAAAAACATATCTGTTTGTTTCCACGTGTGACTGGTCCTTGTGATTGAACATCTTACTCATGTCATTCTTCTTAACCCTCAGAGTATAAATTGTCTGATGCTCTGACTAAAGTTAGCTATTGCATGAGACTTTGGTCAGCCTCATTTTTAGGCTCCTGCTCTCTCAGGTTCATGCTACCTATCAGGGCGGTAAATAGGAGATTACCAGAGTCTAATAAATCTAAGGTATTTTGAAACTCTATACTCTAAAAATGGAGAAGTCTGTAAAATAATAACTTCCTAGATATATAAAATTATAAAATTTAAATTTAGAACAATCAACAAGGCTGAGGCAGTTATAAAAAGTCTCCTAACACAGAAAAGCCCAGGACTAGATGAACTTAGTCATGGATTCTGTCAGTCCTTTAAGGAAATGCTACCACCAATGCCTCTCAAACTGCTCCATAAAATAGAACAGAAGGAACGTTATCAAACTCATTCTATGAAGCCAGCATTGTCCTGATACCAAAAGAAGATAAGAAAACTCTAGAGTAATTTCCCTGATGGGCATAAATGTAAAATTTTTCGATAAAAGTCATACAGACAGGGGTTGGGGATTTAGCTCAGTGGTAGAGCGCTTGCCTAGCAAGCGCGAGGCCCTGGGTTTGGTCCCCAGCTCTGAAAAAAAAAAGAAAAGAAAAAAAAAGTCATGCAGACAGATGCAAAAAACAAAACCACATGAAGAAGATGACAAACCATTACCGAGTTGGCTTTATTCTAGGAGTGTGCAGCTGATGTAGGATATGAAAATCAATGAGCGCAAAACAGCATATAAGTAGGCATAATAGAATCACATGGTCATCTTAAGCAATGCAGAAAAGGGCCTTTGAAAAATTCAACATTCCTCCATGATAAAGTCCTCCAAAGAAACGAGTAATAGAAGAGCCATATGGTGGGAAAATAAAGGCTACATATGGAAGACCTACATATGGCAGGCCTACGTATAGCAAACCTATAGCCAACATTCGCCTCAATGGGGGAAAGCCAAGAGCATTTTGATAAATTCTGAAATGAGACGGGGTGCCCACTTTCTTTATTCTTATCCAATATTGTATGCAAATCTTTGCCAGACAATAAAACAAAGGAAATTAATTAAAGGGCTGTGATTAGGAAAGGAAGACGTCAAATTATTGCTAACTTAACAGACCACACAGGCTCTCTCAGAACACCCTTAACACGTTAAGCAAATGGTGCTGGGCAAACTGTATTTCCATGTGTGGAGGACTGGAAGATTCATGTCTCTCACCCTGCATAGTTCTAAATGAATCAAAGACCTTAATGTAAGACCTGAAGCTTTGGAAAGGGGAGAGGGAAACATAGGTAAGACCCTTAGAGATGTAGGCACAGGCAAAGGCTTTCTGAAAGGGCTCCAATGGCGTGGGAAATCACCCCAAGAGTGAACGAATGGAATTACATGACAGTAAAACACTTCTGCCTGCTGAGGGAAACCATCTGCAGAGTTAACAGTCAGGCTACTGAATGGGAGAAAATCCTTGCCAGCCATACCTCAGACAGGAGCTAAGACAGAGAATATATAAAGAAGTGCAAAAATTAAATACCAAAAAAAGGAAAAGAAGTCTTCCAATCACTAACTAGGCAAGCGAACTGGGTAGACAGTTCCCAAAAGAAAGCATACAGTTTCTTAGAAAATTGTTCTAGTCATATCATCCTGAGTCATCAGGGAAATGCAAACAAAGGGTATTGACAAATCACCTCCAGTCAGAATAAATGGCCCAAGAGAAATGGTAGCCAACGCCATGTTTTAGATGTGGGAAACGAAAAGTCTTTATTTGCTGTTGGTGAGAATGCAAACATATACAATCGCTGTGAACATCACTGCAGAGGTTTCTTTAAAAATTGAGTAGAGCTGTCATAGACCCATCTATATCAGCCCTGTATTTATACACTTGTCTTACCATGGAGGCGCTCACAAATTCATGCGCATTGCTGATTACTCGAAAATAGGAAACGGAGGCAACCTGGAGGCCTGTCGACTGATGAAGGGATTAATCCATTGGAACATATACTCAATGGGATTCTATGTAGCCTTAAATAAAACAGAATCACATTTCCAGGAAAATGGATAAAACAGGAAATCATTGTATCGAGGAAAATGGCCAGATTTGAAATACAAATTCTCCAGGTCTTCTTCCTTATGAAGAACCTAGACTAAAAGTTATGTGTACGTCATGAAAGTAAAAAGGGAGTCATGAAAGCAGAGGAAGCTGGGAAATTGAGAGAATGATGTAATACACAGGATAAGGAGGCAGTGGGGTGACAGAGGGAAGGGCGGGACTGGTTGGGGGTGTGGGGGCAGGCAGTTGCGGGGGGAGAGCAAATACATGCTAATCTAAAACATTCAATTTTTTTAAAGTTATACATGCTGACCTGTTACTAATATGTGTGATTTCCCTCCATGTTTCACTTTCCGATAAAAAAGATTTAAAAACTTACAAATTGAGGGTTTTTCTTAAATGATGTGCAAACAAAGATAATTGGGTGTCAGCAGGTTTGTAATTTTGAAATCTGACAAAGGACGAGTCACTTCAAAAGAGTCCTTTAATTGGCACTGAAGATGCATAATCATGGGGCTGGAGAGATGGGTGGGCAGTTGAATGTGTACCTGCTCTTCCAGAGGACCAGAGTAGGGGTCCCAGTAGCCACATCGAACAGCTCACAACCGCCTGTAATTCCAGCTCCAGAGAATCCTGCACCCTCTTCTGGCCTCTGTGGGACCTGCACACTCAAATATGCATGCTTGTATGCACACACACACACACACACACACACACACACACACACACACACACACGGCAAAGACAAATAATTAATGATTTGTGAAGGAAGAAGCAAGGGAACGAATGGGAGATGCTCAAGTTCATTAACACCTGAGTAAATAAGTCCCCAGTGAGTCACTGCTCTCCGTCTATTAATCTGACAAACATTAGGAGGCTGGTAATGCTGAGTGTTGGAGACAAGACAGCAAGAGCCCCTGTCTAGGAGTGCGGAGAGGAGGAGTCGTAAATGGAAACAGTTTGGCTTAGCATAGGCAAATGAAGGGTGCATCCGCAATGGCCCGGCAACGACAGAATTTTCAAGCAATTCTAAGAGGTTGGAGAGGAATTTGGGAGATCCCAGCATCCTGGAAGTAAGGCACCTTCCTTGCTGAAAGGAAGGACAGGCTTCTCTCTGGAGCCCACTTCGTACTCCTCACACCATCTTGGCTGAGGTTTTGGAGCCTGTATCACCAGAATGAATCATTTCCCTTTGCTGGCTGAAGCTAATCAAATGCATGTTCATGGTCATTTTCATTTGCTGTGTGGTGACTGGGGTATGGTGACTGGAAGCAGAGAGCAAGAGCAATGGGGTTTCTAAAGAAAGCCTCGAGTTCCCGAGAGCTTCTAGCTAGAAGTATTAGAGAGCTACCAACATGGACATGTTACTTAGAGTCATGGGTTAGGCCAGATGTTCTCAACCTGTGGGGCATGACCACAGGGTGACAGGGTGTGGAGCAACCTTTTCACAGGGGCTGCCTCAGACCATTGGAAAATACGGATATTCAAAACAGAAGCAAAATCACAGTTACGGAGTAGCAACAGAAATAATTTTATGGTTGTGGGTCATCAAGACGTGAGGAACTGTATTAAAGGGTTGCACCGTTAGAAAGGTTGAGGACCACTGGTCTAGACAAAGTCATCAAGAGGAAGTAGAAAGAAAGAAGTGAAAGGCTCTTAGGGCTGAACTCTCAGGCCACCAAGACCTGGAAGTCAGGAGGGGAAGGAATTACAAAGAGAATCTTATCCAATGCTCTTGAGCCAGCAGGACAAGGACTGCAAAGTGACCCCAGATGTGGCAACAGCGAAGCTGTTGGGAACCATGATGGGAGTGGCTTTGGTGGACCAGAGGAAGAAGACTTGACTGGTGTTGAAGGAAAGGACATGAAGACAGAGAACGTTGAATGAAGAGAGTTTGCTTTGTTTTAAGATGGCACTTAGTGGTGTATTTACTTCCCAACGGGAACGATTAGCCAGACAGTTATAACAATGCCTGGGGTTGATTGTAAGGGTGCAAGATGGCAGGGCCCAGGGCACATGAGGATGGGAGAGAGGGAGAAGGAGGCAAAGTATCGATGGGAGAATGGGCGTGGGACATCTGTTATCACATTGACTTTCGTCTGCTCAGAGGAACGTTGAGAGGAAAGAGATGAGAGCTTCCAGGAAGCTACAGCAGGGGTGAGCTGGTTGCCAAGTGCGTTGAAGTGCAGCTTGACCCTGAGAACAAGACAATGTCACAGGCGGCCTGGGGCTGGAAAAAACACGCAGCATGGGGAAATGTATCTGAACAGTATTATTCTTCTAAGTTTGGATATGTGTTTTACTTTTGTGCAAGTGGGGATGTCAATCTCAATACGAGCACACACTATCAGATGGAGATAAATGCTTGGGGCTGTGGATGTAGCTCAGTTCATAGAGAGTTTTCCTACCGTTCAGGAAGTTTTGGGTTTGATGTCCAATAACACATAAACTGGGCGCAGTGATGTGTGTCTGTAACCCCAGCCTTCAGTGGACAGAAGCAGGAGGGCCAGAATGTCTATGACATCAACGGCTACATAGTGAGCCCAAGGGTACCATGGGATACAGGAGACCCTGTCTCAATAAAAAACAATAAATGCTATGATAAGAAATAAACCAGGGTGCTGGCCAGCTGGTCCAGGAAGCCATATGTAAAGAAAGCAAAGATTGCATGGTGATTCTATTCTCCACTGAATCAGAGCCCATGTAGAACCATCAAGCGGTGCCTGCAATACGCCAAGGCCCCGAGACAGAAGCACTGCTGGCGACTTTCGGGTGATCCTTGTAAGAGTCAGGCCCTGCTGGATATTGTATCTGGAGCCTCAGGGACCCATTTGGTTCTAATTTTGATGATTTGTAGCACCTGGTGCTCTGCCTCTAGAGTTGTTAATGTCCTATAAATCTGTCCCTTTAAGTGGCACCGTGTGCCTAGCCTCAGCCCAGCTATAATTGCCGTTTGGCTTTTGATTAGAGGAAGCCCCCTGTGCCGCTAGCTGTGAGCTGGCCAGGGTGACTAGACATCCTCCTGCAGAGCAAAGAGGGGTAGGCTGGGACACTGGGGTCCTGGGGAGGTCAGGGCTCTGATGTGCTGAGGACGGGGCTTCCAGGGGACTCTCTGCAGGGGTGCTTGGGTGCCAGCCCTTCTCCCAGGATGATGATAGATGTGTGGAAAGGGAGACCAGAACTTCTCACCCCCTTTACGCAGAAACTGAAGCAAGGTTTTCTTAGATGTCCTTAAGGCAAAAGGAATTGTCGTTTGAATTTCGGGCTGTTTAAATAACTCATGAAGCGCAGGCTGAACCCTCGCTTGAAGCCAGGAGTTGTGCAAATGCCCAGGCTAAAGAGCCAAAGAACTGTGACTGCTAAGCTCAGGGGACTTAGAGGCTGTTCCCGTTGGAGCATTATTGCCCAAATGCTCTGTCGTTAATCAGCAGTTCAGAGCACCCAGTCTGGATCCTTGAAAATCAACTTATAACTTGGATAGAGAAGAATCAGGGTCCTGTGTCAAGGATGCGTCTGAGCCTTGCTGGATTTCCCTCCTCCCTCCCTCTCTCCTTCTCTTCCTCTTTCTCTTCTTCTTCCCTTATTCTCCCTCTTCCTCCCTCCCTCCTTCTCTCCCCTCCTCCCTCATTTGGTTCTTTCCCTCTTGCACTCCCTTCTGACCTCTTCCTTCTCCCCCACTCCTTACTTTAGTATTTTAGGAGCATCTACCTTGACACATGAAGCTCCCAGTCTAGAGAGAAAGGCAGAAGATGGCAGGCCCTGGGGGGGACTAAAAGGGCACAAACACACGTCATGGAGGAACAGGTGGCCCGTCGACGTGTTTGCTGGAAGTGGCAACTTGCCAGGCAGAGCCTGGAAAACAAGAACCAGGTGGTTGGGACAGCTGGCAGGGGAAGTAGCCAGCGTTGTGTAGGGAGAGGGCAAGGCAGCATGATGGAGCACCCGAGGCAGGGGGAGAGGGAACTAGAGATGGCTGAGAAGGGATGCAGCTGGGACCTGCATCCTGGATATGGAGAAGGGTTCTCGAGACTTTATACAGGTGTCCTGAGGTCTGGTTCTGGCTGCTGTGTGAAGGCTGCCTCGGTAAGAGACGGGGAGTCAGGGAAGGAGCAAGCCAGAACTCTTTGAGTGCCAGGTAGTTGCTGATAGCGTGTGACCCAGGTATAGCAGTGACCATGGGAAAAAGAGGGGATGGGAGGGAGGATACGCTGGAGGCAGTGTGGACAGAATGCACCTAAGGATTTTCTGGAGCACCTGAGGGGAGGAGGAACCAAGGCTAAATGCAAAGATGGAGTCCCAGAGACCGGGGGACCAAGCTGCTGTTTTCTGAGATGAGGAAGACAGAGAAGTGCTGTGTTTGGAAATAAAGAGTCAGACGTGGAGCTGAGGGGGCAGCACAGTCTATAAATGCTCGCTGCCTAGGAATGAAACCCAAGTTTAATCCCCAGCACTTATATAAGAGCCAGACAGATGTTGGTGACTGTGACCCAGGGACAAGCAGATCTGTAGAGATCATTCAGTGAGCCCCACATTTATTGACAGACCCTCTCTCAAAAAATAAGGTAGAAGGGGCTAGAGACGGCTCAGGGGTTAAGAACATTAACCACTCTCCTAGAGGTTTGAGTCCCAGCACGAGCTCACAAGTCTCCATACCTCCAGTTCCGGGAAACGCAGTGCCCTCCTCTGGCCTCTGTGAGCAACACGCACACATGTGGTGCACAGACACACATGCAAAATATCCATACACATAAAATAATGATTAAAAATAAGGTGGGAAGCAAAGGAGGAGGACACCCGATATTGCCTTTGACCTCCACATATGTATCATGCACATGGAAACATGCAAACGCGCTTGTACACACCTACACACACACGTTCTAGCACATACCGTTTTGCACATATCCACAGGAATACTATGTACACCACAGGAAAAGGAAAACGAAAACAAAAGCCAGACTTACGCCCTGCACGAATCGTGACCAGTCAGGTGAAGATGCTGGATGACTGACTGTAGCCTGAGTTAAACTCAGAGGGCAACTGTGGGGAAGGGAAGTAAATGAAAACCCAGCAGTGTGTACGCTGACTCCTAACCAGGAGTCCTTGCTGTGGTAACACATTAAGATCACGAAGTAAGTTTTTATTCCGGGTGCCTGAAATAGAACACTTACAGTGGGCTCCAGAGGATGGATTATGAGCCCAACATGTAGCCTGACTCTGAACACTGCTTGGGACAGGCCAGCCGATGTCTCAGGACTTGCTTGGCCCCCAGGTCTAGAGCATGACCAACATCTGGAGTTTATTAAAAATGCCACAGTACAGACCCAGCCATTCTACGTTTTCTCAAGCTGGCATTAGCTCCCTCCTTCTTTATATCTTTGAGGATGCATTGTAATGTTTGGAGCTGTGGCAGTCATCTTGTAACCATGAAGCAGCACACACTTGCAGATAAAAGGCAAATTGATTGATAGATGGCAGAATGGGATCAGCTGGGAAGAAGCCATCAGACCAGGGAAAGGCCTTGCCATTCTCATAAGTCAGAGGCATTGAAGTCCTCAACATGGCTGTCCTCATGTCACCAACACACATCTACTTCATTCATTCTCCCACAGCCCCTCCTGAGACTCAGTAAGCCAGGGCTCAGTTGATCAGGCCAGACTCCAAGATCAATACAGGTCTGCTACACATACTCTCTCCACTCCTCACTCCCGGGACCTCTAGGCCTGTGTCCTTCCCAAGAGACACAAGAGGACCTGCAGGAAGCAGCAGCAGCATCTTAATGAGCACAGTGGCTAAGTGATGGGTATTTAACAGTCAGGAACAGCATGTGCCACTGTTGGTGGGCGTGGCAGAATGAGGGAAGGGTACCAGTGGCCAATGGGACCAGGGTCTGATCTCCCACAATCCCCCACTTCTTTGGCTCAGGATGAATAACCTGCTTCTGCTGTGCTCTGGGTAAATGTCTCATGGAAATGTCAAAGCCAAAGGTCCAACTTGGAGCATATTCCTTATATCTCTCTAGTGAGCTGCATAGGTCTCCACCCTTGGGTGTGATGAAGAGATTTTGGTGTGTTTTGACCGAGGCTCTCATCACAATTCCCTGTCCTGTTCATAGGCGCCTGGGTAGCTTGGGTCAGGAACTATGTGGAAAGATGGCTGCCAGGTCTGCAGCCATCACCCCCACCCCTGACCCCAAAGCCTCATAATGGCTTTGCAGATGGATGGCTGAGTTCTCCTGAATGCTCGGCTTAGTCCTCACTGGTACCCTGGGCTTGTGTACTAGGGTCTTGCCTCTTCTGACTATAAATTCAGCCTTGGTCAACACCCCTGAAGGTGTTGTGTGAGAAGTCAACGGCTGATATGGGGAGGGGGGAGGGTACTTGGAATGGTGGCTGGCACACCCACTGTTGGACACAGGCTTCCTAATACTGGCTAGATAGGGGTGGTTGTTTCAAAGGACCTTTCAGCCTCAGCCCCAAGTCCAAATGTGCCCATCCCTGACTCCTTCTGAGAGTCAATAGCTTTACCTTTACCCAAAAGCATGATGGGAAGGGCACAGCCATTCAGATTTTCTTCTTCAAGGAACTTCTTTCCTTAATACCTTAGCTAGAGTCAACCTGGTTCAGCAGATCTTCATAATCCTGTGTGACACTATAATGAGTTGCCCACCCTTCCCCTTGTTTGGTGCTGGGAGGAAGCCTAGGACCTGTACCACTAAGTCACACCCACAGTTCCTGGAGTCCTTTTTAAAGAAGTGACTGGAGAGATGGCTCAGCTGTTAAGAGCACTGGCTGTGAGGGGCTGGGGATTTAGCTCAGTGGTAGAGCGCTTACCTAGGAAGTGCAAGGCCCTGGGTTCGGTCCCCAGCTCCGAAAAAAAGAACCAAAAAAAAAAAAAAAAAAAAAAAAAGAGCACTGGCTGTTCTCGTAGAGGATCCAGGTCCCGTTCTTAATGCCCACCTGGCAGCTTATAGCTGTGGGAACTCCAGTTCCAAAACATCAGATACCTTCTGATGGACACCTAGATGCAGTGGTTCATCTACAGACAAGCACATACATCCACACATGTAGGCACGCACATGCACGCACGCACGCACGTGCACACACACACACACACACACACACACACAATTTAAAAATAAATAAAATTGGGGCTGGGGATTTAGCTCAGTGGTAGAGCGCTTACCTAGGAAGCGCAAGGCCCTGGGTTCAGTCCCCAGCTCCGAAAAAATGAACCAAAAAATAAATAAATAAATAAAATTTAAAAGCAAGTGGCTGAAATAAAATACCACTCTTAAGTGAGGTGAGACTGAAGGACCAGGAACTAGAGTTGAGGAGAGTCCTCAGGCTGCCCCAGCTCTGAAGCACAGTTCTGTCCCCAGTCTCCCTCCCTGGGCAGCCTGCAGCTAGAAGTGAGCAAGAGGTGCAGGCGGGGTCCAGACATCTTGGCCTCTGTTGGGACACACTTACTCTCTGGGGGACTCCTACTCTCTACTTAGGTTGGCCACCACGGTACGGCTACGTTTTGCCCCACTCCTCACCTGCTCCTTCTGCTCTCTCTTCCCAAACCCTGACCCTTCAGAAACACCTCCTACACAACCTTGTCTGCATCAGGTCAGACTCACAATGCTCATCTTCTTCCTGCAGTTGGCCACTGTTTTTTCTGAATCTTCTTCCCACGGGATCCGGATTTCTTTGAGTGTGAAACTCACCCCCCACCCCCAGCTCGTTATGTCACAGCAGACTCCACTGCTGCCTGTCCCTGGTAAACAGAGACAGCTTTCACAGCATCGGCCTAGCTAGCATGCCCTTCCCTGATCAAGGAGGCACCTGCTACTTCATTGTTCCCATCAGGCACTGTGCCTAGTGGCTCCTGTCACCTGTTAGGCTTTTCACTATTTGGTAATTGCCCCATTTGCCTCGAACTTTCCTAGTCTTTGGGGGTTAGACATGCTTTATTCACCTTCATAGAGAGGGAGATAATGAAGGGGTGCTGGGTGTGGTCCTGTGTCTCACCTCCCCCCATGCGCTGTGAGATCCTTGATGGAGCACTTGCTTCAGTCCCATGGGTCCACAGGGCCTGCGGATGCTGGAGTGGGTACTTATTCGTTAGGGCCGGGTGGGAGATGGGTGCCTCGGAGCATGTCATGAAGACTGACCAAGGTGACTACAAATGACCCACTGGATGCTCACCTGGAAGGAGCCCGAATTGGACGTGGCTTTGGAGACATTCCAAGGAGGAAGCTGCTGAGATGCCCTACAGAGAGGATGGAGGGATGGAGGGTAGGTACTTCATGCAGAAGGAGCAATGTATGCATGAAACCTGACTGTCATTTAGACCCTCCCAGCATTCATGAACCCCCAGGCAGGACCTTCCTGGTGTTACACTGAGAAAAAGTCTCTGTTATAATCGTAAGTGGATAAAGTATTAGAGTCACTGGGTTGATTTGTGGGTGGGTTCTTGGCCCATCCAGGCCTCCTAATGCTGATTTATCTTAGGACATGTGCTAGAACTTAGGAAAGAAACTCTAAGGTATCGCTGTTGTAACTCAAAGTTTCCCTATTAGCTTAGAATAAAGGGCTTCAAAATCATGGGCCTTAAGGTTATCAAATGATATCAAAACTAACAAACATGCCCAAATCGTTCACTTTTAATTATAGATACATCTTCTATATGGCGTTCTTTAAGCTTTTCTTTTCAACATGCTTCAGCGTGTTCAGTGTGAGGCAGTGCAAGAGCAACACTTAATATAATTCAGGTGCTTTAATCTAAGCACACTGTACTGCCTGCACATATCCTGCAGTGGCTAGAGGAAAGCTGGGAATTGCCTAACAGTTACAGTCCAATAACTTCATTATAACGTCATCCTAGGTGACCGCTATGTTCAAAAATACTGAACCTTGCTCCTTCGAGCAACACCGACGTTCACGCAAGAGAGTAGACATGAGTCAGGACTGGATTGCAAAAACTGTTAAAAGTAAGTGAAGGGTTTCATTTCTTTAAAAAAATTAACCAAGAGTCAACAATCAAAATCGAATGTGTTCCCCACCCATCACTCACACGGCCATGCTAGGCACCCTTCCATTCCTACTGTAGTAGTTGCGATCCATTGCTCCTTGGCTACTTATGTAATGTTTAAATGAAAATCACTGGAGTCTCTCTATAAAACTTGGTCATATTTACCGATGTCCCTCTTGCCCCTTAGCAACCTCCATAACCACCATCCAGCTGCTGGCTGGCTGGACCACCAGAATGGGACTCCTTTGGCAAACCCATGTGACCTAGCATCCGGCTACTCTAAGGACCACCACTTACTCCTGCTGTAGAATTCAAGGAGAGTTCTACATACCTGTGCTGTGTGTTTTCTCTGCCTTTTAACATAGCCGCAACAGCATCTTCAGTTTGCAGACTCAACGGGAGCTCCACCAGTGACCCTGCCGTCAGGTCTAAACTCAGGATGTGCGTACTGTCACAGGGTTGGGTGGTGAAAATATATGTCCTTCTCAGTAGCTCTGTAAGGCAGTGTGTGCATAGTGTGCAGTGCTGTGCTCTGGAAAGTTGAGCCTCCACCTTGTATTTGTGGTCAGACATTCCTGAAAAACAATAACTGATGATGTCTCTTTCACTTCTGTCTCAGTTAGAGTCTTGCTGCTGTGAATAGACACCATGACCAATGCAAGTCTTATAAAGGACAGCATTTAATTGGGGCTGGCTCACAGGTTCAGAGGTGCAGTCCATTATCATCAAGGCGGGAGCATGGCAGCATCCAGGCAGGCATGGTGCAGGAGGAGCCAAGTTCTACGTCTTCCATTGAAGGCAGCCACGAACAGACTGAGCATCCTCAGGCAGCTAGGAAGAGGGTCTCCAAGCCCACCCCCACAGTGACACACTTCCTCCAACAAGGCCACACCTTCTAATAGTGCCACTCCCTGGGCCAAGCATATGCAAACCATCACGCAATCTGTCTGAACCAAATCCATAGCTATCATGGTAGCTATAATGTACATAGCCTCTGTAACTTCACCACAAACACCACACCTCATCTCTTAAAGCCGGCAACTCTGCTCTGCCAATTCTGTTGCTAGATCTCTGCCATCCCCAGGTCTGTCATAGGGACCTGGCTGCTGCAGGGCCATACGTTTTTGTGGTGGCAACAGTGAGTTCTAACTTCAGCTCTACTGCTCTTAAATATTTCAATGTACCAATGCCATATTCTTTCCCTGTGCTTTTAGAGCCCTTTCAGTGAACCAAGTATCAGGAAGGGTCCTCTGTGTTCATCTGCTGGAAGTCTGCCAGCAGTGTTATTCTGCTTGGCACAATTTCCAACCCTGAACAATTTCTTCCTTGTTATATCTGTAGAAGAATCCTCTAAGCTGTACAAAGGATCATTGACCATGACTATTTGGACCTGTATGCTTCAACACCTAATCCATTTCAATGTTGTTTGACATGAATACTTCAACATTATCTGTGCCCCATAGTTCCTCTCTGTCTTTTTCCAAGACTAATTTGATTTCATTGTCTGTTTCACATTCAACAGAAGTCTCACCAGTCTGCCTTCTCTGGTGTGGATGAAATGAATCCCTTGAACCTCGTTTTGGATTTTTCAGTCAGAAAACAAACACCCGCTCCCTTTTATCAGCTGAACAGGGCTGGGTGGAGTCTAGGTCCTTTACCACCAAGCATATCTGCAAATGCAAATTACACACATAGAAAACACCTGTGCATTTTCTCCAAGAAGCTGTGCATGTTTCGAGACATAGCCCCCATGTGTCGTGGGAGTGCTGGGGTTGGGCAGGAAGGAGGTAGCCGTGGGCATGAAAGGGATGATGTATAGGGACATATAATAGGCAAATTATTATAGAACAATAAGACTAACCACCTCCCCTCACCTGGCTGCCAGTGAAGGGGAATCTGGAAGAGGATGATGACCACGGAAGTAGAAGTACATAATGCAAACAAGGTTGAAGAGAAGTTGACGAGTCCTCTATATAGGAAAAAATGCAATCTGTATTAAAGGGGGGGTATTCGGTTGATTTTTACAGTGTGGTGTTGTAGTGAGAACTTTGTTTTTTTTTTAAAACACATAAATGTTAGAGGGATATGTTTTCGTTCTGGTCCCAGGTGTGGGATGGATGTGGGGCTGCTTTAGATTGTCCTCAGCAGCTGCCTGTGATTTGCCTCGTGTTCCAGCACGATCGTGATTTTGCCAGCTGCACATAGGTCCTGCAAGTGTATGCCATTTGGAGTGCTGGGGGACTCCTGAGAGGACGTATAAAGGCTACAGCCCCAGAGGGGCTGTGGCTATTGCTGCTCTTGCTGGTTGCCATTGTTTCAGTCTGTCAAGTGGTTGTGTGCAAAGAGATGAGAAGAAGAAATCCTGACTGCGAAGATCAAACTTGCCCAAGGGGCTCAAACCCATAACCAGCAGGAAGCAGTCTAATTATACTGACGCCCCCTTTCCTCTTTAATCTTCTTTCTCTCCTACCTAGTGTTAGGCGGTGGAGGTTAGAATAGGGGTGGGGAAGGGAGATAGAATAAAGAACCCATAAAGTATCAAAAGTCAAGTTATGCAGCTTGGGAAAGCCAACAATGGTTCTCCCCATGGGAAAAGCTGAAAGCCTGGCAGCTACTCAGTCTACAAGGCTGCAAGCCTCAGCAGTCCCCATCCGGTGCTAAAGGCCAGAAGGATTCTTGGAGAGCCACTGGTCTTCCATCATGCTGAAAAGCAGACAGAGCTGTATTCCGATGTCAACAAAGGACAGCAGTGTCAGAGGCAGCGACAGTGTATATGCACTCCCCAGCAGGAAGCAGAAGCAGGCAGGCAAATGCAACAGCTTCTCCATGGGACCTTTTAGAATACGAGCTAGAGGTGGAAGGTGATGCCCATTCAGGAAAGGGTCTTCATCCTTAGTTAATTAACCATCCTGGGAAACACCCTTACAGAGTCACCCAGAGGCACGTTTCTTAGTTGATTCCAGACCTGGTCAAACTGAGAACCAAGAAGAAACATCACAGGAAGATGGAATTTGGAAGCCCCCATGAAGGCTGTATGGGGGGCTTAGCCTAGTGCTGAGACTGGGGAGTGAGGGAAGGCTTTGGAGTTGGAAATCCTGTGGTCTGAGTTAGGCCTTTAGAAAGTCACACCGCTGCTGTGAACAGCCAAACTGGGAGTGGGGAAAAGGTAAAGAGATTCTCTTATAGTTGTATTTACAGGAAAATGCCACCTAAGGGCATGCTTTGAAGTAGGTCTTGATTGGGAACGGTCAATCGGGAGTGAGCGTCCCTTAACTCTCCACAGTGTCTCCAAGTCCGAGCAATGAGTGAACTCGTAACTCCACACAGCAGTGGACACTTAGATGATCTAAGCAGGGCACACACCGTTTCTACAGCATCACGTGGTACTCCAGGAGGTAGACACAACAGTGATCTCCACAGCTGAAGTGTGACCTTCTCAACTCCCCAGCCTTAATGCCCTTGGCTAAAGGCCCTCCAGGACAGGCTCCAAGAAGCCTTCCGAACTCCATCTTCCTCTGCCTTTCCTCTAGTCCGTCAGCCACACGGGCCTATCCCACGGTCCCTGGATGGTGTGTCCACTCCCCATCGCTCCTGATTGAAAGCCAGGTGCTCAGAGGTGGTTAATTGTATTCGCCTCTCTGCCCAGGGAGCAGGCTGACGTTCAGCTCAATCCCTTTCTACTTATTTCCTGTTTTCCAGTCTAATTTTGGGCATATTTTTTCTATTTAAAGTTATTTGCTGGCACTAGAATACAGTACTCAGAGAGACAAAAATACCCAAAGTCTTGTTAATGAGGAACAGGGAGGGCACTTGGAACTTAGGGAGAAAGCATAGGAAGGAATCTCCCCGGCAGGGAGGAGAGGGCTGGGGTGATGCGGGCAGGGGCTGAGAAGGAGACTGCAGAGTGGAGAAGGAGATGGGCTTCTCACGGGAAGCAGGAAGGTCCTGATTTCCTCACCGTTTGGCCCCTCACACTTCTCATCTGTAAAATAGGAACAGAGTGCCAGGAAGTGTACAGGGGCAGGGATCAGAATGGGAGGCTACCTCGAACCCAGTTCTCAGGATGTCTACCTTCAGCAGACTACCGCGTCCCAAGCCAGAGATACAGACTTCACACACCGTCCTGGACCTGCAATGGAAAGTCCTCCAGATGGGACAGGTGAACAGGCAGGGTTCAGATGACGTCAGGATTCTGAGAACAGTGAAGGGTGTTCATATCCCCGTCCTCTCGACAAGTGCCATTGGATGCTGGTGGTGTGGCTCAGTGGTGGAGCATTTACCCAGGACGCACAAGGCCCTGCCTGGTTCATTCCCCAGCACTTCAAACAAACACACGAAAATGTCACGAACCTTTTCTCTACCAGGCCATTATCTCATTTTCTCTTTTGATGTTCCTTCCCTTTCTCCTTGTTCCTCCCTTCTCATTCTCCTATTCACTATTTCTCTTGTTTTATTTGAGACCAATGTAGCCCAGGCTAGTCATAATCCTCATTAGGTAGCTGAGGGTGATCTTGAACTCATGCCTCTGTCTCCAAAGTCCCCTGGGTGCTGGGGTAACACTCATGCACCATCACAGCTTTCCAGACCGTGATCTTGACGGTGCGACTGGGGGCCTGGCTCCTCCGTTGTAAGCACCCTCCTTTCTCTGCTCACACATGCCTCAACTTTCTAAAAGCAAGATGTGTTCTGAAACATAGGGTGGGCAGGCTTGTCTCTCCCCCAGATAAGCTTTGGTAGTTCTACTCCCAGATCAGAGCTTTGTACAGTCAGGAAACTGACAGCACAGATTTTACCCACTTTCCCATTCCCATAGAAACCCATCATCGTGTGTTGTAAGAGTCATTTTCCATCCCCTTCCATTTTGTTTAGGCTTCCCTTTGCCACCAGTGAGAAATCTGTTGAGCACCCGCCATCACGCTTCACTTCCCACGGCGCTGGGGTCGCGGTCAGAGAAGTAAACTAATTCAGCGGATGTGACTTTTGCAGGCTCCTCACTGCTTCCTTGCCCAGGCAGAATCCCAGAGAGTACTGTGTACTCTATCTTAACATAGAGGAGGCAAACGACTTCCCAGAGTTGTCACGGTGACTGAGTGGCTCGGCTGCGACCTGTGCTAAGCAGCAGCCTGTTGCAGCACTCCTAGGACGAAAGACACTCTGGAGGGTCATGGCTGTTCCTCTGAAGGTCAGCAGCTTCCCGGGGAGTCACATGAAGGCCCATCTACAGACCCAACGATCCGGGGTCTGGGTCCAGACCGCACTTTCTATTCTTACAGAACATTTAACCTCTTGTGTCAACCTCCTCAGCTGTAAGATGGGAATAAATCATACCTCCCACAAATGCCCATGCAAAGGACAAAGTTTTACCGCTCAGGGTGCAAGGCCCAGAAATAGGACTTCAATGGATCAAGGGTGATGCAAATATTAGCGCTCTTTATCACTACGAACATAACTATTCTCAGATGATACGGCTACTTGGATCGAGCTCCATGTGGGCTAATTTAATTTGTAGGACATGCATTGGAATTTTCTCTTAGAAACCGACTTACTTTGTTCTCCCTTTTAGCAGAAAGTCAGTTTGGTGCAGATGAATGAAGAAACAAACAAACTAGCCTTCAAGACTGGCGCTCAGGGAGACAGCTCATCTCCTTACACCCTGGGACTTCTTATTCAGGATTCATCTTAGCTGTGACTGGTGATGCCCTCCTCCCCTCCTGATGTCCATCACCTGAACAGTGGGACTGCGGCACTGCAAGGCTGCAAGTCTCTGATACCTGCATTCAGGACCAAGAGAGGATGTGAAATGACCAGGGCAAGCAGACGCACTCTAAGCACTGGACTTGGGATATTTGCACTTGGTTCTGCTCCCACACTGCCCCTTTCTTGTCCTTGGGGGAGATCCCTGACCTCTTGGCCTTTGTCATTCCCTACCTTTAAAGGGCTGCAGGGAGGGACCTGGCTCAGTGCTTGGCACACAACAGGACTTGATGGGAGCCAAGTGCTCTCATTGTCACAGTGTTCTTGACTCCTGGTCACAGTGCTGCTGTTGCTTTTATCGTTTCTGCCACTTCGCAAACGAGAAACTGAGGCCCAGAGAGCTTAAGGGAGTCACAGCAGCAGAGCTGGCGTGTGGATCCAAATCCATGTGCTCTGGGATGGATGTCCTTGCCTTTTCTGGATGGCACAGGGAAAACACAGAGGCCTCCCACTCATGAGGGATAGTACTAAGATTGGATCCAGGCTTAGTAAGGTCCTACCCTGAGCCCTGTGTCTGCTGAGGCATGAGTCAACCTCCAACCATTCAGGCAGGACATCCAGGGGACAGGGCTGTGGAGGCCCCAGTACCAAAGCTTTTCAACAACTGGACCTCATTTGAGGTAGTTGCTTTGGAATGGAAGGGGTACACAGGACGTATGGTGTCCCTCAGGCATGTGGAAGGCGGCTGTCAGCAAATATGGAAAATGATGGAGACAGCTGAATTTTTTCATGTTGTGTGGACTCTAGCAATGAAGCAGGAGGAGTTTGGAGGGGAGGGCTCTGGGATGCAGGGAAAGCGTTACAGATGTTGGAATCACGAAGGAAGGCAGGCTCTGGCCCCTTTGCGGTTGGGGGAGCATCTCCTGGCATCTACAGAAGGACCCTGGCAACTGGGAAACTTCTGTAGCCTAGAGACAAATGTGCATCTGGCATGGTGGGCACAGAGGTAGGGGTTCCTCTCTGGACTGGTTCTTCTTTCTAAGCTGAAGCAAGGCCCTTCTCAGGACGGACACTCAGTGCAAAGTGAGCCTTGCTTCACAGAAAGGACAGTGAGAAGGAGGTGGGTAAGGGGCTGTGGTTTCTTACATAGTGACTTTCTGGTGCTGCCTAACCATTCATTCTAGTTGAAATACTCCTCCACGAAAGGATGCTAAGACTCAGTCAGCGAACTTACAAGTCTCAGGAAGTCCATGAGCTCATAAGTCTCAGGAAGCTCCTGAAATTTACAAGATTCCCACAAGACTTCCCTAAGTTTATAAAGACTGCAATTGTTGCTGGGGAGAGGAGAGAGTCTGACCAGTGAATGGCCTGGTGGGGTTCCAGGAATGCAGTTGTCATGGGTGAACTTTTCAGTGACAGCAGTCTGTAAGTCACCATACTTCTATAAATACCTTTCATCCTCACTCTATAAGTAGCCCAATAAACTCAATGATTTGGTAAGCTAGGATTGAGGGGAATTGCTTGTTCAGTTCACTGTCAGTGTCCTATCTGGGGAGAAGAGCTGTGTTTACATGTCCCCAGGAAAAGTGACACAGTAAGCAGAAATTTAGGCTGGGGTGGCTGAGACACTCAGAAGATCTTGTAAAGTGTGGAAGGGTTTCTGGAGCTTGTAGGACACAGAGGTGTGATAGGGGAGTGGGGCAGTAGACTTGTATTTAATGAATTCTTGCTATGGATAAAGGAGGTTGACTCCATCTGTGTGTTCCTATGGGGTAAATGAATAATAGATCCACTGAAGAACACATTCTTCCCATCCTTCTTGGGTTTTCATTGATAAGAAAGAGCTCTGAGGCTTAGCTCTCTTCCCATGGGAATGAAGCAAGCTCTGTCTTCTGCCAGCTAGAATGATTTGATCCGTCAAGAGCCCAAGTCTGGCCCAGTCAGCTAGTGAGGCAAGGTCCTCAGATAAGCTTACATTGCCAGACAACCACAGTGTGTTTGGTGGGTGGGGACGGTGCCTTTGGGAAGAGAGGCTAGGAGCTAGAAGGATACCTCAGAAGTTTCCGTTAGTATACACTGGCTTAGGTGCTAGTGTGTCTTGTGGCCTATGAGATATGTAGTTCCCCTTGCCCTCTGCAAGCTGCTCACCAGCCCAGCTCCTGATGCTGACCCAGAATGCATTCTTTCCCTCTCCCTGTTGCTCCCCACTGTGGTGCTGCATGCTGTGTCAGCCATGCTTCTTGACACACTTGCATCTCTCCAGTTCAGACCCCCAGCAGAGAAGGGTCTTTCTAAAGTAGGAATCAAGTAGTATTCCTCCCTTTTTACCCTGCCTGTGTCCCCTCCCCCTCCACTGACCTTTCTCCAAAATCAAGATGGTTGACTGTGACCTCCTCCATCTCACCTTCTCTGCCTCTTACACCATTGCGTTTTGTTGTCGTTTGCTCTATTCTTTGTTGACCGTGATCCCAACCTTTACATCTCTCCAACATGCTGAGTTCAGCTCTGTCCTGACTCAGTTTGTCACATGTCTTTCAAGCACCACAAGAGAATGTAAATGACAAAAGTCCCCGAGATGTTTACAGGCTCAAGCAGTCATGGAGTGCATTTCTCAGTGTGTAGTAGATGAGCTGGTCAGGAGTGGTCCTCCTCCTGTTGATAACGCAGGGACCCAGGCTCCCCTCCACTGTGGCTATTCTATCCCGGGGCCATATCTTTGCATTCAGCAGTCAAGAGGAAGGCAAAAGACCAGGGAGGAGGCTTGTCCAGGTCTGCAGAACCCAGATCTGCTCCCATCTAGGTAGCAAGAACAGGTCATGGGATCAGACATGGATGGAGAGAGGCCATGAGCAAGTTCTAGTAAAAGGGAGAGCATTTAGTGATCGCCTTCTCAGAGATGCCTTTCTTGGGCCATCTCTTTAAAAAAATGACCCTCTGTCACTGCCATTATTTCTTTTATTCACTATCTCTCATTTATGTCTGCATCTGTTGTAACTCTTCTGAAAGGTAAACCCTGTGAGGCTGGGGACTTTGGCCACTCTATGCCATATTCCTAGCACCCAGATTAGGTTTCTGCCAGAGACAGCTGCTTAATGGGTGTTTCTTTAAATGATGTCACCCAGAAACGAGAAGAGGAGAAAAATACATTCCAGTTCATCTTCTGGTATGATGCTGACCCCCCCGAACCCAGACTACAATAGCACACAGGAGACCCAATGGCTTCATGAAGTCCACCCATGTAGATTCCTTTCCCTCCCCTTCTCCCCGTTGCTGTAAATCTCAGAAAGATAAGACTAATGTTTGAGTCAAGGAGACTAGAGACAGGGTTGTCTCTGTTCTGGCTTCTGTGTGGACCCCTCTTCTCTCTTCTGCCAGCTTTAGTTTCCCAGCTTGCAAGGCGAGGGTGGCTCAGAATGGGCCAGGCAACATCCACATTCCCTGAAAGAGTGCCAAGGGCATGTGACCTCCCCGGAGCATGGTTGAACCTTCTTTTTCCAACTGCTGACCTTTGGAGAAAGCTCCCCTCCTGATCTTCTCTCCCTCTGTGGTCTTAATAAGGCTTAATGAGGGGCCTGGCTGGGCCCAGCCCCTCACTGGCCACCAGCTCATTCTTCCACTCTAGGGTAGGGTAGGGGGGAATGTGGCTAATGACAGGGTCTTGGTATGGGGTGAGCTGACAACCTCGGCTGGCCTTTCTGGGCCTCTATTAACAGACCACACAGGGGAATGTCTTCCCAGGGCCCATGATTTTCAATTTTTCCACTGGAGAAAGCAGCTGGGAAGAGGTGGCCAAGAGGCCAAAGGCAATCATCTGTGTTTCTCCGAGTACCATTCTACCCACCCTCAAGCTTGCTACCAACTCGCCCTCCTGCCTCTCCACCCACTTGGCTGTTCACCTACCAACTCCCAAACCTATCTCCCACCTATCCACATATCCATCCTTCCTCCTAACCATCTACCAAGTTACCATCCAACCATCCAGTTAACCATGTAGGCAAACTGTGTCCAGCAAATATCCTACCTATTCATCCACCTTCCACCTATGCATCCATCCTTGCGCCTACACATCCATCTTTCTACTTCTATATTCGCCCTTCTCTTTATGCATCCATACACGACACTATCAACCATAAGCACAAACTAACAAGGGCTGAAACTATAAGTCAGAATAAGCATTTCTGCATTTCAAGTTGATTGTTTCTGGCATTTTGTCACAGCATTGGAAAGTTGACTGACACAGAGTTTACTGAACTCTGAACAAAGTAGAGGCTACGTGAACCCAGTCATGGGGATCAATAGTGGCACCAGCTTCCTGGGGTTGTTGAAAAGACTAAGGTTAAAGCACACGGAAGACATAGAAAGGCCCCTGCCATTGTGCATAATGAAGAAAATTACTTACGGTTTCAGAGTAGCCGTACAAAGCCTGGGGAGGATGGAGTGTTTTCCTTCTCCAGGCTCTGTTTGCTTGGAAGTCCTCCATAGCCAAGTTGGCTGCTCCCCTCAACCCCCAGTTAACTGTCTCCTCAGATAGCCCCAAAATGTGTCTGCTCTGAGTGCGTCTTTAATTCAAGCCAATGCCACTGAGTGTCCGGCTGTCAGAGAGGGTGTCAGGGAAGGCCCCTTGGCAATGTCATCCTTCTAATTACCCAGTGCCATGCCCCAAGTTCAAACAGATGTGGCCTGGCAGGCAGGATGGCAGAGCCCTTATAGACTGAGCTGTAATGCCAGGCAGGCTTGGGCTGGATGCTTGCCTTCGCCTCTTCCTTATGGTAAGAGTGGCTTTGTATTTCTGGGGCTCAAGCCTTGTCTGTAATGGCTAACACAAGGGCTGACAAGCAGATGTGCCTTCATGGGAGGCTTGATGGCATCCTGCCCTCCAATCCAGCCCCGCCTCAGAGACTGGATTCTGATTGTGGCATCCCTCCCTGCTCATGGACAGTATAACCTGAGGGCAATTCCTCAGGGTGTAATACTGCTTCATTGTGGTGGCTGCATCCTCGTGAAGCCAATCTGTCTTCCTTAGAGACTCAGAATGAAGCCTATTCTGAAGGGTGCTGAGCAGAGAAATAGAGACAAAGTCCACCCCAACAACACATGGGATCCTCATGGAGCCTGGTGTCCCTGGAGCTCTAGTAGGAACCTTCCCATCCAGTGGGTCTCCTGTATGAAGGCCAGCTCTCTCTGCAAACAGGAGAGTCAGCTGGTACAAGGCTAATGAATGCTGCCTGCAGGGCATTTGACTTCCCTCCTGAGGGCCTGAAAGATTTCTTCCCCAAGGGCTTGAGGACTTCTGTGTTGCACACTGGGGCAGCTTGGTTCCCTGGATCCTCTGCTCCAGTGGGGTCCAAACTCTTACATCAGAGCCTTTGTTCAGATGGCAACTTTAATGAAGGGCTTTCAAGCCCCACGATGAAGAACTGTGCTGTCTTCTCTGAGCATTTAGGAACTGTCCTCAGTGATGCTGCTCTGTTTCCAATTACCCAGACTTTAAGCCCCAGTTCCAACCACATGCTGCCTTGAGAGGGCGAGGGAGTGGGCAGCTGGGGAGAGCCTCTACCTGTGTTGAGGATGTGGCCCTGTGCTCAGCCTGTCATAGCCAGCTCCAGTGCACGGGGGGGGAGGGGTCTTCCCCAGACACACACTCAAGAGTTGTAGTGTGCTGGGTTTGAACACGGACTCTGAAGGGAAATCACCAGCTCAAGGGAGACAAGAGGGAAGAGGCCGCTGTCAGTGGGAAAGGGAAAGGAGCAGTGGCCAGACAAGCTTCCCAGTGACACAGTTTAAGCAGGACAAGGGATGACAAGGGAAAAAAGCTGCAGGGCAAGGGATGTGGTACCATGCATGGTTCAACTTAGATTTTGAGATGTACCAGGGAAGCTCTGGGTCTTGAACCCTCTGGGGTATATTCTTTTTCTCCTCCCCCCCTACTCCTTCCTCCTCTTCCTCCATCTCCATGGCTCCTCTGTGGTTAGGCTCGTCCTTTCTCACCTGGCCAGTCACCCTGGCCTTCCTCTGGTTTCCCTACCTGCCCTCATTTGTAGAAATTCATTCATTTATTCATTCATTCAGAATATGCTAAGGGGAGAGAGAAATGGAGCTGGGCACTTCTATCCTCCCCACCTCATCCTGTCCTAGCAGACCACGCCCATTCCTAATGTGTCTCGCTCTTTCAGGCTGTCTTTAAATCTGTGTTTTCACCATTTAGAATCACCCCTGCTCTACCTTCTGGAACATTCTCATTATCTGTCATCCACTGAGGCTGAACTCAACGTCTGTGTCTTCCCAGGTGGCCTTCCCCTGCTTCAAGTCACTTCTCAGAGCCACATTCTCTGTACATCTTTCTAGGTATCTAGATCTCACTGGTCTATAGGTTCCATAACAGCAGAAAGAGTGGCTTCTGGGACTCTGAGCTAAGGTGGGCTAAGGAAAGTGCTCTTAGAAGAGTCCAAAGTAGGAACCTGAGATCCCATGTTGAGGTTAGCACCCAGCTATAGAGTTCTTCAGCATACTCCCCAGTGCACCGAGCCTCGGTATTGGAATGACGAGAGGCAACCTGGATACTATATGCAGTTAGATGTCTAAGAAGAGGGCAGTGCCCACCAGGAGATGCGGCTGCATGAATGATGGTAGAGTTGGAGGGGGTGCTGGGATCTTCAGGATCCCCTCCCCTGAAACCCACGCCAACTATGGAACTATGGTTGTAGGTGGTTCCTGCCTGGGAATTGCCCTAGAACTGCTGAAGGATGTGTTACCCCCCAAGGGTGATCCGTGCTGGTGACTGGGGTATGTAGGGATCTTCTCACTGTGAGGGCCATCTGACTGTGACACCTGTCACCCTGCAGGTGCCTAAGGCTAACGAAGCTGACCTGGCTGCCCGGACAGGGTTCCCTTCCTCCCTCTCAAAGGTCATGAAAAAGTTGATCTCTTGTGTGTGGAGGGCAGCATGATGGTGGAGTGCAGAACAGGTTGTGAGCTTAGCCTTTGACAGCTGAGCCAGACCCCTGTGGAAGTTAGGGAAAGGATTGAAGGCCCTCAAGGAGATGGCAACCCCGCAGGGAGACCAACAATGTCAACTAACCTGGACCTCTGGGAGCTCCCAGAGACTGAGTCACCAACCAAAGGTATACACTGGCTTGTCTGAGGACCCCAGCTCATATGTAGCAGAGGGCTGCCATGTTTAGCCTGAATGTGAGAGGATGTGCCTAATCCTGCAGAAACTTGATGCACCAGGGAGGAGGGATACCGGGGGGGGGGGGGGGTAGTGCCCTCTCAAAGGAAAAGGGGAGGAGGGATAGGAGCAGGAACTCTTTGAGAGAGGACCAGGAAGGGGAGAGCATTCAGGAGAGAGAGAGAGAGAGAGAGAGAGAGAGAGAGAGAGAGAGAGAGAGAGAGATTTAAAAACAAGATGGAAGAAGTTCCAGGCACAGGGATCTGCGTGTGCAAGAGCCCTGGGGTGGAAAGAGATGGGCACTTTGAGGAAATGGGAAGAGGCCATTGTGGCAAGAGCGATGCCAGCTGGTCAAGGGTATAGCAGGCAGATCAGGCCTCCCAGGGCATGGGCCATGGAGAAGGCTTGGCTTTTACTTGGAGTGTGCAGAAAAATGATGGAAAATTTCACACTGGATAATAAGACAATGCCTCAGATGCTGGGGACAGAAGGTCTGGGTACCTAGCCCTACCCCCAGGACAGTCTCTAACCTATCCATATGCCTTGAGATAGGGTGGTAACCTTGGAATCTAGGCCCTTCCACTGCCTTTGTTAGCCTCAGTCGTCTTGTCCTTTTGATCTGGGAACCCCCTTTATTCCCTTCAGTCATGTAGGACCCCTGGGGACTTCTATTTATCTGCAGTATAGCCTGATACAGGAGTAGGGCAGTGCTAATGACAATGAGGCATTTGAGTGTAAAATTTAAGTGCATCAGAAATCTCCATCATGAGCTGGAGGGATGGCTGAGCAGTAAAAGCATGTACTGATCTTGCAGAGAACTGGAGTTCAATTTCCAGCACCAGTGTCAAGTAGCTTATAACCACCTGTAACCCAAACCCCAGGACATCCAACACCTCCAGCCTTCTTGGACACAACACACACACACACACACACACACACACACACACACACACACACACAGAGATACGTGTACATACTTATACACACTCTCACATACACTCACACTCAACACACTCAACACACACACACACACACACAGGACAGGTGGAGACATAATCAAAAATAAATCTTTAAAGGTTTTCAGTCATTAAGATAAATATTTCAATACTTAAAAATATAATCCACATTAAAACCCAAGACAAAAGGGAAAGTGCATAATGTGGGTTGAATTCATAATTAACTGAAATTTGGGTATTTTTATTTGTGAATGAGTTTTTGGCATTAATATTTTGTACTCCTCTCAGTGCAACAGTGCATTACCTGCTGTGTGGAATTGGGGAAACCCTTGGAGTGAGCAGGACAGATGATATTCCAGCATTCATAAGAGTTAGACCTTGGGAACACTCTAGAATGATCTAGAAAGCACAGCTCTGGACTCTGTTGAGAACCATCACTTTGTACAGATTGGTGTCTTTTCCACATGTTTCTGCTTTCAGTCTGGGGCTAGCCCCTTAGGGCTCCATCTACCACTGGCTGTTGTGCTCAGGGATTAACTATACCGCTCCTGGGCATATACCCAAAAGATGCTCCAACATAAAACAAAGACACATGCTCCACTATGTTCATGGCAGCCTTATTTATAATAGCCAGACGCTGGAAAGAACCCAGATGTCCTTCAACAGAGGAATGGATAGAGAAAATGTGGTACATCTACACAATGGAGTACTACTCAGCTATTAAAAACAATGACTACATGAAATTCTTAGGCAAATGAATGGAACTAGAAAATATCATCCTGAGTGAAGTAACCCAGTTACAAGAGAACATACATGGTATGCACTCACTTCACTGATAAGTGGATATTAGCCCAAAAGCTTGGAATACCGAAGGAACAATTCACAGACCATATGAAACTCAAGAAGAAGGAAGACTAAAATGTGGATTCTTCAGTCCTTCTTAGAAGGGGGAACAAAGGGGTTGGGGATTTAGCTCAGTGGTAGAGCGCTTGCCTAGGAAGCGCAAGGCCCTGTGTTCGGTCCCCAGCTCCGAAAAAAAAGAACAAAAAAAAAAAAAAAAAAAAGAAGGGGGAACAAAATACAAGAGGAAATGCAGGGACAAAGAGTGGAGCAGGGACTGAAGGAAAGGTCATCCTGAGACTGCCCCACCTGAGGACCCATCCCATATGCAGCCACCAAACCCAGTCACTATTGCTGATGCCAGGAAGTGCTTGCTGGCAGGAGCCTGATATGGATGTCTCCTGAGAGGCTGTGCCAGAGCCTTACTGATACAGATGAGGATGCTTGCAGCTAACCCTTGGACTGAGCATGGAGATCCCAATGGAAAAGTTAGAGAAAGGACTGAAGGAGCTGAAGGGGATGGCAACCCTATAGGAAGAACAACAGTATCAACCAACCAGACCTCCCAGAGTTCCAGGGGACTAAACCACCAACCAAAGAGTACACATGGAGGGACTCATGGTTTCAGCTGCGTGTGCAGCAGAAGATGGCATTGTCTGGCATCAAGAGGAGGAGAAGCCCTTGGTCCTGTGAAGGCTCGTTTCTCCAGTGTAGGAGAATGCTAGGGTGTTGAGGTAGGAGTGGGCAGATGGGAGTGGGAGCATCCTCATAGAAGCAGGGGGAGGGGGAAGGAGGAGGAGAAATGGAAAGGGGGGGTAAGGGGATAACATTTGAAATGTAAATACATAAAATATCATTATATATATACATACATAACACACACACACACACACACACACACACACACACACACACGAAGAAAAACTGTAGAGATCATGCATAGGCCATGTGATGGATGGAGCTGAGGGACTGAGAATCCCTTATCAGTCATCCATCTCCAGGCACGGAACTCTGTGAACATATCTCTTCAGAGTTCCAATCTGACATCTTCCTTGGCCTAAGATGAGCAGAGGAGTTACTCTGAGCCCCCATGGAATATGCATCTCTGAGGAAAGCCTGCTTACACAAAGCTAGCTCTATGTGCCAACTTCTAAAAATCTGTGTTCAGTATAGATAGGACCCCCGGCCTGATGAGGACAGCTTGAGAGGAGGGTTCAAGACGGGGAAGGAAGAAGCAACAGTGATGGAGGTGGTGGAACCGCTGACCATGGACATGTTCTCTGCCACAGATCACAAACAGACCCCTGCCAACCTGACCCTTTCTTTGTCCACTCTAATTTCTCTCTCCGAACACTGACGGTCTGTCTTTTGGGGAAATCTCCTTTCACCTCCACGGACCTCAGTTCCAACATCCACCATGTAGAAGACTGGGCTCAGGATTGCTGCCTTTGGGGTGAGTCCAAGGATCTAGACACCGTGGGCTTCAAGTCCCTAGCAAGCTGGAGGTTAGCTTCATTGGCATGATGCCTGCCTAGAAGGAGGGAATTTTGATGGAAGTATTGCTTCTCAGACTGGCCAGTGGCTGTGTCTAAGAGAGATGTATTTTCTTGATTAATGATTGATGTAAGAGGGTCCAGCCCACTGTGGGTGTCACCCTTCCTAGGCAGGTGGGTCTGAGCTATATAAGAAGGCTAGCTGAGCGAGTAAGCAAGCCAAAAGAACAAGCCAGTGAGCAGTAATCATCCATAGGTCCTGCTTCCAGCTTCCTGCCTTGAGTTCTTGCCTTGCCCTCCGTCAATGATAGACTGTGCTGTGGAAGTATAAGCCAAATAAACCCGTTCCTCTCCAACTTACTTTCAGTCGTTTTTTTTTATCATAGCAACAGGAAGCAAACTAGAGCACCTAGTGTTATGATTGGCCCAGGGTTTGATGAACAACACAACAGAAAACATGGTATGGTATTATCATGCCTATAATCCTGGAAATGGGGAGGTGGAGGCAGAAGGATCAGCAGTTCAAAGTCATCACTGGTTACATAGCTAGCTGGAAGCCTGCTTGGACTACATAAGCTATTGTCTCAAAGACAATGACGAAAAAGGAAACAGAAACCACTCCTTGCCCACTGTGAGCCCTACCCCACTAGCTAGGGAGACCTTGGTAGTTGCATGCCCTTGTGATGCCTCAGTTTCCCATCCATGGGAAACTGCTAACTGGCTGCTAACTCAGAGTGTCCTGGCGGGGTGGGAAGTAAATGAGCTGATGTTTGTATATAGTGCCTGGAGAATAGCAACCACTCAATAAATGCTTCATGCTCACCTCTAGTCGAAGATAAAGTTCCTACTTTCTCCGAGACTCTGGAGTTGCAAGTTTCAAAGAATCTATTGTTCAGGGATTCCGTGACATTCCAAATCTGTAAGCGGCTAGTGGAGATGCCGTGTTCTGGGATCCTTGATCCATAACTTTGTGGATTTGCCTCATGCAAGCTGGGAGCCTGTCTGGCTAGCCCAAGCCTGGTACTCTCAGCCACCAGCCAAATAAACACAATAAGCCTAAGAAACATCCAGAGATGGCTTGACCTTCTTCACTGACCTTCGGTAGCTAACTCTTATAATCAATGAAGACAAACAAAGGCCATCCCTCTCCTAGCTTGGAACTCCTTTTACCGAGGACCTACTGTGGCTCCCTACTTGTTTTCCAAACAAGTCCTATCTCTCAGCCCGGCTACTGAAACCCGGTTAGCTCTCATCCACTTTAAAGCTGAGAGCTTATGAACAGGGAAGGGAAGTCAAGATGATGCCTAGGAAACTCTTCTAGGACTACATACCTTTGTGCACTCTTACCTACACCCAAACTATTTTATTAACCAGCTGTCAAGTTCCATCTGGGCTCTGAGGACACAAAAGTAAATATGGAAGACTGCGTCCCTTGGGCACTCACAAAGCTCATTTCAACCCTCTCTCACTGCCCAGCCTTCATCCTAGGCCTTAAGTTTACAGCCTCCATAATGTTGGACTCTTCTCTCGTTTGCAAGCGGACCAGTACCACCACCTACCACTCAGGGCTGGGGTGGAGAGGAAAAGACGTGGAAATGGGGAGCCCTTACACAGCCTGCATGCAACAGGTGTGCAGTGCACATCGGTTCTGTCAGGGAGGTAGAGGTCCATCTTTCCTACCACCAGATCCCTTTAGAGCCCTCCATGGGAGTTGGAGACAGGCGGGGCTGGGATCCAGCTCTGGTAGGAGGATGGGTGCACATGTACCTGCTTCCCTGGGTGGGCTGCAGGGTATGTTGACTATTCTCAGACAGACTCAAAAGAGGCTGAGGACGCATGCTGTCTTCCCCAGCTGTGCCTGAGTCTCACCTCCTGGTTTGCTGCGGCATACAACAGACCTATTCCCTTTTCCCTCTATTTTGGGGGTTGGGAGGAGATGTTTCATAGAGGGCAGAACAAAACTAGCTCTAAGAGACAGGCTGAGGCATTTAAGCCCAGTCCAAAAGGCAGTGGGGAGTGAAGGCTAGTTCTGGGAAGGAGTCTCCAGGCAAAACTTGCCCATCACCTCCCAGGAGCGCCTCTGTTCCTTGCATCTCACCCTAGAAGCTGTCTGGGGCTCCCGCCAGGGCCAGCCATGAGCCCCTGGCCTATTTGGGGGTTAGATTATTTTTTCATTAAGTTTGTAATTATTGAAAAGTGCAAGTCATTTGCGACGTCCTGAGCGAAGCAGGCAGTGGAGGTTAAGGCTTTTTTCCCTGCCTGCGGCCGGCTGGGCCCCCACCCTGTTCTGGGGAAAGGGGAACATTGTTGGGGAAAATAAACAGGAGGCTGAGATCCTTCAGGGACTTTATGAGCCTGACCCCACCCCACTCCCTAGCCTGCTCCTTATTAATTAAAGGGAAGACTAGCTTCCAGGGCACTTTCTGGACAGGCTAGGCCTGTGGGCAGACCATAGGGATATTGTGGGCAGGCCTTGAAGGTAAAAATTCACTCCCCTGAAGAGGACTGTATATCTCTCCCATTTCTATAGCCCCCTGGCATCCCAGGAGGGAGTTACTATTGTGGATACTGAAATAGTTCCTGAAGAGAAAGGGCCACCATGGAAGGTGTCTGTAGGGTATTTACTCTGTGAGCAGTGGGACCCCATCAGCACCCCAGCTCTCATCTGTGTTAGTCATGGAAAACTGTGGACACACACAGTAACCCATGTACATATTTGTTTACATTACCACTTTTGCTGTGTGCCAAGTACTGTTCTAGGCAAGAGAGTGAGAAGACAGGTATCCTCATCCTATCCAGGAGCCAGTAGAATACAGGGGTCAGCAGGTACTCCAACTAGATGTGTCAACCAGAGTGTCTGTCATTCCTTGCTAGGCTGATGACAGACAAGCACAGGTAAGGCAGATTATAGCTAGTCAGTCATAGGAAGGCAGAGGACCCTACAAGAAAGTGACTCTGAGGGGTTGGGGATTTAGCTCAGTGGTAGAGCACTTGCCTAGCAAGTGCAAGGCTCTGGGTTCAGTCCCCAGCTCCAGAAAAAAAAAAAACTTAAAAAAAAAAAAAAAAAAAGAAAGTGACTCTGAGCAGAGACCTATGGTGGAGGGGGGAAGGTGGCAAGTTTTTGGCAGTGTGACTTCTACCTTAACAGCCTTAAAAGAATCAGACTGAGCTCCCAACGCCCACCCGCTTTCCTACTTCTAGGTTTCCTGGCCAGGGTCCAGTGCTGTCCCTCCTGCTGCCTGCCCAGCCTGCAGTGTCTTATCTGCGCTTCCTTCAACAAATCACTTGTCGCTTTTTGAACTGTACCCAGCACATCTGTAAAACCAGACTGCCAAGCCCTTCCATGGGAGACACGGACTGTCCAGTGACGAGCTCAGAACCCTTGTTATTGGTAAACGTCTGCCCCTCGAAGCAGTGTTTTTCCATTTAAAATACTAATGAACTGGTTTGCTGAGGCTCTGCCCAGTACCGGAGTGTTTTTCCACTTGGATCTCTGATGGAAGGGACTGGGATAGTAGCCAACTAAAGACATCCCTGTTCTTCTTGTTAGCATAAAATAAAATAAAACAACCGCCCCTGATGCCCATCTTCAGTCCCAGCACTCTGGAGGCAGAAGCAGGTGATCTCTGTGAGTATGAGGACAGCCTGATTCACATAATGAGTTCCAGGACAGTCAGAGCTCCACAGTGAGGCCCTGCCTCAAAATAAAAACGGAATGAATTCAAGTTCCCCCCAAATAAGAACAAACAGGAATACAGACTCAGGAGCCGAGATGTTTGAAGCTCTGAACTACAGCAGATCCATCAATGGACCGGAGAAGTACTGAGCAGATGCTCTGGGGCTGCAGACAACTGAATGGTTTCTCAGAAAGACGCAAGGACTAGAGGAGCCAGACGCCAGCAGAGGTGCTAGCGAGGCTGTGGTGGAGGAAGGCTGGACTTGGGAGCCCTAGATTTCCAAGCCCTTGTCCAGTCCATCCAGGGCTCCGCTCAAAGCCAACCAGCAAGGGAAACTCACTGGAAAGAGGAACCAAAGAGGCCCCCAAGGGAGGTGCTCCAGGCCAGACAGAGGAGGACCTCAACCCTTTTGCCGAGAACGTTAGGACTACCTTGTCCTATCCTGTGTGAAGAACTCACTAAGAATCATATCGAGTCCCTAGCTTCCGTAACCACAATACCTGACAGAACCAATCTAAGGGAGGAAAGGTAGATTTCACTCATGGTCATAAGTTCCACTTCCTAGTACGATGGTTGTCTAAGTAACTGTGGGACTGTTTATAAATGGCCACACTGTTATAATATGGACAGGAAGCAAAGAAAGGAGGTAGACAAAGGGGGAGAGGGGAAAGAGTCCCTTCCAAAAATTTAGCATTTCTAGGGAGGGGGATTGTCTTAAAACTTAGTGACCCAAACAGCCACAGTGGATTGCTTCATAGTATAGCTTAGCTTCATGTGGCTCTGTCTGGCCTCCCTTAAATGTCTCCTTCAGATGCCTAGTGCCCTACAGCCCACTCAGCTGACATCGGCTGAGGTAATAGAAATGATCTCGTCACACATCCATTGTCCTCCAGGAAGCCAGCCTGGGTTATTGCCAGCCTTGGGCTTCCCTGAGCTGAAGGAAACAAAGACCCAAAGATAGAAGTCGTTCCCCAGCTTCCCCCTGTGACGTGTTTGCTGTTATCTCATTGGTCAAAGTCTATTATGACTGGGGTAGAAGACTAGGGCTTGAGTAGAAGTCAAGAATCTCCTGATCTTTGTTTCGTGGCTTTTCTAGGGCAACCTGAAATGCAGGTGACAGTGTGTGTAACACAATAGGAAACGGATTTCTTGACACTCTGCCCAGAGCCTGGTGAAAAATAGCAACCTCATTAACTATCAGACATGTTGGCCTTTGAAGAGATCACTCAGGGAGCCACATCATAGGACTCTTTTCAGGGTGAATAGAGACTGTGCCAAGTGCTCAAAGAAAACAACTATGTTTAAGTGGCTATTGTAATGGGGGGAGGGGAAGGCCGAGAGTTTGAGAGGGGCCATTGCTAAGATCGAGTAGACACGGCAGGAATCAGCATCGACAGTCACGACAGCAAAACACTGAAGACAAAACTAACAAAAGTAAGCACCAGGGAAAACAATCGCTGTCCGTCACCTGAGGAAGCCAGAGATGGAAAGAGGCTATAACTAAGCTAAAATCCCGTCCTGATTACAGAGGAAGCCTGCATGTGGCATCTGAAATGAGAATGTCTCCAGACATACACTGGAGTGAGGGGAGGAACAGAAGCTGCCTTATGTGACTTTATAAAGGAAAAACATCAGGGTAACAAAGAACATACTACCCCAAAGAGAGAAAGATCAGACATTAGACCCATGGAATGACATGGAAACCCACAAAGCTTCAACACCTGCTTTTCAGCAGAGGGGACTACCCCTTTAACAAGTGCTGTGCAGAATACTGGGTTTCCCTCATGGAGAAGGATGAGACTAGACCCATATATCTCACTCTGTTAAAAAAAAAGTCAATTCAAACTGTGTCAAGTGCCTCAGTGTAAGTCCCGAGTCTCTGGAGTTGTTAGGAATCTCCTTAAGATCATGGCTTGGGTGAGGACTTTTGGAAAAGGACCCAGGCAATAGCAACAATGATTGATTGGTGTTTATGTAAAATTTAAAAACTTCCATTCAGCAAAGGAAACAGCATAGTGAAGAGACAGCTAATGTATAGCAGGAGCTCATTGTAGCTACACACACACACACACACACACACACACACACATCATATCATATCATATCATAAAGAACTCAAAAACTTAAAAGTCAGAAAACCAAATCAAATCCATATATGGGGAGTTAATCGAATGGAAGGTTCTCGAAGAAGTACAAATGGCCAATAACCGTGACGGATGTCCAACATCCTTAGCCATGAGGAAGGTGAAAGATGTCCAACATTTTTTGCTATCAGGGAGATGGAAATTAAAACTACGTTGAGATTCCATGTCACCTCAGTCAGGTTTCTGTCGTTAAGAAAACAAATAAAGGCCAGAGAGATGTCTCCATGGGCAAAGGCTCTTTCCCAGCCTGATGGCTCTGATTTCAGTTCCCAGAACCCATATGATGGAGGGAGAGAACAGACCCGACTAGTTGCCCTCTGACCTCCACATGTGAGGTGTGGAATGTGCACAGACACGTACATACAATCAGTACATACACGCATACATGCATGCACACATACACTCACATGCACGCACATACATACTGTTTATGGAAAAGGACAATAATAACAAAAGCTGTTGAGCGTGTCAGGTGGACCCCCTTATTCTCTGATGGTGGGGTTGTAAGCTAGTGCAGCCATTAATGAAAATCAGTATGGGGGTTCCTCAAGAACCAAACCAAAGGTACTGCATAACCTAGCCACACCACTGCCATGTACAAACCTGAAGAAGCCCACAGAGCTGCCTATAACCCATGTTCACTGTGGCACTCTTCATGACAGCCAGGCCGAGAATCAGCCTAGGCTCCCGTTGCATTTGCTTTTCTGTTTCTGTGATAAACACAGGGTCCTAAAGAACGTGGGAAAGAAAGGGCTGTTAGGCTACTCAGCCCAGTCACTGAGGAAAACCAAAGAAGGGACTCAAGCAGGAGCAGAGGTGGGAATCACAGAGGGAAACTGATTACTGCCTTGCTCTCCATGAACTGCTCAGTTTTCTTTCTTATCTATCCCAGGACTACCTGCCCAGGGCTATCTGCATCCACAGTAAGATGGACCTCGCTCACATCAGTCATCAGTTAAGAAAATGTTCCAAACACTTGCTCACAGGCCAGTGATGGAGGCAATTGCTCAACAGCCTATTCGGTTGCATCCCTGAGATGTCTGAGACCCAATTTCCTCATCTATACCAGTGGACAGCACATGCTGGATCATGAAGTCAGACTGCCTGGTCTCTGGTCTCCCTGTCAGCGAATACGCCTTTCAGCGTGTGGATTTGTGGATTTACAGAGTAAAAACATTTACAGGTTTCCATCCTACACAAAATGGACATGTTAAGGAGAGTAAATCAACTATGCAGATCAATTTCCTCATTTCTTTCTCTGCAAGACTCGGGATAGCTCAGTGTGATGCTCAAGTCTTTGTTTCTTCATCTGTTTCATGAAACTAGAAAACTGTTTCCTGGGAGAGCTGAGGTGAAGGGACAAGATGGCCATGCTCTGCTCACTGTAGAAAGTGCTCTGTTCCCATGACAATGAATGGTTTGGCCACTGCTGTCCTTTCCCATCAGTTTTGAATCAGTTAGCCTACCATGCCTCCGAGGCGAGCTAAGCAATGTTTCACTAGACTCTTCTTGGCTGAAGGAAGGAGTACCTGGTAAGGAGGTAGTTACTATTATTGCTAACTTTGTATGTTACCATAGAGGATGTAAGAAGTATGCAGGATCGCTTCAGAAAACTTGTGGCTAGTAAAACTAAATAGAGGGGCTGTTGAGGTGGCTATGAGGATAAAGGCACTTGCCACCTTTACGCGAAAGTAGCAACCTAAGTTCAGTATCTGGAGCCCAAATAAAGTTGGAGGAGAGAACCAACTCCACAAAGTTGTCCTCTGACCTCTACATGCATGATCCATGCAGTGACGTGCATACCTCCCTCTGCTCATAACACACACACACACACACACACACACACACACACACACACACACACACCCTACTAGTAAATAAAATAAATTTAAAGTAAAAGCTAAACAGAGGACTAGGGTATGTGTCAGTTGGTCATGTCCTTACCTAGTTAGTATTCATAAAGCCCTGGGTTTGATCCACAACACCTTGCAGACCTAGGTATGATGACTCACTTCTGGAATCTCACCATTCAGGAGGTGGAAGCAGGAGGATCAGAAGGTTGATGACATCCTCAACAACTTAGAGAGTTCAAGGCCAGCCTGTCGAAAACAAACAATTAAAGAGGAACTTAGCTGAGTTGATAGCTTGGTATTGTATGCATAGAGCGCACAGGCCTTCGGGCGTACATCTCAAGGAATGGTTTGCAAGTGTACTTCTTGACTAGATCAAGATCTAGAACTTTCTGTGCATGCTGTTTGGCTCTTTCATGCCCTCCTTCCTGCTGCCCCCCCCCCACCCTAACTGCCATTGTAGATTGCAGACCATGGATAAAGACAATATTCATCAGTCTTCTCTTTCATGGCTGTGATTTTGCGTTTTGGGTCAGATATCTCATGATAACCAAGGTGGTTAAAATACCTTACCACTTTCATGATGAAAGCTGAAAAGACGTTGCAGAATCCGATTGTAGAACCCTACTCAGGGTGCAGTTTCCATAGCTCTCAAAAGCCCACCGTGGCCCTCATGAAGTAGCGGGGAATCAGAAGATGGAAATGTTGGTTACCCTGGCTTTGTTTATGCACACTGTATATGTGAATGGAAGTAGTACATCATAGTTCATTACCAAGTACAGCTGTTCTGTATCAACAGCATTGCTATGAGTTTAAGCAAGGAGAAAGGCTAATTACTCTGATCTGATCATTACACCTTGGGTGTTGTCTGACAGGTGAGGAATTTCAATGGCTCCCATGGAGATAGGCATCTGTGCTATCGCTGCTGTTGTCTCTGCCTACCTGAAAGATGGACTTTAGAATCTGGAAGTGGTCCATGTTCAGGTAGGCCAAGGCAGCCAATAATCTGCTTGAAGTCAAGGGTGGGCCAGATCCTGTCATCTGCCTGGATGAAGAGCATTCTGAAAAGGACCCAGGGAAGAGGGGAGTCTGCCTGCTTCCCCCTTCCCCAGGTATTTCCCTTTACAGCCTGCTGCTGTGGCTATAGCTCTGTTCCAACAACCACTCCAAGATGTTTCCAAGAGCCTCCTATGCACTAGGCTCTGTGAAGAGGGCTGAAGATTCTGGGAGGAGCAGACACAGATCCTGTCGACAGAGACTCTGGGAGCATGACTGAGTTTAGTGATAGAAGAGGCCCCAGTCCAGACAAAATGTGACCTGTCAGGGTATGCCAGTCATGGGCACTGTGCCCTCTAGTCTTTTCATGCTACTACACATGCGCATGGGAATTTTACTCTTCCCTTAGTGGGATTCCCATTCCCTTCATGGGACTGGCCTCTATCCCCATACAGAACTCCCTGACACTCACTCCTCGAGCCTCCGATGGGTGCTCACATGATAATTTACATGGTTATCCAGATTGTGTAGAAAGAACTGGGTCCAAGGAGGAGGCACCAGTGGCCAAGGTCATTTGACTACCAAGTTTCCCTAAGGCCATCTTCATTTCCTATGCTGCCTTTCTCCTCAAGGGTCCAGGAGAGGATGCCCTGGGTCTCTTGAGGTTACTGGAGTGATGTAACATTGCCAGATGGCATCAGCAAAGTAGTCAAGAAAAACAGTCATCTTACAAAGAGAAAGGGTCTGCTCTGGCCCCCTAGATGTGGACAGTCCGGTCAGTGGTCAGTTAGCCCATGGCTCTGACCTTTGCTGGGGCAGCTCATGATAGTGCTCATGACAAGTGACCTTCCTAAAAGTCCCGGCACCTTCACAAGGCATAAAGAAATAATTGAAGACATTTCCTTAAAAGTCACTTATTAATTACAAAGGGGAAAGCAGCAATGTGGCAGAGAAAAAGTGAACATTGTTCAGCCAGATCTTCAAAGTTATCTCCAAGGAGGGACAAAGGGACCTCACAGCTCCTCGTGTTACTCAGCCTCCTCTCTAAGCTACTCCAGTCCCACATGCATATCTTGAGTGTAGTCTTTCTCTTTGTATATGTGTGTATGCAGTGTGTGTGGTGCATATGCGCGTGTGTGTGTGTGTGTGTGTGTGTGTGTGTGTATACCATGCACACCTGCGTCTGTGCATGCCCATGCATGCCAAGGCACCATGAATGCCCAGACACCACAAGAAGACATCAAGTGTCCTGCCTTATCACTCTCTGATTCTTTTGCGACAGTCTCTCACTGAATCTAAAGCGAGGCAGGCAAGCCCCAGCCAACCTTCCTTCTTTGCCCACTCCTCCCACTGACTGGGTTTGCAGGTTTGTGGGTAACATACCGAGCCCTTTCTGAGGATCTAAACTCGGATCTCCATGTTCATGCAGTGGGTGCTCTTACCCACTGAATCATCTCACTAGCCCTTAAATCTAAACTCGAGGTAATACACACAAACTCCAAATTCAGGGACACACACACACTCCATGAAACAAAGTTTCCTACATTTCCCCAAGAACTGTCAGTGACGTAAGGACAGAGAAAGACCAAAAGAAACACAGCGACTGAAGGTGATATGTGGTCCTGGATGGCATCCTGCAAAAGAAAAAGAAATTCCCCAAAGGACATGACTTGGGAAGTGCCGGGATGCATGTGCACCGGGATGCAGGTGCACCAGGATGCAGGTGCACCTGGATGCAGGTGCAGATGAGAACAGAGCACTGAGAATCCAGGTGTAGGGCAACCACCTGTCCCACGGTTGGAGGATGAGGCCACTTGGATATATCTGCCTGGTGAGAGTAGAGCAGATGTCCCCTCTGCTCCATGATTCCATCTCTCAAAAGTCAGTTCTGCACACTTTCACAGTATCTATGAAAATGGGTTGTGTGTGAAGATAGGTCAAGGCAGGGAGCAACCTAACTGCCCATCAAAGGGGGCCCCATTAATTCAGTTGATCCAGGAGTGGAGCAGCTGAGCTGTGGCATCCACGGGGCTGTTGAAAAGAACGAGTAAATCTCTCAACGTAATGAGAGTGGTGTCCAAGACCTGCCACCCAAATAAAAGTTTAGAGCATGCACTTTGTGCTGTATAAAATTATTGGCACAAAGTTACCCACACCTTTGTAGAAGCCACGGCAAAACAAGGTGCAGAAGAAGGGAGATACACACTGACCGCTGCTTTGCCTGCACCTCAAGCTTAAAGACAGGTGAAATTAGTCTAAGAGGCCAGCGGGCATCAGAGGGTAGAGATGACCACCCCCTAGAGCAGTGATTGTCAATTTCCCAGTGCTGGGTTTCTTTAATGCAGTTCCTCTTGTTGTGGTGACCCCAACCATAAAACGATTTTGTTGCTAGGTTCATAACTGTGATCTCACCACTGCTATGAATTATAAGGTAATATCTGATATGCATGATATATGATATGAAATCCCCATAAAAGGGTCATTTAACTCCAAAAGGGCTACAACCTACAGGTTGAGAACTGCTGCCATAGAGGGTGGCAAGTGGGATGGGGACCTGGGGACCGGGACATGACCAATATTTCTTTCTCATCTAAGTGCTCCATATGGGGTGTTGACAGTCTGCAAGCCTTTTTGATTTGCTCACTCATCTGTGCCTATTTTAAACACATATTCTTAAATCAAATTTGCATGTGCTTGTGTGTATTCGTGTGTGTGCGCGTGTGTGTGTGTGTGCGTGCGCGAGCGTAAACCAGAGGTTGACCATGGGTGTCTTCCTCTCCTGCTACAGCAGCTTCCTTCAGCGGAGGCATGAATAGCAGAAACCTCCTGACAGTTTGAAGAGGGAGACTTTCCTCAATGGCTCCACATGGAAAGCCCCTCCCCTTGTAGGGAAGAGTAATGGGAGTCAGGGCGGGGCTCCTTAAAAACTAGAAAAGGGCCATGTAATGGCGAGTGTGCTGAGTGACAGAGGTTTGTTACCCCAGGAAGCAGAGGACTCGGAAGCTGTGCTTGTCTCAGATGCAGCTCAGCACAGTGGCTTTGACCCTCCTCTAATAGAAATGCCCCTCTTCCCTCTTCCCTCTTCCCTCTTCCCTCTTCCCTCTTCCCTCTTCCCTCTTCCCTCTTCCCTCTTCCCTCTTCCCTCTTCCCTCTTCCCTCTTCCCTCTTCCCTCTTCCCTCTTCCCTCTTCCCTCTTCCCTCTTCCCTCTTCCCTCTCCCCTCTCCTTCCCTCTCCCCTCTCCCCTCTTTTCCCCTCTCCCCTCTTCCCTCTTCCCTCTTCTCCCCTCTCCCCTCTCCCCTCTTCCCTCTTCTTCCCTCTTCCCTCTCCCTCTTCCCTCTCCCCTCTCCCCTCTCCCCTCTTCCCTCTTATTCCCTCTCCCCTCTTCTTCCCTCTCCCCTCTTCCCTCTCCCCTCTTCCCTTCTGCACTCTCAGTGGCTCTGGTACTCATCCACCTGCTCTGCTTTTGCTAGCTCTTTCCCTAGCCTTCACCTCACCAGATGCTAGCTAGCATTCTCCTTCAGGGTCCTTCCTCTGAGACCCCAACCCAGGATACCCCACTCCTCTGACTCCCCCACTTCATCTCAAGATGTTTTACTACAGTGCTTGCCTCTACTGGGAGACTCGGGACCCTGCGAGGGTAGAAGGTACGTGGGGTTAGACCTGAATCACCAGTGCTGGCAAGCCTGGCACCTTCTGAGAGGTGAGCATTCATGACAGAGGAAGTGAAAACACTCCTACTCGTTTGAAAGAGAATAGTTGAGGGGGTGAGGTGCTATTTATTAAACACCTGCCATGGAGGCCTGCTTGACCCCAGCTGTCTTCCTCACTCACACTCTACATTAGTTTTTGAGGCAGAATCTCTCACAGCATCTAGAGCTTAAAAATTTGTCTCTGCCTTTCCTAAATTAGGCTTACAGAGGTATGCTGCAGACCTGGCTTTTGATGTGGGTTTGAGGAAACCAAACTTGGGTCCTTAAGCTTGCACAGCAAGCACCGGATCCAACCAATCCACCTTCCCAGCCCTTCTGATAGATTTTATATCCTTGATCCATTAGCACTCCCCCAGGTCTTACCAAGTACATTCTAACTCGTAGACGAGAAAATGGTTCAGAGAGGGCAAGTAGTTCACCCAAAACCACACAGCCAGCAACTCAGACAACCGGGATTTGAATTGTCCGACTGGCTTGTGCTCTTTCTACCCATTTCTTAATAAACACCCTCATTATTAAGTGCTGACTCACGCTACAGCAATGGCTCCTAATTAAGTTTGGAAATCGGAAAAGCATTTGGGCAGTGCTTGGAGGAGGCTGGCGTGGCAGAATTACTTCCATACCAAGCTTTCTTCCCCAGCCAGGGAGAGGCTGGGTTTCTCTTTTTTGCATTCCTTGCTGTTCCCAACGAGCAGATGACCAGCTTCCTCCTTCTCCTTCCTCCTCAGACTGCCTCAGAGCCTTTGTACAATGGAAGCAGAGAAAGCACTAGAACTGTCAAGGGAGAGCTCCATCAATTCAAACATTCCCCACCTCCCCAAACCATGACCAGTGGGGCCAGTCACTGACCCATGGTGGACACAGGGAGGGAAGCCTTAGGCTTCAGTCCCCAAACACAATGACAGCTCCATGAAAAGTGCTTAGCTTTTCAGTCAAGGGTCAGAGAACACATCTGTTCCCAAGCTTCAGGTTAAAACATCAAGCAGAGGTAGCCATGGCTAGTTTCCCTCTCCTTCCAAGAAGAGCTGTCTGAAGGACGTCAGTTAGAAACCTGTTTTTATATTCTCTAACTGTGGTCTGGAGGCCATACCCTCTGATCAGCCATGGGATGGTGGCTGGGCTGGATGGTTAACATCTCCTCCTAACCCATCTGTGAAGGAATCTACCAGGGCCTCTCCTCCATGGTCTGCTAGCTCATAGACACTCTGGCAAATGAGGTTTTGAAAGACCAGATAGGGAACTGTGTTAGCTTTCCATCACTATAACAATACACCTGAGGCAATCGACTTAGAGGCTGTGCTTCATGGTTTTCTGTTTCTAGCCCATTACCTGGCTGGCCACCTCCTTCAGGCCTACACAAAATGGCAACAGCACAAGGCACAGAAAATGTTTCATATGGTCATGAGGAAAAGGAAGAGACTGAGGTCCCACAACTCCAAAGACCTAAGGGCCTGCCATGAAGGTCCCCTCGCCTGTCAATAGTCCTCCTCTGATAACCTGGCTTTTCACACAAGGGGATTCTGGGGATATCCAATATCCAAACTTGAACAAGGATGAATTTGGCAGGACCTACACAACTGCCCCACAGTTCAGTTTACTCCTCCATAAATGGGGTTGATATAGCAAAGTCAGTGCCTGTGAGCCTCTCTTGTGGTAAAAGACAGACAGCTCCTGCAGAGGCTGATGCACAGACCTCAACCTTCTGGTCTCCACTCTGGGTGCCACTGAGGAAGGAAATCTGGGAAGTACCCATGGCAGGATAGCTATGGCCCCTTTCCTGGCAGATGAGAACTCATTCCACCTCTGTGAAGACCCTGTGGGCCAACTCCTGTGCCTGAACCCAGCGATTGCCAGGTCTTATTCCCCCACCTCCGTGTCTTCTCGCTTTCCTTGCACTTTTCCATCCACAGCTTTTCTACCTCATTCCCACCTCAGGGTCTTGCACAGCTGTTCTCTCTTCCTTCCTCCCAAGTTATCACAGGAGTCCCTCCCTCACTTTCTTTAGACATTTGCTCAAAAGTCACCTTCAAATGGGGCTCCATAAGCCACCAGCCTGTCTCGATTACTCCTGGACCCATTCTCCAGATTCACTTCTCTTTGCTGCTGTCTTAGACCTTCAGCACAGTGTGTTACCATTTGACAGTTGTCTGTCTCCTACAACTAGAAAGTGAGCCCTGTGGGACAAGGCTTTGTGTCTTTCCAAGTCAGACCTGAGTCCCTGCAATAGCAACTGGTGGACTTTCAGCCTTGAGCAGTTGTCTAGTAGACAAGAAGATGAATGATCTTATTCAGATGGGTGTCTGTAGATGAGGGTAGGATGGTGTCTGTTTCAAGAACCCCTTCCCTGGGGAGACATAAAAAATGTCCAGCCCCTCCTATAAGGTCCCAATGAGAGATCCAAGTATTGATTCCTCCAAAGTTCACATTGGAGAGCAGATGAGTTTATTGGGCTTACAGAACATGGGTAATAGTTTGGCCACTGGAGCAAGGGTGACCCAAAATAGCCCCACTGGAAGGTCTTCACCCGACATGAATGATGGCTTTCCACCAAGGACACAGGCAATGCTCCCTTCAATGAACTTTCCCCAGCCCTCATCTACTCTAGAACCTCCCAAGGCCCCAAGGCCATGTGTAAGTAGGGCAGAATGGCATATAAATGACTAGCAGGAGCGGCTAGACTCTGGTGATGGTTCCCACCCGGTCTCTCCTCTGTGGGCACATCAGTAGTCAACAAACCCAGTCCTGATGGTCCTTTGACTCAGGCACTGCTGATCACATGAAGATGGTGACTGTTTTTCTTGGAGGACCAGGCTCTACAATAGTGTCCCTAGACCAGAGGGTGAGAGATCACAGGTGGTTGTGGGTGATCAGGGCTAAGGGTAGTCGATTCTAGGTTAGTGGCAGGGGACAAATGAATGAGCAGAGTGGAAAGCACTGGGTTTAAAGCCCCATGGTCCCTTGGCCTTTGTTCCAGTCTTCCCACTCATGACCTTAGCTGAGCTACTTCTGTTCTGACTCACTCTCTGCACATCTGCTTAACACACAACAAATTCCACCTCACAGGGCTTCTCCGACGATGCACAAGTGATAACGTGGGTCTTTCTTTTGCTTAGTTATTTGTTGTTCCCTGGAGCGTTAGAAGAGCTTTCCTCATGATGGTCCCGGAATTCTGTGATTCTCACCATCTTTGCTCCCATTAGAGGAGGTATCGCGGTACAGTTGTTTGGAACAACTGTAACGACAAGAAGTTGATGATACAATGCTCTTGAGCCTCCTCCAGCCTTCTTGAGATGAGGAAGCTGAGGCCAAAGGAGAGACTGCAACCCAGCTGTTGACAAGTCAGCAGCTTGAATAGGAGCTCAAAGTTGTGGCCTCTGTGGACACTGGGGACCGACAGAGTGTGTCACTATTGTTGATGCTACCGTGGCGGCAGCCGTGTGTCTTTCCCCGGAAGTGTGCTTAAAATCCTCCCAGTGATTGCTCACTCCAGGTTGCTCTGGCTCCAGGGTCAGGTTTTATTTGTCCATCAATCTCAGAAGGGCAAAGGAAAGCCAGAGAATGTAGGGCATGCAACCAAGGAACCAAAAAGCGTGCCTCGGACTCCACCTACAGTGGGAATCAGATGGCCGGAGACAGACTGAGGCAGTGGGACTGGAAGAATCTGGATAGATGACATGGTTGGAGGGAAGGAGTTTGGCAGCCCCAGGATTCATATAACAATGGTCTGGGGGAAGATGGACTCCACAGGAGGAGCAGATGAGGAGAGAGAGAAACCACTTTCCAGCCAGAGGAGGACCCCAATGAGCTCAGTCCTGAGTAACCAAGCAGAGAGCAGGGCTCCAGGAATAGAGGGACCTGAGGCCTTGTCCTAGCTCTGTCCCTGACATAGATAAGTGACTTTTTCTGCTGAAAAACCACAAGTGAAAATGTACATGTCACTTAAGGATGTTATAACAAGTAAATTACCCCTATTTGAAGTGCTTAGCATGCAAGCCTATCCTGGGACATCGGATGATATGCAATGACCCCAGGAAGAGGCCTGTATAGAGAGACCCCTGAGGTCCACTACCCAATGTTCCCAGTTCTCAAGGCCACACCCGGAAGGAATGCTAACCCAGCCAACTGCTAGAGGAACAGGCAAAGAAAGCCCAATGTTATTTGTGCCACAAGCCAGGAGCAGGCTCAGGCCCTAGGGCATTCCATGGACAAATGTGGTCTGGAGAATTTTCTGGAGATACACTGGACCTGAGTCTGGAAGAACAGGTTCAACTCAGGCAAGAAATATTGTCAAGAAGTTTTCCTTAGGCCAGAGACAACAGCATGGAGCAAACACACAAGGGTAGACCCAGTACAGGGTCCTCAAATACATAGCAAGAAGCTTGGATGGTGGCCCAGGCTTCTCAGGTTGAGTTAAAGCAACTTCATGGATGGGTGCTAGGGACACAGGCTATGATTTTCATACAATTCTGTGGCTCAGAGATAACAAAGAGACACAAGGAGCTCTTCTAATGCAAAATCAAGCAAATCTGCTGAGGTGGGTGACAGAGCCCAGCCCCAAAGGGTGCCTGAAGGCAACAAAGGGCACACTCCTGTGGAAGTTTAGCCAAGGCAGGGTATTGGGGATACCATCCATCCACCCTTCCCCATATCTCATTAGCTGAGGGCTTCTTGCACTCTAATTCCTCAGCCCAAAGCTAAAGCACTGGAAGCTTTCAGGAGAGTCATGGGTGTTTGCAGAAGGCTTCTCAGTCATGGAAAGGTAAACATCGAGGGGATCAAGGTGTGACAGATACCGTGTGCACCATGGGAGACAGACTGGAGCGAGAGGCATGGCAGAAGAGGAAAGCCCTGGTCCACACACCTAATGAATAAGGAAGTAGACAGGCCCCTCTGGGAAGCCAAGTGTGTGTGTGGTGGCAGGGAGGCAAGTCTGTTACATCCTGGGCCCAAGACATCCTAGGACCTCTGTGGAGCTGTCCAGATAAGTGCATGAAATGTCTGCAGAGGTGTCACGTAATTCTCAACTATAGGTGGACCTGTACTGAGCAAGTATTATTAAATGAATGGATGGGTGAATGAATGAATGAATGAATGAATGAATGAATGAAATACTATACGCCCTAGCCAACTCACTCCAGTCTTCTATAGGCTTCTCCTGTTACCTCTCCTGGATGCCCCCACAGCCCTGGATTCTAAAACTCAAGTGACTTTATGAAAATTCCTTCTTTTCTAGTCTACCTGTGCACCGCCTGAAGGTTCCTGACATCATCCTCAACCTCAACCAGTCTCTGCCTCAGTGAGTGCTGGGTAATGAGCGAATGAACACAACAACCCAACTGCTCACACCAGTAAATGTGAGGCAGGAGACCTTGGACCCAGTATGCATGCTACAACTCACGAGACCTACCATTCGTCCTTGCCGCCTGAACATTACATGTACGCATGAAATGGTTTGTTTACCCTTAACAAGCTAACCCCTCGTACAGGTGTTGTGATCATAACCCTTGACTGTCAACTTGATGGACTTGGAATCACCATGGAAACAAGCCTCGGACATATCTGTGGAAGGATTTCTGGGTTAATTGGGGTGAGGGAGCCTACCCTAAACATGAATGGTATTATCCCGTGGGCTGGGTCCCACACCGAATAAAAGGAAGAAAGCAAAGTGAGTGCCATGGTTCGCTCTCCCAACTGCAGATGACATGTGACCAGCTCCCTCCAGCTCCCTAGCTTCTCTGTCAAGGACTATACCTTCAAACTGTGAGTTGCTTCTATCAGGCATTGCTGGCAGCAACAGGAAAAACGACTGACACACCTGTCACTCCCCAGGAACCACGTGTATTAGCCAATTTAAGCTTCAGTACACAATTTCCATCTGCATTTTAAAGATGAGGAGACTGAAGCTCTAAGTGATTCTGCAGTTTGCTAAAGTTGCATAAGTGAAAGGCGCAGCCCACAGGCTCGACTCCAGCTTTTGTGGCTCACCGAACTATCCTGCCACCTCACCGGCAGTGGTCATAAAAACGACAAAGGGAGACTTTGTTCTTTCCTGCTTCTGCTCAGCCATCTTGTCCTTGGGCAGGTATCGGTGACTGACCCCAGATTGGGAGACACACAGCAGCTCGTGGGCTTGCTCCTCCAGAGCCAGGACACAGAGGTTTTTCTCCTCGCTTCCACGGGCTCAGCTCTCCACCCCTGTCCCCTTCTATCCTTCACTCTTCAGTACAAAGACTGGCAGCCACATTCAGGCTCCACATGCCTGTCCCCCATCCACCATGATCTACTGTCCCCTCCTGATGGAAAACTTTTCAATCCATCTCTTCTCTCCTCAGTCAATTACCAAGGGATCAACTTGACTGTGAACATATTTTGGAAATATTTTCACTGTTGTTTTTCCATTTCGCCCTTTGTTTGAAAGAATGTCACAACTTCTAACAGCAGAAGGGGGAAAAAAAAACCACACTACCCCAGGCTGGACACAAAACCAGAAATGACTTGTTCAATAATCGAAACTGAAAACCACCCAGACAATAGCTCACGTCATCACGCTGGCTTCAGAAGACTTAGACCTTTGGGGACTCTTCTCCTTGGGGTACGCCTGGGAGTTGCAAACCCAGGAGGTGAAACAGGGTCCTACTTGTGTGATGGCTTCTGAATCTTTCCCTGACACCTGGACCTTTTCCAAGGAATGTTCAATCTTCTGGTTCACTGCTTCCTGGACAGATGAGCTAACCCTGGGGGAAGATGGGTGGCAGGAGAGGTGGCATCTAAGTCAGAGGTCCCCAATGTGCTTAGACAGTGGCTGCAGTTAGCACTCAGCATGGTGCCAAGCTCTAGAGTCAACATGGGGTCAGTGTTAGATTCAGTCTGTCTCAAGGATTAGGGATCAGTGTACCATAAATATCAAAGCCCATTCTGGGACTGGCGTCAAGGGTCAGTGAAAAATAGCATTCGAGGTTCTGAGTTCCACCTAAGATTGGGATTCTTAGCATGACTTCAGTCTATAATTAATAATGCGGCCAGAACTCTCCCTTGGAGCGTGTTCACTGCAGTAATGTGATGGCTAATTTTGCTTGTCAGCTTGACATACCTGGAAAGCCAGAACCCAAGCTGGGGAATTGCTTCTATGAAACAGAGTGTGTGAGCGTGTCTATGGAGCTCCTTCTTGATTACTAATTGATGTAAGAGGGACCAGCTCACTATGGGCTGGTGATACCATCCCTGGCCAGGCAGCCTGGGCTATATAAGAAACACAGTTAACATGAACACAGAACACAGAACACAGAGCAAAACCAGTAATCAGTGTTCCTCCATGGTTTCTGCTTGAAGCTCCTGCCTTGAGTTTCTGCCCAAATGTTGGTTATGACCTGTAAGATTAAATAAACTGTCCCTCTGCCAAGCCGCCTTGGACATGACATCCAGCACAGCAGCAGGAAGCAAACTGGGACATTCTGGATAGGATTGGGTTCAAGCTTCAATGTTTGACAAGGCTCAGGATCCATCCTGGGTCCCCAGTCAAAATGGAGCCCGACTCTTGTCCTTTTGAGACCATGAGCCAGTTTGCCTGCCAGATGCTAGTTCATTGTGACCCTGGAGAAGAGTTGGAATGTCACTTAGGTTTGCCTCATTCCTTAAAGCTTCTGCTTCCTCTTCTACCTGTGAAACTAGCAGTAGCTTAAGTCCCATAGCATGGTCCGGGGCTGCCCTCTACGAACTTTGTTATATATTTAGCCAATGTGATTTTCTCCTACCATTTTTTTCTGAAGGTTCTGGGGCTCAAAGTCAGGTTATCAGGCATTCACAGCGAAGACTTAACCCACTGAGCCATTTCATCTGTCCATTACTGCAACCTCATGGACTGATACTATCCTTGTTTTCTGTGGAGAAACCGAGGCAGAGATCAGTTAAGTCACTTGTTTGAAGCCATACATACATACATAGGGAACCTTTGCTTCAATGGGGGAGCCTGGCTTCTGAGCCTATGCTGACTGTGGGAACCGAGAAAGGAGGTGGGAAGTGGGCCTTGGGGATCCTTCATAGCACAGAGGGTAGACATGAATCAACGAGAGCCCTAGAGGTGACCATGGCTCCTCGCAGTCTGTCTTTGTCTGAGAGGCCATGTCAAGGCAGACTCCACACCAACACAGGACACTAAAGTTTAAGAGAGTCTGAGGGTGGTACTAAGGCATCTCATCAAACTTGTTTGTTTATGGAAAGAAATTTCAAGTAAGATGCTCAAAACCTGTATTTTGTGGGTAATTTTTCAATTTATTTCACACTGGTATTAAAATAACAACAAGCGAATCAATGGCGGGTGGAGGCTGGGATTCCTCAGGGGTTAGCACAGGAGGGGCAGGCTGGCTTGAAGCTATGTGCTTGAATACCCCATAAGGAGGGCCTGGCTCTTTCTCCCTCCCTACCCCCGAAAAGTTAGACACAGGGAATGAAGATGGCGGTTGAGGGTGTTGGTTGAATAGGGACTGCCATGAAGTCCTGAAGAGAGGTGGGAGGTCCGATGTCTCTGTTTACAGACTTTGAGCAGATAAAGGTAAGGACCATACACAGTGAGGTCCTTCCCTGGGCTGGCAGTTGCTCCCAGCTCACCTGCACTACCTGTCACTTATCCTGAGAACTACTCTCGTTCTGCCTTGGTCTAGATCTGGAAGCAGATCCTGACTTCAAGAGTTGGGGGTCAAGTTCATGTGGAAACCAATCCCCTAAAACATGGCGCAGGACAGGAAACAGGCCCGAGACAGAAAGGAAGTTGACCCTTGAAGGTCAGCTGCTCAGTGAGAACCACCTGCAGCCAAGCTCAAAATTCTCAGTTCCTCCTGGCTTTGGCGGACGGGAGACAGTGGCTGGGAAATGCCTTGGGCCACCCTGTCCCTTGGGAGAGGGACCTGGGGTTTGTCCATCACTGCTCATTACTACTCTATTACTGGGTCTATTAGCAAGTTGTTTTTTCCAATTATCATTATTTTTTTTCAGCTTCGTAACTTCTTTTTGGTTCCTTTTTTTTTTTCTTTGTCATGGTTTTCTATGCTTTTATTTGTTTCAAGAGAATTTGTAATTTCCTACGAGAACATTGTTATGATGGTTGCTTGAAAATCCTCGTCAGATGATTTCAACATCTTAATTATCTTGATATTAGCATCAGTTGAGTGTACTTTCTCGTTAAAATTGTGGTTATCCTGATTCTCGTTATGACAAATAATTCTCTATTATATCCTAGACATTTGGGCTTTTATGTCAGGAAGCTTCAAGTCTTATTACATCTTTGCTTTTTATGTATTCGTGTATTTGTTTGTTTGCTCTTATGTGCTGGGGATCAAAACCAGGACGTTAGGACACACTGGGTAAGTGGTACTCCATCATCAAGTCACCACTTCAGCCTTTATGCCTCTCGATTTAACAGTCTTCGCTGCTGGAGTGGAGCACAGGGATCCTGTTGACCTTCAGGTACTGAGTTACAATGACGGGGTAAAGCCAGAGTGGCTGTGCACACCTTTAATCCCAGCACTTTCGGAGGCAAGTGGATCTCTGTGAGTTCAAAGACAGCGTGCTCTACATAGTGAGTTCCAGAACACCTGGGGCTACATGGAGAGACTCGGTTTTGAATAACCTAATTAATCAATCCATCGATCAATTAAACCATAAAGGTCAGGGTGGCCATCAGAGCCTGTGCAATTCCATTCTGTCTGCTTTGCTCTTCTGGGGTTTCCAAGACTGTGTTAAGCAATGGATCAGATCAAGAGAGAACACAAAGAAAAGCTACAGGCACTACCCTTAATAAATATACTCACAGAAGTTCTTAAAAAACATTCAGAAAAAGGGACTAAGAAAACCATGCGCAAGTGGGGCTTGTGCCACTTCAGGAGGTAATGTATGGTATCTATCGGTATTTTTTAAAAAACTGAATGAATATCAGTGTACACAAAAAAATGAAAATTCAAAAAAATCCATTCATAATTTTAACAACCAGTAAACAGCATCCAGAAGACTTTCCACAACTTGATGAAAAACATCCCCAAAGGCCTGACTGGTCATATCGTACTCACTGGTAAGGACTGGATGCCTTCCCACTCAGACTGGGAACAAGACAGGGATGTGTATTCTCCTCTGTCCTCTTCGGCCTCGTGCTAGAAGTCCCCACCAGTTCAGTAAGGCAAAAACAAAGGAAGAGAGGGCACTGCATTCAGAAAGAAAGGGAAGTGCTCCCTAGTTGGAGGCAACACAACTGTCTGTAAAAAAGAGTGTATATGCAGAATACTTGTGTGTGTGTGTGTGTGTGTGTGTGTGTGTGTGTTAGCTCTGTGAGTATATACACACTCATGGATCTAATAAAGCAAGTTTAACAAGGGAAAAGATATAAGACCAACACACAAAATTGTCTATATTTCTACATGTTAGTAATGAGGATGGAGACAGCAAAATAAAAATCCAACAGGTGGGGCTGGAGGGATGGCTCAGTGGTTAAGAGCACTGACTGCTCTTCCAGAGGTCCTGAGTTCAATTCCCAGCAAACATATGGTGGTTCACAACCATCTGTAATGGGATCTGATGCTCTCTTCTGCTGTGTCTGAAAAGAATGATGGTGTGCTCACATACATAAAATAAATACATTTTTTAAAAAAAATCCAACAGCATTTAAATTTGTCAATAGAACAAAGCAATGGAATAGCCTTGAACCTGACAAAACATGGATGTGAACACTATGCTGAAATAATGGAATCTGACTTAAGAAACCAAAGGCTGGACCGGGAAACACAAACTTTCAATGCCAGGGTGGAGGCAGAGGCAAGTGGATCTCTGCGAGTTCAAAGCCAGCCTGGTCTACCAAGTGCTCCCAAAAGCCATGACTCTGCTACACAAAGAAACCCTATCTCAAAAAACAAAACAAAGCAAAACAGAAGCAAAAAAAAAAAAAAGGAAAGAATAAAAAAAAGAAAAGAAACCAAAGGATGCGATGTAGACAGAGACTCGTGCCATGTTTGTGGATGAGACAACTCAGTAGATTGAAGATATTTCTCCCAAAAGTAATATGATTCTCAGTAAGACTTTTTATGGATACAAATAAGCACATTGTAAGAGTCTGTTTCCATGCATGCAGGAAGACAAAAGAAACAAAATAGCTAAAATAATTTTGAAAAAAGCATTAAGAGGATTGGACCTAACTAAATTTAAGACTTACATATAGCCACAGTAATCAAGACAATATAGTAGTACTAGTAGAGAGTGTGTGTGTGTGTGTGTGTGTGTGTGTGAGTGTGTGTGTGAGTGAGTGAGTGTGTATGTGTGTGTGAGTGTGTGTGAGTGTGTGGGTGTGTGAGTGTATGTGTATGTGCGTATGTGTGAGTGGGAGTGAGTGTGAGTGTGTGTGAGTGAGTGAGTGTGTATGTGTATGTGTGAGTGGGAGTGTGTGTGTGTATGTGTGAGTGGGAGTGAGTGTGTGTGAGTGTGAGTGTGTGAGTGTGTGTGTGAGTCTAAGTGAGTGTGTGTGTGTATGTGTGAGTGTGTGTGTGAGTATGTGTGTATGTGTGAGTGTGTGTGAGAGTGTGTGTATGTGTTTGTGTGAGTGTGTGTGTGAGTCTGAGTGAGTGTGTGTGTGTATGTGTGAGTGTGTGTGTGAGTATGTGTGTATGTGTAGTGTGTGTGAGAGTGTGTGTATGTGTTTGTGTGTGAGTGTGTGTGAGTGAGTGTATGTGAGTATGTGAGTGTGTGAGTGTGTGTGAGTGTGTGGGTATGTGTGAGAGTGTGAGTGTGAGTGTGTGTGAGTGTGTATGTGAGTGTGTATGTGAGAGTGTGTGTGTGTGTGTAAGTGTGAGTGAGTGTGTGTGTGTGTACTTTGCATGTAGAGACCAGGGGTTAATGGTTTGGGGTCTTAAACCTAAGCATACTGACTGGGCTGAATCCCCAGGGAACTGCCTCCACTTCCCCAGCTCTGCAATTACAGACATGCTGAGTTCAGCTTCATACACGGATGCTGAGGATCTGAACTCAGGACCACACGCTTGTACTGAAAGCCCAAATTGATTTAGCCCCCTCCCAAGCCCCAACAATGTAGTGTTGCTAGGCACAAAGATATCCTGTCCGCAGAACGGGACGGAAAATTCCAAAATAGATCCATGTGAATGTCCAATTATTTCTGATAAAAGAGTTAAAGAAGTCCAACGGAGGCGGAATGCTGAATCACATAGCATATGGGAGCAACTGGATGTCCCCGAACGGAAGATGAACCTTGACCTAAACCCCAGACTTCTCACAAAAACAAACTCAAAATGAATCATGAACGTAAATAAAGGCATAATGTTTTCATTTTTTGTTTTTGTTATTCCAGTCAGAGTTTCTTTGTGTAGGATTGGCTGTCCACCTGGTACTAGCTCTGTAGACCAGGCTGGCCCCGAAGTCAGAAAGATCCTCCTGCCTCTGCCTACTGCATGCTGGGATTAAAGGCACATGCCACCACCAGGTGTCACATCATTTCTAGGAAATCATAGGAGAAAGCCCTTGACACTTGGCATTAGAAAAGGTTCTTGGACTTGAGTGTTAAAATAAAGATTAGTGATTAGTGATAGCTAATCTCGGTTGTCAACTGGACACACCTAGGAGGAGGGAAGCTCAGTTGAGGAGTTGCCTCCATGAGATTGGACATTTTCTTAGTCATTAATTGATGTAAGAGGGCCTAGCTCTCTATGGCAATACCATCCCTCCATTGTACAACAAAGCTAGCATGGCAAGCCAATAAGTGGTGTTCCTCCATGGTTTTTCTTCAAGCTCCTGCTTTGAGCTTCTGCCCTGATCCCCTTCAGCACTGGATTGTAACCTATACAGTTGAAATAAATAAACCCTTTCTTCCCCAGGTTGCTTTTGAAAGGTCATGGGGTCTGTCACAGCAATAGGAATGCAAACTAGAACACAAAGTATAATTTACGACAAGGAAAAGTTGATAAAGTAGACCCACTGAAGTTAAAAACCTTTGCTCTGTCAGAGAGTCTGGTAATGAAATGAAAAGACAAATTACAGAGCAGGGGAAAACATTTGACAATCACGATAGCCAACACAGCACTTTTTATCTGGTATTTTTTTTTAAGGCAGTGAGTGACTTTATTCTTAATAAGCAAGTTTTGGAAAATGTTACAAATGTTTCTAACAGAGGGAACGGCTAGACGGCTACATCTAATGTCCATCACCATGGAAGACACTCAGCAGTAAACAGCGACTGATTGTAGCACATGGGCAAAAACGGGGTGACTCTCAAGGAAATTATGCTGAGTGCGGAAAGCCTCTCTCAAACTGTACACACTTCACAATCCCATTACATAATATTTGTGTAACAACATAATTACAGAGATGGAGAACAGATGAGTGGTTGCTAGGGATTAGTGCTGAGGAGGGAGAGGACGGGCAGAGCCATGAGGGTACCATGTGGGAGTCCTGTGGTGGTGGCTCTGTTAAGAATCTCGACTGTGGTGATGCTGAAACCAAGCCCCATGCGGTGAGATAACACAGCATTCTGGAAACAATACAGTCACTGGCAAACCTGGGCTGCTGGCCATCTGAGCAGGAGCCATCTGAGCTCTGGGGAGCCTGGACTTGACCTGATGGAAAGCCCAGGTGTTCTGGTTGCAGATGTCCTCCCACTCTTCCTGTTCCTACTATGCGGACTCCAGCTACTGGACTAGACTACGTTTCCCAGCAACCCCTGCACAGAAGCAGAGTTCCAGTCAACAGAACATAAATGAACACCTCTGTCCACTCCATAAACCCTTGCCCATCTCAAGAAACTTGAAACCACGTAGAGTAGTGACTTCCCCACGATGCCTATCCGAAAGATGCCTAGTGCACATCTGAAACAAGATATACCACACCTATATATACTGTTTTTTCTATACACCCAACCCATGATAAAGTTTCATGTCTAAGTTAGGCACAGTACAAGATTAACAATACCAGCTAATAAAAAGGCAAAAAACATGTAAAACTATACTTTAATAAGTTACATGAATAAAATATACTCTCCATCTCAAGATATCCTATATTACGTTTGCCTCTCTACTTAAAGGAAGTGCTTCCTGGCTTCTCTCTGGCATATGTGAATCACTAGTGTCATTACTTGGGACCATTAACAAATGGCACGAGGCTGACTTGAGCACAAGCACGAAATGTTTAACAGGAAGCTGATGTACACTGAAGGGATATACTAGAAAATGGCATTATTCAAGTCCAGGACCAGGTTTAACAGGAGGTGGGCACTACGTAAAACAGGCTACAACTTAAAAGTTATGAATACCTGTTTCTATAATTTTCCATTTTATATTTGCAGACCCTCTCAACCGGCATAACCCGAAACCATGGAAAAGAAAACCATGGTCGGGAAGGGACTCCTGTGTGGAAGAGGGGAAGCCTGAGCCCATAGGTCTGAGGAGATTTAGTCTGGAGCATGTGCTGTAAGTCACTGTCCTTGACAGGGCCCAGAATCCCCTCACTAATATCCTCGGGCCCACAGTTCCTACACAGACCATCAGCATCCGCAGCCTCAATGTCTTCCCTGGGTAGCTGGTTCCAGATGGCAGGCTAAAGTGTCCAGACTAGCCCTCAAGAAACTGCAGCCCCCCTGAGCACCTAAGGGAGGGAAAAGTTCCTGAGTTTTGGACCTTAAATCCTCAAAAGCAGACTCTGGGGGTCCCAGAAAGTCCACAGGGCTCACAAGATTAGAAAATCTTTGAGGTTTTGCTTTTCTATAGCTGTGATAAAACACCATGGCAGAGACGACTTACAAAAGGAAGGGTTTATTTGGTCGTAGGGATCCAGAATCTAATCCATAACAGTGGAAACAAGATGGCAGAAATGGTGGCCACGCTGGAAGTTGAGCACTGAGGACTCACATTACAGAGAGTGAGCAGAAGCTTGGAGTGGTGCCTGGTTTTTAAACCCAAGGGCTAACCCCAGTGGTACAGCCCTCAACATGGCCACACCTCCTAAACCTACTCAAACAGCACCACCAGCTGGGGACCAAGTACTCGAACATCTGAGTCCATGGGGTCATTCTCATTTTTAAAAAAAAGCAGGTCCCACAATAAATCTGGGGGTTAGTGAATGCTCGGTCACTCACTCATTCATCTCACTCACTCATACATTCATTCATTTCAAAAGTATGGAGCACTCATTTCATGCCCTGGGCACATGGAGAATACACAGATGATAGCTCACACGCAGGCAAGCGGCAGCCCAAAGCAAGCCAGTGGTGCACGACACTGTGGCGAGCGGAAGGGAGTGAGGTAACAAGCAGAAATGAGTGTTCAGTATGTCTGCCATGACGGGAGTGGGTCTGGGGTAGGCCATGCTGGAGCCAAGTCCTGGGGAGATGGAGAGAATTTCTAGACAGAGCCACAGCAAAGCCCTGTAAAGGACCTGTACCTTAAGAGTGGGAAGCAAGGGGAGGCATAGATAACTGGGGCAAAGAGGGAGACAGAAGTAACTATGCTTACCAATGTGTTAAGAGGAAATGTGGGTGCCCAGGAGAGGTAAGGAACTGAGAAAAAGGAAGAACTTCCTGGAAGAGGGTCAAATTATGACTGACTTCTGAAAGAGTCAGTGGAGGAATGGAACTAGGCTGCCAATCCATGGAGAGGCCAGGACAAAATAAAATGCTCAGGATATGAGAGGAAGCAGGAAGTGGTATTACACACCTGGAAGGTCAGCACTGGGAAAATGGAGGGAAGACACAGTTCAATGTCATCCTTAGCTACATAACGAGTTCCTAAGATACATAAGATATTGTCTCTGAAACACAGACACAAACAAACAACCCATAGAAGGGGCTTGGAAAGCTTGCAAAATACTGTAAAATACCGTGAGAAGTTGGAGACTTGGGCTGAAAGGGAGAAGACAGACACCAGAGACGTCAGAACCTGGCTGGTCACAGTGCCCGTGGGCTGGGGGTGTGGAATGGGCAGGACAGCAGCTTCAGGACCCCTATCGAGTCACACGTGTAGCAAACAGGAAGCGAGATTGTCCTTTGGGCTTCCAAGGCTCTCTTCCACCCCTCTCTGATGAGACTGTGTACTGAGCTGAGAAAGGGTCTGCTGTGCAACTTTGGGCAAATTACTTGGTCTCTCTGGATATCCCGTCCCGCTTCGAATGAACAATTAGTGAAAATAAACGTCAGTTACTCTGAAGCTTATGTAACGTAATTAGCAGAAGGCCAAGTTCATGGCTCTCAAACATTCTCTGAGGCAGCATCACTGAGATTGGGCTTGGTTCACAGGGTAACAGGAGGCAGGAGAATAGTTTTATTGGAGGAGCAATTTGGCACTGAAAAGGTTAAAAACAACCCAATCCTGGAGATAAGGCTGGAAGAAATACACCCAGGGGCCCAGGCCCCTAAGTAAGAAAATGTATGAGATGTTGGACACCGGGTCCAAGAGTAGGGGCTCCCCAAGGCTGCAGCAGGGAAAGTTCTGAATCTGCGACTAGAAAGTGTTCGGGATACCTAGAAAGAAAAGGAAACAGAGCGGAGCAGCATACTCAACACTTCCACCCTGAAGAGAGAGGAGGAGAAGGCCAGACACTAGAGAACCCAAGCCTAGACAGGTGGGGACAGTGAGCCAGAGCGAGGCAAGAGTCCGGTGTTGGAGGTGAGGCAGTCAGATTAGCAGAAAAACAAGCCAGGAGGGTCCTGGGGGCAGGAGGAAGGAGAAGAGCAGAAGTGGCAAAGGGAGGGTCTGTCCCGGTGAGTGTACAGTACTGCGTGTGCCGGTGTGTACCTAGAGCCGGCCTGTGCACGTGCGCGGCGGGCGGCGTGGGGCGGCGTGGGGCGGCGTGGAGCCGGCAGGACCGCTAGCACCCGCACTGGCCCCCCGAGGGTTAAGCACCGCCCAGCGTCCGGCTCCTCCCCGCCCGGGCCGCGCGGCCGCGCTGACGCCCTCACTCGACCCACCGCGCCCTGGGCGCACCGGCGGGTCCCTGGTGACTGCAGCGACCAGCGACCAGCGACCCGCGGATGCTCAACGCGTGCCAGAAGCTGTCGCCTCACAGGGGCTGCCGGGCCGTCGGGGAGCCAGGAGCACCAGACTGCCCAGATGCGGGCGCCACTCTGCCTGCTGCTGCTCCTCGCCCACGCAGTGGACATGCTCGCCCTGTACCGAAGGAAGAAGCAAGGTACAGATGTGGCCGGGCTGGTGATGGGTAGGCACTACGAGGCAGACTCGTGGTAGCCTAGTGGATATGGGCATTTGTCTGGTGCCTGACGCCTGGACTCAGGGTCAGCATGGGGAGCTGTCGAGCAACCTGGACCTAGGAAACACTACCAGGAAGGGACTAGAGGTAGGGCTCACTGGCCCCAGCCTCCCAGCTGCGTCCCAAGAGTAACTCCACAGACACCAAAAACCCAAGGAAACATCCTTGGGAACAGTGTACTAAAAGACAGGGCTAGTGACTTAGAAGCCAGCCCAGGCATCCACGTTGGGCCAGGGGAGGTCACATGAAAATCAATGACTCCAGGGCCCATGTGGGGCTCTATCACTATTTTTAACCCCTGCTGTCACCCCCAGAATTGATCTGGGTAAACCTCTCTGGAGGTCTCAGCCTGACTGAGACTTATGTTCAAGTTGCAGTCTTCCGGGGATGACCCGGAAGACGTTTGTCCTCTCTCACAGCTTTGAGATTTTTCCTTTGGGAACTCCTGGAGCCATTAGGAAACTTAAACCTGAGACTAACTGTGCCTGGGCCCTGTAAACATTGGGGTCTATGCCACAGTTCCTCAGTACCACAGTCAGATGTATTTTGGAGGTGAGTTGCGACTGCCCCTGCAGAGCCAGAGTTGACAGAACCTTAGCTGGTGGGGAGGGCCAGAGGACCAGCAAGCCCTATGTCTGAACATGGCAGGTCCTGGGACTCCAGATGTATGTGAATCAACAGCCAAAGCCTGACCGCCGTGCCAAGAGTCTGCCATACACGCTTTCCTCAGATCCCTATGATGCCCTAATGACAGTGGCTAGCTCACTCTGTAGAGCAGGAACCCAACATTCATGCAGGTGTTTTTGCTGATCTGTCCCACAGGCAGGTGGAAGCTCTGATTTGGTCTGGCTGAGAGCCTGGGTCTGAGAATACTGAATGGTAGATTTCAGGAGTGGCCTTACCCATAGGGACTTCTAGTCCATCTGCATAGAAAGCCTTTCCTACTCCTGTAAGGAAGCAGGGAACATGGGCAAGCAGGTATGGGTGGGGTGGGATAGCAGGCCATGGTCTAGGGATCCAACTGCCAAGGGAGTTGGACAAAGAACAGAGAGAATGGAGGTGTAGGGGGACCTCAGGCAAGCTGCAGGGACTTGGGGGTCCTGAAGGTGGAAGGAAACCTTGAATGACTTTCACTCTGCTGTCCAGAGCCGGTCACTGGAGCCAGCCTAGCTGGATCCATGGCCCTCCTTTGAAGGCTCCAGCTAAGTGACCTCCAGGAATGACCTCAGACTTCCGTTTGACCTATATGAGATCCTTTACTTTAGTCCTCCAAGATACTTCTCCATTCCGAAACGATGTTTTAAATCCCTTCTTTTTGCCAACTTGTCTTTAAGGTGGAAGCCATATACTTCGGTCTTCCACTCATCAGGAGAACCATAGCTAAGATGAAGTAAACCGTTAGCTGCCTTTGCAGGTGCCTTGGGGTGCCTGTTGCTATTAACCATCCCAGCTTCTTGGCGGGAATGTCGTTCACTGCTTACAAAAGCCCAGCGAGTGCAGAGGAGTGTGCTTACATTTCAGAGAGGAAGCAAGTTCATTGTCTACGCTCGCACAGCAGATAAGCAAAACAGCGGGCTCAGCTCTTACCTGGTAGGTGTTGTGAGAGCCTATGAGCTGGGTTAGTCTTCTTTTCTTGGAACCTCAGTTTGGAGGGAAGCAGAGTTAGCTTTCTAAGAGGACAAGGGGGCAGGGGACATGAAAACCATTTGTCCTTCCCCTTAGCCCTGCTCGCCAGCACCTCCTAAGGAATTTGAGAGCAGAGTGTTGCTCCTTGCATTGGCCCAGTTAGATGACGAGGCTGCTTTCGGGCCTCAGGTGTGCACACCTGCCTAGCGTCTTCAGCGAGGTTGTGACTGTTCATAGGATACAAAGGAGACGACAGCCTTGGGCTTCATTCCCTCTCCTGAACCATTCGTGCCGTGTGACCTTGGACGAAAGGGTTTCTTCTCTGCTTCTGCCCATAGCCTCAGTTTCCCTGTTAGTGCTGATATGGAGGCTATATGTCCGTAGAGCCTGTTCTGCAAGGCGATCACAGTTCTTGTGGGCAAATGTTCTGGGGCAGTGCTGGGTTTGGCTGAGTTCTTGGCTTATCTAGGGCTTTGAGAATTGGGAGGCTGTGCATGTGGTCCCCGGGGTCCTTTCGACACTGTCCCTCTGATCTGACGTTGGCTAGAGAATGTGTCCTTGAGATGCATGGATACTAGCACAGCCTTACTCGCTTGCTTACTCATTTGTCTGTTTATGTAGCGTCACAGGGCAGCCTCCTTCCCTGCCAGGTTGTGTTGAAGCCTGGGGGATGCTAAGCTGAGACATCCAAGCCAACACGGACTCACCTTCCCCTGCTTTCCTCCTCCACACCCCGCCCTCGACCTCAGCCTTTGGCCCAATATCCTGCCTGCCCCAGACATGCCTGGTCTGCGCTGCCTCCCTTGGGGTCTGCTTCTCATGGACCTGGGCTCCTCTGACTCCAGCGTCATCACTGGTTTTTGATGAAACCTAATTTTTCTGTTTCTACAAAATAGAATGAAAGGAAAGGGCTTGAAAGGGGTTCTTGGACCTCAAGGGTCTCTTACAAAACACTCTGATTAATTAAGTATAAATTAGAACCAGATGGGGACATTTCTCTTGAAATGAGCTGGTGTGCCTGGCAGTGGGGCAGTGGAGCAAAATGAGGGGACTTTAAGTTGTGTCCCCAGTTCAGAGATCTGGAGCTTCCTGTAGGTGAAGCTGAGGTTCAAAGCCTCTGTGAAGTGGGAACCACAGAACCCGTCTCCTCGGGCCGCAGGAGAAATGTACTGCCGTCCCAGAGGAAAAGTGCAAAGGCCTTAAGGCAGAGAGGCTCAGTAGAGGATACCTCCTGAACATTGGCTTCCCTGAGACATTTTGCTTGCTCCCCTGAGCCCATTTGATTACTATGAAATCACAAGGGGGTGGCATCCACTCCAGGTGCCCCTCAGGTGGGTGCAAGAAATGTCCTGTGCAAAGTGCGAATGGAAGCTCTGGCCCTACACGCAGATCCAGAGGCGAGGCCGACACTTGGACAGACAAGGGATTCGCAGAGGCTACCTGCGCCTCCTGTCTGCAGGTTGGAGCAGTGACTGGGTGCAGAGCAAGGGGTGTCCCCAAGAGCTGGTGTGCAGATGGAGCCAGGCTCAGATGGACATTGTGATGGCTCTAAAAGGGAAGCCAGTTCCCTTGAGGCGGAGGAGGGCGGTCCCTTAGTATGTGCTGAGGAATGGTGTGGGGGAGTCTTGACCAGACCTCTTGGTGAAACAGCAGCCGGTTGAATCTAGAAAGCAGAAGCCTGCACAGAAAGGCAAGCAGGCAGCTTTCTGAGCTCTGCACCTGGCCTGTCCCTTCTCGGCCTCTGTGAAACCAGCCTGGGTACAAAGAGAGGTGTTTTCCACTTACCCTGCCATGGCACTGGGAAGCCATCCAGCCACCCTCTCCATCCCCAGGGATTCAGAGACCACAGAGATGAGGGTTGGCCATGTACCAGAGCACTGCACAGGGGACTTCTTCTGCCGTGCCTTGTGGAATACCCATTTCTCAGGCAAGGAAGTTGAGGTCAAGTGGCCTATGGAAAACTCCCAGCAGCTGAGTTGGGGCACAGAACCGTAGCCTTGGAGAGACCCTGGCCTGTGCCTAGAGCTAGCAAGGGACTCTATTGGGACTGACGGCCATGTCTAGGAGGAGCCTCATCAAGTCAGCAAGTAGGACATCAGTGTGGCAAGCTGTAGGAGAAGGGAGCCCGGCCACTCTAGGGAGCACGTGATGGGGAGAAGATGGAAATCACACTGTGGTCAGGGCCAGTGTGGGTCATGGAGGGATTTTGGATACCACATTTGCTGGGCTCCCCTGTCCAGGCTCTGATGGGTCCAAAGGACCGCATGTCACTGATGCCACAATACCCAGCATGTCCCTGAAGAATGCCACAACAGGACCTTCAGTACTCTTCAGCCCAGCCTTTGATAGGCAGGCTGTGTGTCGTTCTAATCTCAGCTGAGGACTCCATGAAGGGACACTGCTGAGTTGGGTGTGACAGGTATGAGGTTTGCTGTGTCTTATGAGGGTGCTCATACCGAGACCTGAAGCCCTTGGCAGTCACAGTCAGCTGAGTAAGGTACAGTCAGAGTTTTTAATGGAATGACATGGAATGGGATGGGATGGAAGAAAGGAGAGTGGAGTTCCGGGTGTTTCTGTAAAGAACCAGAGTAAATATTCTAGGTTCTGTGGACCACATGGGATCATGTCAGAAGCCGTGGCATACCATCCCCCTCGAAAAGAACAGAGTGCTTCTTAAGTATTAAGAAGTATATTACTGCTTGCCTGTGTGTAGGGGTGTGTGCACAGGTATGAGAGCATGCATGCAAATATGTGTAATGGCACATGTATGTGAGTATAATATGTGGTGTGGGTACCCGTGAGTTTGGGTGTGGGTACAATGCAAATATATTTCGTGTGTGTGTGTGTGTGTGTGTGTGTGTGTGTGTGTTCATGTATGTATAGTATACATGCCTTCGTGGTGTGCATGTATATCTGTATGCATACTCACGTGTGTGCATGAGTGTGAAGGCCTGAAGCTGATGCCAGGTGTCTTGCACAATGATTCTCCTTTATTGGAGCAGAGTCTCTCTCCAAAAGTCTAGCTTGCTTGGAGGAGCCCCTGTTTCTACTTCCTGAGTGCTGGGATTATAAGCTGGCTGCCTCACCTGCCTGGGTTTTCCATCGGTTTAAAGACCTGAACCCGGTCACTAGACTTGCACACCAACTGCTTCATCTATCTTACTAGCTTCTGAACATGTATTCTTCCTGTTACTGGAATCTGAATGCCATTCCCCAAGCTCTGCCTGTCTGAAACACTCGACCCTTTCGATCTGGCCTAATATAGGACAGATGTAAGACACAGGACCTTATGAAGGTAACAGGTCTCTATTTTCCCAGGGGGCGCTGAGGGCAGTGAGCCACACAGCACTAATCTTTTGCTTCTAGTCGCCCTGAGCCTGGTGCTGTGCCCTCCACAGTGTACTTGGATGTTAGCTCCTGGAAGGTTGGAGTCATCTGTCTGGGCGCTGGGGGTCTTTCTGCATTAGATACCCCAAAGCTGTGACAAACACCATCATGTTCTCTTCACACTGGCCTTCATCCCAGCCCTGTCTGGTGGATACAGTTCCTCCTCCCTACTGTACACAGGAAGAAAACTGATTCAGAGGGGATCGAGTCACATAGTGTGTGTGTGTGTGTGTGTGTGTGTGTGTGTGTGTGTGTGTGTGTGTGTGTCTTGGATCTTTCTGGTTCCAAAATTCAATTCACAGGATCAAATCCCACTTACTGTGGAGTGCCGAGTGCTGTCATTAACTAGCCTCTTGCACAGAATTTTACAGTTTGCAGAGCAGTCCATGCTTAACCCTCTCTCTGGAGTTCCTGATTGTAATTATAGAATTTTGGAGGGTGGGGACGCAAAAAAAGGAAACCTGGGATCAACACGTGTAAAAATGGAGGTGTCAGCCGGGAAAGGCCAGCGTCAGGTCATCAGCTAACGATGGTTATGGAGGTCAGGAGGACAAGTGCCAAGGACATCATAAGACAACCTGCTCCAGAGTCTGGGGAGACTAAGATGGCTTCTTAGAGCCTCTGTTGCCACTGTGTAGCTGAGGGCTGCTAGCCTGCTCTGGCCTTCCCCAGGCAGCATCAGTGTCAGAAGGCATCAGGAGACCTCCCACAGAGGGAGGGAGGCAGCCAGCAGCCAGGGTCAGGAGCCTTCCCAGGGTTTCCCAGTGATCTGGGGGTGTGCAGCTACCACACGGGGTCTGGGGGCTTGGTTAAGGTCTGCGTTAAAGGTGTCATAATTTCAGGGCTGGTCATTCATCCAGAGCCACGTCTGTGGACACTGTCGCGACGTGAAATGGCCTGGCGTGGTAACTCCTAGAACATGCACCTTGCCCAGCACTTTCCACACAAAATCTGCCCATTGCCAAACATCACATGGTCCTTAGTCTCCTTGAGGGACTGCCTAATTTTTTGACCTACGGGAATGACAATTTCTAATGCTTCAACCAGTGATCCTCTCCACTGCATTCTGCCTCTGCAGACGGGGTAAGAGCAGTTCCTTCTCAAGCCCTCAACAACGCTGGGAGACTGTTCACTGAGCCATGTTGAGAGGACAAGCCAGAGGCTGAGAGACCTTGACTCCAAGGTGCTCATGGGATTAATAACCCCGTGACATGTGATATAATTACATAAAGGAGAAAATATGTGACCCAGAGAGGCTGGGTAACTTATCCAAGGCCACACAGTTAAGGTTCAGATCCTTCGTGGCCCTGGCACCTAAGCTCTAACTCCTGAGCACAGCAGCCTCACAGCCACCACTCACGGAGATTGAGTTACCCACATCCCACAGAGCAGCAAACAGAATTAGAGCAGGGGCACTAATTGCAGCATATGCAGTTGCCATTTTTGTAGGTTGAAAACAGCCAAATACCAGCAAATTTCATGTTTCAAAACAATAGCTTGACAAAGTAAGGTTTGCCAAACCGGACTTAAATCCAGATGATTGATGGCTGAGCTCAGGTCCGGTGCCAGCATGCCAGCCCTCTCCTGGCCCGATCATAGTATGGCTTCTGAGATGAGTTGGTCCTGCAGACCTCTTTGCTTGAGGAACAGGGGGCAGGCATCTGGTAGCCAAGGCCACACACAGATAGGGAGAGATGGGATATCCCCAGGCAATCTGAGAATCCAAGCCTTCTTTCTTAGGCTAAGTCACGTATCCCGCCCCAGATCCCTCTGCTCATGTCTGGCCTCTGCTGTGGAGACCTGCTCCCTTAGGTGCTGATGCCCAAGCTGGACCACCACCATAGCCTGGATTGATTTCTTCTAGGGCCCAGACTCCACTCTGTGACTCTTGGGGAGGCTTTGAGGCCTGTTTCAGAAGGGGCTGTACCCTAGCAATGCAAGAGGAAATCAAGCTAAGTCTGAGACCCCAGACCACATGGGGGATCATCCGTGTCTCCTCCACCTTCCCTGCAGCTGATGGCAGAAACAGAGAGACATGTTGGAAGGGGTTCTGGCGTTGAGTGGCACAGCTGTCCAGTGAGTTCAGGCAAGCTCTAGGGCTAATAGCAAGGGGGACATAGATGCTGCTACTCTTGATGCCCTGCCCAGTTCATGCCCTCTTCTGTGGCTGTCTCTGTGGCTGTTTCACAAGGCAGACTTGCAATGAAGTGAGCACACTAGCACACAGGGCTGTTCAACAGAATGGCCAGTGTCAGACCCAGGCAAGGACCTGGGTTCACATCCTCCTGAATGTCACTGCTGTCCATCAGGATAACAGGGCCAGTGAGAGCACCTGACAGTTCTGAGGGTCACTGGCTGTGGCCCATCTGGAAGACACAGAGCACTCAGCTACTGCTGATGGCAGCCATATATCCCAGGAGGTTGGCTTCTCTAGTGTTTGGAATGCTCAAAACTAATGCCGTGCAGGGCTCTAACTCTGGCTGAAGATCTTAAACGGATCTGATGAGTCAAAGGGAGGTAACTTTGAGAAACCCAGGTTCTGAGGATAAAGTTGGTGCTTAATGATGCGCCTTAGTGAGCCACCCTCGAGGAGCTTCTGTGTAGGGATCTGGAGGGTGGTAGTGAGTTTAGTGACACACACTAGGGGCAGGGCTCATCCCAGACCTGCAAGGCATGCGCTCTGCACACCTCATCCACACAGACGAGAGGGGCTCAGAGTGGTCAAGGGCTGATCAGAGCATGCACAGAAAACAGACAGGTGGGATGCAGATCGGAGTAAAGACTCCCAACCTCTCCCTGTCCATTTCTGCCTGGTGGTCCCCTAAAAGAGGAGACTGCAACAAAAAAAAATGGACTGGGAGGAGTGAGAGTGGCTGGGGCACGGAAGAATGGTCATGAGTATCTTAGTTAGGGTTCCTGTTGTTGTGATGAAACACTGCGACCCAGCAGCATACAGTTCCATATCAGTTGGTCATTGAAGGAAGTCAGGACAGGAACTCAAGCAGGGCAGGAACCTGGAGGCAGGAGCTGATACAGAAGCCATAGAGGAGTGCTCACCTACAGCCTCTAATGGGGACATTTTGTTAATTGAGCTTCTTTCCTCTCAGATGACTTTAGCTCTGTCAAGCTGAGGTGAAACTAGCTAGCGCAGTGGATTTCAAAGTCCATTTGAAGCTGAGGACAAGAGGTAAAAGATCTGTCATCTGTTGGGTATGACACTGGACAGAGCCATATGCCCTTTCATTCTTTTGACACACAAGCAGACTTGATGGTTCCTCTTCCCTGAGTCTGCTGTTCCTCCCAGCTACATGGATAACCACCATGTCTGCTGGGGCTCTCAGTCTCCCTCCCCACGTCACCTCTCCTGTCCCTTCTCCTCAATGCCTGGGGTAGAGGGTGGGGTGTGTGCTTGGGATAGCAGACTGGTTTGAGCGTGCCTGGCCAGTGACTTCCGAGCTCAGGAAAATTAAAATGATCCTGGCGTATTGTCTTAAGGTCATATACAAGGCCACATACGATGTAACTGTTTGTAGCTAGATCTGTTTTATTGTTTAGGGAATAGCAAAAAGTCCCTGCCTGCTTTGTCAACACGTTGTGTGTGTGTGTGTGTGTGTGTGTGTGTGTGTGTGTGTGTGTGTGTGTGTGTATGTGTGTGTGTGTGTGTGTCTGTCTGTCTGTCTGTGTGTGTAATATATTTAATGCAAAACCTAGACAAGTCAATTACAGGAAGCCCATTCTAATGCTCTGCGCCTCTGACCTCTGACCTCAGCATCCATTCCTCCTCTCCTGGTCACTGCTGTCTGATTCCTCCAGCCTGAGGACCTTTATACTTGCTGATCCCTCTACCAAGAATGTATATTCCAAAGAGGTGTGGGAATCCCACTTCCTTCAGGATGGAAACCTTCACTGTGAATTGGCTATCGTGTTCACTAAGGTCTCTCTCTGCCTTGTACAGTATTTGACACAAAACAATCGCTCTGTGCTATTCCACCACCTCGAGACCCCAGTCTGCAGGTGTTAAGCCTCTTGCATAACATAGCATATGGACCTATTTGGTGGTTTGAGTGAGAATAGCCACTGTAGGTTCATGGATTTGAATGCTTGGTCCCTAGTTAGTGGAACTGTTTGGAAAGGATTGGGAGGTGTGGCTTTGGGGGAGGTGTGCCATAGAGGCAGGCTTGGAGGTTTCCAAAAGCCCACACTATTTCCAGTTAGTTCTCTCTGCCCCGCGCTTATGAATAAAAATGTAAGTAGGTTCTCAGTTACTGCTCCTGTGCCGAGCCTTCCTGCCTGCTGCCATGCTCCCCACCATGATGGTCATGGACTCAACACTCTCAAACCATGGGCCACACATTAAACGCCTTGTTTGTAAGTTGCTTTGGTCATTGTGTTTTGTCACAGCAATTGAAACGTAACTAAGACACCATATAAGCTTGAGGTCACAGAGGAGGCCACAGACAACGTAACTGTTTGTAAATAATCCCATTGTGTTCTTTATGGGGTAACAAGGGGAGACTCCCGGTGTGTTCTGTGCAGGGGTATTTTTTTTCTTAATGTTTTTAGTGCAGGACCTGAACAAGTCAACTACAGTAAGTCCTCTGGAGACATCTACATGTGGCCTGCCTCTTCTGCATGTCCACACATTGAGGTCAGGCTGGAGTGGCAAAGCCTCAATCTTTGTTAGTTCCAACAGGCAATGGGTGTGGCAGTGCTGGCCTCTGAGTCAGGGGATGTGCCTGTGTCCAGATGGGGAGACAACGGTAGCTGGAAGATGAAAAGCAAGAAGAAGCACGTGTTCAGATCCAAGGTCCCAACCCTGGACTCCAAGGACTCACCGTGTGCCTCTGAAACGTTCCCCTCCTCCACTGAGGACCCTTTACTGAAGGGTCGCCCTCAGTAAAATGCTGTTTCCTGCCAGGCTGCCCACCTCCTAGCATAGAGTGGCAGGTGTTGCTGGTCATTTTCAGTTTGCCTGCACAATAGATCACAGTAATATTCTGTCTGTTTTGATTTTTTTAACATGTGTGTGCATGGTCTATGGAGACCCCTGGTTGGGTACAGAGCAGCAATAGTGGAGAAGCCCATGATAGGGGAAACTGTTCACAGGAGAAGCTGAAGAGAAAGATGGAGAGGCCAAACGTGTGCTCCAGTAACTGACAACTTTGCATTAGGCCCTGCCCCCAAACGGCTCCCCCACCTCTCATTAGAGGACGGAGTCTTTCACATACATACACCTCGGCGTTCTTCTTCACATGCTTACCCACCTTCTTCTCCAAGACTGTGCTCCTCACTGACTTGAACTCACCAGGGATCCTCTTGTCTCGACCTCTGCAGCACCAGGAACAAAAGCTTATGCCTTCATCTGTGACCATTTAAAACGTAGATTCTGGAGATCAAGTGCAGGTCCTGAGGTGTGTGAGGTCGGCGCTCACCAGCTGAGCCATCTTTCCAGCCTTTGTCCTGGTTCTAATCTTCAGCTTGAAAACTGGCAGGGATAGAGAGCCACTTGCTATGTAGGAACTGTCCTGTTGGTCATCTTTCCTTGAGTTGCTTGGAATCTCTTTGCTGCCCTTTGAGTTGTATTCCCCTTATTGATTTATAAAAGCTGTTCATAGTCAGATGGTGGTGACGAATGCCTTTAAGCCCAACACTCAGAGGCAGAGGCAGGCAGATCACTGAGTTAAAGGCCAGCCTGGTCTACAGAGCAAGTTCCAGGATAGCCAAGACTATGCAAAGTAACCCTGTCTTGGAAAAACTGTGTTTTTAAAGTTGTTTGTGTACTACAGATGGCTGTCCGTGGCCTGCTCTGAAGCTGGTTTCATGACCAGGCTGAGCATGCAATAGGAAATTTTCACTTCTTTTTCTCTCTAATTCAATTTCACTCTAAAACCCAATCTTTGGTAACTGAGCAGTTCTCAAAACTTTCTGGTAAATTTAAGGTTAACCAAAACAAAACAACAAAACAGGACCCAGACCGGTGCTTACATTTTAAAGCATGGGTCTGATTCAGAGTTCTCTCCTGTGCAGGAGGCCAGATGCCAAACTCCGGTTCTCTTCCCCACATACCAGTGCCCCTTGTCACAGGCAGGCCCCATCCCATGGGGACCTAGCTGGATCAGGCTGGTTTTTCCCGTAACCACAGGGAAATACCTGAGATAAATGACTTACAACTGAAAAGTTTAGGTCACAGTTCTGGAGGTCCCAGTCCCCTCTGGGCAGCTCCACTGTGCTCCTGGTGGGGTATGTGACAGTTATGGTGGAGAGGTAGGGAAAACTATTCCCCTCACAAGGGAGAAGCTGAGAAAGAGGCCAAACATGTGCCCCAGTAACCTAGATCTTGCTTCCAAAAGGCTCCCCCACATCTCATTAGGGGACTGGGTCTCTCACATACAGGTCTTTGGAGGTGATGTCCGAACTGTTATTGCCTGTGCATTGTGAGCAGAAATAGTGGGGACCAAATTAGCTACAGCTGTCATGTCAAAATTCCCAGAGCTCGAAAACTCAGTGCCTGTCCCAGGGAGTAGAGAGGAAGAGCTGTCCCAGGTGTACCTGTGCTGTGTGGACGGCAGGTGCCCCATTGTGGGACCCCAAAGCCTTGAACCCCTCCGGGTAGAAACCTTCAGCTTAAACCAATCAGTCACCTCCATTGGCGTCCCTACACTGGGGTGATAAATTAGTCAAATGATGACAATATGGCTGTTCCACCTGCCCCATCCCTTTCTTCTCTCTCTAGTTTGCTTGTCCTCAGTGGATCAAGTTCGACAACAGATGTGGGTGTAGTTGGGGTGTGGTGTTCCAGACACCCCATCCTCCAGACCCCTCCAAACCAGAAGCCCACCTGCATGTGGGAGCAGGGGCCATGGCTGCTGCCACAGTCACAGTGGGGCTGTCCTTCAGTGCTCTGTGGAAGGCACCCCAAGCTAGAGAGGTACAAGGGAAGGGATGAAAGGTACTAAAGAGAGCTGGTCCCCTCCCAGGAGGGGGTGGACCCCAATTCTAGACTAAGGGAAGAGCACAGGGAGTTTAGTTTTACTTTTTAGAGGACCGAGGTTATTCAACGGAATACCCACAAAGCATGCTCGCACAGCAGGCTCTGTGGGGGCTGGGGTGGGGGCGAGGGCCACTGGTAAACAAAGTGGAGTCTGGCGGAAGCTTACATTTCTAGTCTAGTACTGTTTCATGTAATGTTTTCAAAATCTGTTTTGCCTCTACCTTTCTTTAATAAATCCAGTATAAACAAGGGAGGGCCTTGTTTCTTGTTTTCACACCCACCCCCTGGATTCCTATAGCCTAGAAACAGTATTCAGGTATGGAGGAAGTGTTCAAGAAATACTGAATGGACAAATGCATGGACGCACGGATGAGTGGATGAGTGGACAGATGGGTAGAAGGGTGGGTAGATGTGTGGATGGATGAACAGATGTGTAAATGGAAGGACAGTAATATGAATGGATGGGGGGATGGATGACGGATGGACGGACGGACGGATGGATGGATGGATGGATGGATGGATGGATAGGTGGATGGATAAGTGGACCTCGTCCTTAGAAGCATAGTTTAACTATCAGGCAGGGACTTGCCCAAGAACACACAGCCCTAGAAAAGAGGTCACATCAAGGCTTTTCCTAATTCCAGGATTTGAGAGGAGGAGGGAGCCCACAGGGAGAGGTCAGATAAAAATCAGATTCTAAATGTGCTCCCAGGAGCGGGTGTGGTGCGGAGCCAAGTGTGGCTCTCAGCTCTGCCACCCTTTGCCGTCTCCCCAGGCCTGATGGACAGGGTCCACCCTTGGCTCACCCTGGGCCTGACAGACAGGGTCCACCCTGGCATCAACCTGGGCCTGACCATGAGGCTTTCCCTGCCGCTCACTGGCAGTGGGGCCAGATTCCCTCAACACTGAAAGCAAATGCTCCAAAGCCGCCTTCTGCCTCACGAGGGGCGGATGTTCAGATAGAAGCTACATGGGGTCTGCATTCTCAGCACCTAAAATAGTGACCTCCGGTTTCTAAGACTGCCTGGCTCCACACCCACTCACTATGTAGCCCCCAGCAACTCGCTCTCCGGTGTGCCTTAGCCTCCTTGTCTGTGAGTTAATAAAACCCAAGTACAAGGGTTATGTTCACAGCTCCCATTGCCGGCCGCCTGCCAGATGTTCTGAGCGTAGGCTCACATAGGCCGCCACGCTGGACCTCGCATATGGGGACAGGGATCCCTCTTTTACAGGAAGGGAAACCGAGACTTAGGGAGACTCATCTGGGTCGTCTGCCTCTGCAGCCTATGCCCCTGGCTGCCCTGAGCACAGCCCTCCTCTGCTCCTGCCATCAGCCCAGCTGGATTTCAGCTCAACCTCTGGGCTGCTCTAGAGATAGATGGAAGGAACCGAAGGGCTCGGCATGAGCTCCTCCCTTTCCCCACCCTGCCCTCAGCATCTCATGGCTGGGAAAGGCCAGTGGAGTCAATGCCCACAGTGAGCAGCTGGAGGGCTCTGGCCCCCGAGTTGCTGAGCCCCATGCAACAGCTGCTGCAGTCTGTGATGACCTAGGGCCACGCGCATACTCATACGGGTTCCCAAGTGGGTGTGCAGGTACACACACGTGTCTGTGTATGGGGAGGGTATAGGTCAACCTCGTATCATTCCTCAAGAGGCATCCATCTTGGCTTTTTGACACAGGGTCTCTAAAGGAACCTGGGTTTCTCCAGTTAGACTAGGCTGGTTGACCAGCATGCTCCTGGGATCCGTCCCCCTGTCTGTCTCCACTTGTCAACACTTTATAAGATTACAAGCTTGCACCATGTCCTACTTTTTATGTGGGTTCTAGGATTAGCCTGCGTCTCCATGCTTATGCCTCGGGCACTTTACTGACCAAGCTGTCTCCGTGGCCCATTTTTCAGTTCCTTCTTACACATTTGACATGTAGGGCAGGCTGGTGGATTCTCCAACAGTTTCCCCTCAGGGCAGCTCTCTGATGATTCCGCACTGGCGGCTAACAAAAGGCTGGGCTTCGGGGAGACAATCTGGGAGAAGCCTGCTGGTGGCTCCCATATTACCCACCTTCCTATCTCAGTATGTCCACACCAGTGAGGCCCCAAGAAGAGGGATCCGGTCTCTACATTGCTGGTTCCGAGGATGACTGGCTCTGCTGCAAACCTCCCACCCTTCCCACCAGGGACACCAATCTAGCTTCTCCTATTGAGCAGCAAACAGGGCAGAACACATCTGGTGGTCCAGGCTGGGTCTGCAGAGATGGGAGAAGAAATAGGCTTCGGTGTTGGGTATAAGCAGCCTCTTCTAGTCTATATCCTGCACCCCACCAGAAGGCCAGGCAGGGGCACCGCTGAGCAAAGGCCAAAGGCTTTTCTCCATGCTGCATCCAGGGTCATCTCAGTCTGTTAGAGGTGGTCACAGATACACCAACTGGGAGAACACAGGGACCCAACTAACCCTTTTCTTTCCTGTAATATGAGGCATGGGAGGAACTGTCCACAACTGAAGTTCCTCTTGTAGACAGAGTGATCCCAAGCCACTGTCCCCTCATTTCAGAAGCCCTTACCGACCTGTTCCATGGCTCCTGGGAGAGACTGAGATTAGAAAGGCAGATGTTGGGTCAGGCCTGAGGTAGCCAGAACTGTCCCTTCCCTCATTTGGCAGGTTTTCTACCTCCATTAAGGTCAGGTTAACACTGGAGAAGACAGTCAACTTAGCATGCCATTAGGAAGGCTCTCAGGACCTTAGTGAAGGGCCTGCGGCTCTCACTGAGTGTTGACTTGAAGGAGCAGGTGATGGACTGACACCAGGGTTAAGCCCTTGGATTCTGCTGAGTGTGTAACCTCTAGATGTCCCATCCTGGTGCTGAGAAGGGACTTAGAAGCCTCTAAGCCTGCACTCTTTGGGAGCCTCCAAGCCGGGAGCTATCTCCAGAGTCTGGATGGTGCAATCTTCCCCCCAGGCTGGAATGTGCTGGCCCTGGGAGCCAGCCTCCAGCGGTGGCAACTGCCTCCCATATGTGGCAGTCAGAGCGGGCAGGCGGGCGCCCAGATGTTGTTCATTTCCCTTGGTCATCAATGACATGCATCCCTCATTGCCAGGGGAATAACTGAGATGTGCTAACCAACCCTCTCTTTGCAGCTCCTCTTTTGGGGTTCTGGACCCTTCCCAAGGGCAGGGGAGGGGCAAGGACCACGATCTTTCTCTGCCTGCCCTCCTCCCCCACCTTCTCGCCCTGGGAGTCCTGAGGACGGCTGTATTAAATCTTTTATCCACCATGACAAACCATGTTCTCATGCAAGGCGTACTTCACTGGGCACACCCAAATTATGAAGAAACTCTGCCCCCAAAACCATTGGCGTTGAAATAAACAGCTCTGCAGTGATTGTCAGAAACAGGAGCCACAGTTGGTGGAGGCCAGGCAGGTGGTAAACGTCATAGCCAAACAGCGATATCACTGAGAACCTCTTATCTGTCAGTCCTGCCCAGCAGCTCCATGCATCGTATCTGTGAGCTGAACTCACAGGATTCCTGCCTTACAAATGAAAAGCTGGTTCTCAGAGAGGTAAGGATGCTGGCTTGTGGTAACACAGATAAGAAGGGAGGGTCCAAACCAGGATTTGAACCTATGTAGTCTACTCTTGAACCTGATCTGCACTAGTAGATTTAAAAGTGGAGCTTGAAGACTATAAGGAAGGATCCATAAGCCATGTGTGCATTCCAGGTCCTGACAGGCCCTCCCAAAGTATAGATTCGACAGCTAGAGAGGATCCACAAACCTTCAGGAGAAACCATGTATGCCCAAAGGGAATGGATCCTGCTTAGCACAGTGTAGCGGCCCACACCTGTTGTTCCATAGACTTGGAAGACTGAAGGGGGGGGGTTCCCAAGAATTCAAGGTCCGCCTGAGCAGCACAGCAAAAACTTCCCCGCTTTAAATCAAAAGTAACGGAAGATCCTTCGCTTCCCGTTGTCACTGAGAGGGTAGTGGGTGCGACTGACTCCCCGGTCACAGTGAGACCTGGAGCTTCTTCCCTCATGCCTGGCACCAGGATGGGTATCGGACTTGGAGGGTCTGCAAATGGCACCTGAGAGCATCACTGTGGGCCGCCTCAGTCACGGCCACCCTGAGTATGTAGCGTGAACTGGCAGATGCCCTAGATTTTTCCAGAAGTCCAAATTACAGCTTATTATGTGAAATCTCTTGATTTTATAAATCTGACCATCTGTTCCAATTACTCTTTTTAAAAAAAAAAAGTGTAGGGCTGCAGACTTGGCTTGGGTACCGTAGGCATTTTAATGTCAAACACACTGTGGGCTACTGAGATGAACCTGACTGGGCCAGCTTGTCATTGTCGGAGTCCCAGGTGTCCACAGGAGCCCTAGGGAAAAGATGGCCGTGGTGTATGTTGATATTGAGGTGACCTAAAGTCTGCTCAGTTTCTAAATGGCCAAGTCTAACAGGAATTGGCTCCTGGGACACAGATGACTCTGACCCTAGGGTCATTCCTTGTCCCCGAAGGAAAGAGCAAACCTGCCCTTCATCTAAGACTAAAGTTACCTGATAAGATCAGTGGTGACAGAAAGCCATGTCTCCAGTCCTTGACCTCTACCTTCTAGGCTTTCCCATGTCCGTGTCCGACACGAGACAGGGGGCTACACGGTGGTTCACAGTTCCACTGTGGGTCGTGTCGGTATAGAGACAGGAGGGCACTTCAGTGTGTAGATGAGCTATGTGTGGGGCAGTCTGCTGGTTTGTGCCCCTCTAAGGTTGCAGGGCTGGGAGTTGCTACTTCAAGTCATCGAGTGGGGAAACCAAGGCACCAGTGAGAAGGGACTTGTAAAGGTCGTTCACCGAGCAGAGGAAGCAGGACGTCCACCTGGTCACCTGCACACATCTGTAAATATTTTTGAAGACAGAAATGACACCATCCTCTTCAAGATGCTAACCATGGCTTCAGTTTCACAAATGCTGACCGTGTGCTGGGCTCTGAGCTCACAGCACACACTGTCTCCCTCCATCACGGCAGCCCTGCAAGATGAGTGCCATCGTGTCATTTTCGACCTAGAAAAGGTGGGGCTCAGGGTGGTAACAGATCTTGCCCAGGTGCACACCGTGCCACCCCCAAAGCATGTATCCATCGACTCCCTTGCATTCCCCCACCAAAAAACGTCTCAAAGGGTCCGGCAACTGTTTATTGAGTGAGTGTCTGGACTGGGTTTCTTAGTGCACTCAGAGTTGTAAGCCAAAGTTACCTTGTAAACGGTCGAGCCTAAAGCAGTTGTCATGCTCTACGGAGTGAAGTTCCAAGTGCTAACTTGTTCCCCAGTACTGGGAGAAAGATAGGTGACTCGGTGTGCTTCAGACCCCTTCAGCTGTTAGCCCACGGTGGAGCAATACCTGTGGGGTCAACTGGCATTTCCCCTGGGGGAAGCCGGTCTCAATTGTGAGAGACAGTTGTTCAGGAGAATCACATGGGCGTTGACTCTGATGTGCCAAGAAAGATCATGAGGTTGCAATTAGAGCCCAAATGTGCTTATTTATACGCGGATGCCTGATCCAGGATAGGGTAGGGGTTCCACCTGACATAAAGAAAGACCCAGGGTTTCCCCGGGGTGCACGGAGGGCAGTGGTACTGCAGGCCCCTCTGTCTTGCAGAAGCATAGCTGCCGACCAGGGCCTTTTTCCTATTGGGGTCTTTTTCTGATTACAGGCTAACAGAGAAGCATTAGTGGAAAAGTGCCTTTCTTCAGAGCCATGAGGAAGCCAAGCCCTGGGAGGGCCCGGATGGCCCTTAGAAGCCTTGCTGCCTTTTGGAGCTCGTGAGGTTCCTGGCTGATGCGTCTCTCTCTGCATCTCATTTGTTTATTTCTCTTTCTTCCTCTGCTTCTGTATTAGTCAGAAATCATTTGGTTGCAAGTGACAGAAATGCTAACTGAAAATGCCGTGAGAAATGAGAAGAGTGGACGGGACCTCTGCGGCGGGCCAGTGGGGTGAAGGCTCCCTTTGAAGCTCAGATACAGCTCCTGGCTCTGCTGCTGTGTGCTCTTCACTGTCAGGAGGGTCTTGGTTTGGGTAGCACTCACCAGCATCCACCGTCCAGAGCTTCATAGAACCAAAGAGCAGAAAAGAAGACGTGCATGAAATACCACACACACACACCACACACCACACACCACACCACACACCACACACCACACAAACACGTACACCCCACATTACACACTGCATACCACACCACACAAATAGCACATACACTCATGCACACACCACAGACCATACCACACAAACAACACACCTCATTCTCTCTCTCTCTCTCTCTCTCTCTCTCTCTCTCTCTCTCTCTCTCTCAAACACACACACACACACACACACACACACACACACACACACACACCACCACCACCACACAAACAGCACGTGCACTCACATACAACATATAACACTAACACACATAAAATAAAACAACACACACCCCTATTGAGTTAAAGAAAAGGAAAACCCCATGTTGGGACACATGCCTGGATCTGGACCAGTGGTCACTCAGGTCAAGGATGCATGGTGGATCTTTCTACTCAAGCCAGATAATGTGTTCCAGAGTATAGATGGCTCCACATGTGTCAAAAGTCAAGTGAGCTGAGGGCTGGCCTTTGCTAGAAAAGATGTCAGTGCCCACCAGTGGCCACTTTACCTTGGGGAAGACCCCACCCCCACCTGCCACTGTCCTTAGCTACCGAGCACAGCCCTGACCACCAGCTCTCATCCAAAGTCACTCTCCAGAGTTATGTCTGACTGGCCTGGGTAAGCCAGACCCAAGCCAGGACCAGACAGCACGTGCCTGGTGGCCAGCTCCTTTGCTCAAGGAAAGGAAACTGTAACAAGAAAGACACTGTGAAATGTGAAAGGCCCAGTGTGCTTGTTTCAGACTTGGACCCAAACTAACCACTTCCTGAGCCTCACTGGGACTTTGATACAGTCAGGTTTAAGAACCATCCTGTCTGGGTCTTTCTGGAGCAGCACTGTCCAAACTCCAGTAGTCATCACTTTTCATTCATAAAGTGAGCACTGCTGTTCCTACTCCCATGAGCTTGAGGGGGCACCAGTGTTCTGTCTAATGATACCTTGAAAAATCAAAAGATGCCATTACAATGTAGAAACACTAGAGGGCACTCTAGTCGATTGCTGAGTCAAGGATGCAGTCAGAAGGCCCCCCTTCTCTCTATCTCTGTCTCTGTCTCTCTGTCTCCCTCCCTCCTTCCCTCCCTCACCCCTCCCACACACACCTCCCAGGGGAAGGATCCTATGGTGTTCTTTTGCCTCCAGCAAAACTCAGTATCTTCAAAGGGTGCTGTGGCTCTAGTAGGGATTTCTGTAGATTTGAGACTTTGTTTTTCCCTGGAGGAAGTCCCTGCCCCTTGTCATCTCAGGGTCTGCAGTGAAACTGCAAGTGTCAGGTTGAGAGATCTGTTAAGTTCTTCTGGCATTGGAGACAGTTTTGCCCTGCCCAGGTCTCCAGGTACTTTTGTCTCCTCAGACATTATTTTTGTGGTGTCTGCCACTCCTGCTACGTTGAATCCCCTGGAAGCCAGGCCACAGCTTCATCTCCTGCTGCTGGTCACAAACAAGACCTGCACTCTGGGTTGGGGGTTAGGAGGTGACAACAGCGGGAGGTCGCCGCCTCCTCCTGATTCTGGATTGCCCTGAGCCATTCCTTCAAAGCTTGGGTTTCCTCAGCTGGAAAATGGCAACTCCCCCCTCCCCCATAGCAGGGTATCTCAGTCCACAAATTCAGTTTGCAAAGAAAACCAGTTTTGCACTCCGATGGCAGGATGTAACTTGCAGTGTGTCTAGGTTTCCATGGCAACACTTTTGTGTCAATTGAGGGCCCCTTGCCCTTCATCACTGGGGTGTCAGCTCAGCTCCACGGGTCTTCCCTGGTGTGTGGCACAGAGCGAGCACCTCATTGCCACCCACGCCACTGTGCTGACCTGCCCAGCAACACAGGCCTTGCTGAATTGGCAAGGCCCAGTGACCTGAACAGGGTGCATGAGATTTTCTCCTCCTCCTATTAAAGCCCTGGGCTCCTGTGGTGAATGTATTGGTGGTGCCTTTCTCACGATTCCTCTGCCACAGGGATCACCATTGAAACCCCAACTCTAACAGCAGAAGACAGAGGAGAGAAGAGTGATGTGGTCCTTTCTTGGCCCATGACATACCCATCTCACTGACCAGGGTTACACATGTGACCACTTTACAGTGCAAGGGGGCCTAGGAAATGACCTTTCTTAGACAAATCTGTTAAAACTCAGCGGCCCCTTCCTGAGGACAGGGGGAATGAATGTGAGAGGTGAGTAGCCCAGGGCCTGAGGCTGGGTCTCCACTGCTCCCAAAGCCCCTCCTCCAGATCGTTTCCTTCCCTACCTATCACCTAAATGTGAGGGCAGGGTGGGGCAGGAGGGGATCCGGAGGACATGGGGAAGAATGAATACACTCCTATGAAACTAGAGAGGTGGCTCAGGGGTGAAGATCATTGGCCACTGTTTTAGGGGACCCTGGTTCAATTCCCAGCACCGACGTGACAGGCTCACAAATATCTGTTAACTGTAGTCCCAGGGAACTCAGCACCCTCTTCTGACCTCAGTGGGCACTAGGCCTGCACACGGTGCGTGAACACACACACATACAGGCAAAACAGTCATACACACAAAGCAATCATCTTCTTTTAAAGCTGTAGTACTCCCCTCCTCCGGTACACCAGAGAAGCTAAATTCTTTTTCCTTTAAATGGATTTTACCGCAAACTGTTTCAAGTCTCTACTAAAAATTAAAAATGAATATAATTAACTTTCTGGTGTATATACGTATGCTTGTGCTGTGTGTGCTTTCGTGTGTGAGCATGTGGAAGCCAGAGGTCAACACTGGAAGTCTTCCTCAGTCACTCTCTATGTCGTTTGATTGCTTGTTTGTTTGTGTTTGTTTGTTTGTTAGCAGAGTCTCTTGGTGATTCCAGAGCCCTCTAATTTGGCCAGACTGCCTGGCTAGCAAGCCCGTGTCTCTGCCTCCCTGGCACTGAGGTTACCACCACGCTCCACACTGCTGGCTTTTTGTTTGGCTGCTGAAAGTCAGAACTTGGTTCCCCATGCTTTCACGGCAGGCACTTCACCGACTGAGCCATCTTCCCACCCACCACCCTCGTCTGCCACTTTGGCCAGATCTCTCCATGTCCACATTTGCTTCAGATTAGATACGATAACTATGAGGGAGGTCTCTCGTCCTTCCCAACTCCTCCCGCCTCTGCCCCAGAGGTGCCCCCATCCTGAATTAAGCGTGCGTGCCCCTTACGTGTCTCATCCCTCAGATACCTCAGATAGGCAACGCTACAAATCATGGTTCTGCTGTTGAACTTGATACAGATGGTGTCTTCCACATGACTCACCACACAGCTCGCTCTTTCTTCTCCGCGTTGGCTTTGAGCTGCATCCACAATGATAACTAGCTCTGCCTCAGCCGGTGATCGTGGCCGCGCTGTGTGTGTGGTGTACGGCTGTGGTATGACTACCCCACCACATGTTTATCTGTTCTTCCCACAGCGGGGTTCTCTTTTGTGACTGTGTGCTATCAAGCCGCCCTGCGTAAACATCTCTGTCAGGGTCTCTTGGCACAGACAGGCAAGACTTTCTTGGCCTTGTGGTTTCCCAAGTGAGGTCTGCTGACACGCGGTAGCCGGTCACCTGGTAGAAAAGTGGGTCCTCAAGCTTCATCCTAGACCTCCTGCTACGATTTGAATCTGAAATGTCCCCCACAGCTTGGTGTTTTGAGAGCCGTCCCATAGCTAGAGAAACTGTAGAGGCTGTCGAACTGATAGGAGTCAGGGCCAGCCTGGTAGACGTCTGTCATTGAAAGTACCCTTTGAAGATTTTCCTTACTCCAACTTCCCGTCTCCCTCTGTGCTTCCTGGCCCACTGTGATGGGAACAGCCTCTGCCGTAGGCTGTCACAGTCAGGAACTGCTCTGCTCCACCACGATTTCTCTGCCATCATGGATGGAACTGGTTTGACACTTTGGGCTGAGGTAAACCTTTCCTCCTTTTGAGTCATCAGCTGTTGTGGAATAGAGGACCTCCTCCCCCCAGAATCATTGTTGGCATCTAAGAAGTTCCCTTAATCTCATCTTAGATAAAACCAGACCCTTGGCTTCAACACAGAAAAGCATTTCAGGACAGTCTAGTATGAAATGGAGCCGGAATTTAATTAAAAAAAGAAAGGCACTCGAGGAAATAATATGACACTCCCAAGATCATTGCGGGAGGGAAGTTTCTCAAAGAAGTCACACCGAAGTGTCCTAATGTTGACAATAGAAAGGACTTTGGGAGCTTCTGTGTGTGTGTGTATCTCCGTGTGTTTGTGTATGTGTTTGTGCCTGTATGCGTGTGTGTTTGTCTGTATGTGTTTATGTGTATTATGTGTGTATGTATGTATGTGTGTGTGCTTATGTGTATGTGTGTAGTGTGTTATGTGCATATGTCTCTGAGTGTATGTGTGAGTGTGTGTGTATGTATGTGTGTGTATGTATGTATGTGTTTATGTGTATGTGTGTGTTATGTGTATGTGTCTGTGTGTTTATGTGTATTTGAGTATGTGTATTATGTGTATATCTCTCTCTGTGTGTGTGTGTGTGTGTGTGTGTGTGTGTGTGTGTGTGTGTGTGATGCACATCTATTCAGTGGGCTGAAGAGGAGATCAAGTATCTTCTATTACCTTCCGTTTTGTCTTTTCAAGACAGGGTCTTTCACGGAACCCAGAGCTCACCATTGGCCAGGCCAGCCGGCCTCAAACTCCTGGGATCTGCTTGTCTCTGCCCCTTAGTGCTAAAGTTACATGGCCAGATGTAGCTTTTCTGTGAGTGCTGAAGATTTGAATCAGTTCTCTTGCTTTCACAGCAAATGCTCTTGTCCATTAAACCATCTCCCTAGTCCCTGCTAAATGGGCTCATAAGGTACCAGACTCTCCCATATATCTAGTCCCGCTTTTGATCACTGAGATTCTAGGGTGTCTCTTCGGTGGGGTTATAATCTGATAAAGTAAAACCACAAGCCCCTGGAGCTGCACAAGGAGGTTCTAGAAAATTTCAGGTTTCCATCTGGAAGGAGAGAAGCCCTCAAGTCAACGCTGCTGATTATACTGGGATTAATGCTTCTCAGCTAGTGAGTCTCTAGCTAGACCCCAGAGGGTGGGGTTCCTTCCCCTTCTCATGTCCCCATATTCTTTTTTCTGTCCTACTTCAACTCAACATGAAACTAACCAACCACACAGCCATTCTGTAGTGAGGCTCAGATGCTGAACTACGGAGCGTTAAGAAGGCAAGCCTTCAATTGACTGGATGCTGTTGGGTTTTTCTTCAGGGCTTACACACATAGCAGAAAGAAGGGCTTCCTCTCATTGCTGTCTGTCCTTGGTGTTATCTGAATTGAGCAGGTTTTGCTGGGTGTGGGAAGGACCTGGCTCTGTCTGGCTCTAATGATGTGGCTTGCCCTCTCTAGTCCAGGGCCCTCTCATGGCTTCCCACTTTCGGAGGTGCCAAATCTTTACTTTTCCATCCCACTGCACAGTCTTTTCCTGGAAGAAGAGCATCCAGGTCACTGGCACCCTTGCCTGGTATCCAGGGTGTGTCACAGGGTGCTCATGTGCTACAGGGTGACCCTCTGAGGGCCAACCACATCAGTCAGCTTCTTAGGTGTAAGCAACAGAAACGGGTGGCAAAGTGGAAGGCTCTCAGGTTGCTAAGTTGGGAGAAAGGAGAGAGGGACAGAAACCAACCAAGGCTAAGCAGAGACAGCAGACAGTTCCACAGTCCCTCACTGTGTATGGGGAATCTGATATCAGCCAGGCCTTGAGAGGACTGCCCTCTGCCGGCAGGAGGAAGGGTGGCCCCTGGTTTCTACTCTAGGGAGATCCTGGTACCTCACACACCAGAGGCACCTCAGTGGGGAAAATGCACACTAAGGGGACTGGGAGGGCTGGGAGCTAGAGAGCCAAAAATGTCCTCTTGTGGGGAGTCATGGGGTCAGGTGGGCCAGGGTGGACAACCAGCTTGTTCAGTATCCCAGCTTAATAAGATGTAAACATAGAACAATTTAATGCACTCTGAGCAACTTCTGTATCCGTCCTTAGTGACTCCTGCAAGAATGAATCCTGCCTAGTGATTCCAGCTCTTTCCACATCCTCACCCCTGTGGTCTACAGCATTCCCTCTCTTCTGGGCACGTGCCTCTGAAAGACATAGCCAGACCCTATGGCCTGAGTCCTCCATGGATCCCCTTGCTGCAAGTTCCTCAGGCTTAACTTCTCCATGAGTTCCCTCGGTGCAAGTCCCTCGTGTTTGCCATGAAGTCTCTTTGGCTTCCTGCTGCTGCTCTCTGCCCCACTCTTCAGGATCCCTTTCTGCTCAGAGAGGCACAAGAAGAGACTGGTGGCAGCTTTAGGGCATGAAGACTAGCACCCCACTTGATTTAGCAAAGATCTCCGTGAGAACCTTGGCGTAGAGCATCCAGCCCTGCTACTGAACATTGTTCACCTTCTCCCCAGCTTCCTCCCCGTGACTTCTGAACCTGATGGTAACAGTGGGGACTGGAGTATTGTTCAGAAACTGGGCAAGAAGGTGATGGTCCCACCCGTCCCTATGTGCGCGCGCGCACACACACACATACACACACACACACACACACACACACACACACACACACACACACACAAAATTGCTTTAGTAAAGAGGAAATGTGTTTATAACAAAAAAAAAAGTCCAGGTAACAGTGGGAGAGCAAAGAACACATTGATTTTTCTCATCTCAGTGGTCTGTAAATGCCTACTTTTATGTTCCGCTGGCCAGATTTTGATCGTGTGTTATCTAGTAGCTAAAGATGTTTGGAAATGTAGTCTTCTGTTGTATGCAGCTAAGAGCCCAATGAGTCCATCTAAGTAGCTCACGTGTGTGATTTGACACTCTCTCCCTCTCTCTCTCTCACCCCCTCACCCTCACCCCCTCCTCCTCCCCCTCCCTCCCCCTCTCCTCCCCCTCTCTCCTGGTCTGGCTGCAGCAGGCACTGGTCTGGGGGGCAACTGCACAGGCTGTGTCATATGCTCGGAGGAGAATGGCTGCTCCACCTGCCAGCAAAGGCTTTTCCTCTTCATCCGCCGGGAAGGTATCCGTCAGTACGGCAAGTGTGTGCATGACTGTCCCCTTGGCTTCTTCGGAATCCGTGGCCAGGAGGCCAACAGGTGCAAAAGTACGTATTTCCTCCAATGTCGTAGGCAACCTTAGATAGATGCGTCCTGCATCCCACCCTCTCCTTAAATGTACCCTAGGAGGAAGCAGAGCCCTGCCCAACCCCAAGCTCGCTAGTTCTAGCTGTTCCTGCAGCCCAAGGCCAGATAGACGCCTCTCTGGTTCCTTCAGCCCTAAGAGGACACCATCAGTCTCAGCACAAATAGGGCAGGGAACTTTTACTTCGACCTGGGTTCTGTATGGCCTCTAGCCGGTTCCTCGCCTCCTCTGGGTCTAGCTCCAGGAGGAGAAGTAGCCCTAAGCTTTCCTCCATCTTCACTGTGTCCTAGGACAAATGAATCTTAGTCTTGTAGGTAAAGGGTGAAGGAGCCTCACTCCCAGCCTAGATTTGCTATGTGATGTTTATAGTGTTATCACTTCCCATGCTCAGCCTAGCTCGGATGAGAAAGGACGGCTTCCTCACATGGAGCCCAGCTCAACAGTGGCCAAGGCTGGGCTGCTGACATGGTACTGTATCCCGACCCCAGTGTTCCAGAGCTTGGGGCTGCACAGAGCCCTCCTACCTCAGGCAGAGCTATGGGGCCCACCACACGCAGCTCATTTGTGTTGTCCCTGACTCTGTTGCAGAATGCGGGGCCACATGCGAGAGCTGTTTCAGCCAGGACTTCTGTATCCGCTGCAAAAGGCGGTTTCACCTCTACAAAGGGAAGTGTCTGCCCACCTGTCCGCCAGGCACCTTGACCCACCAGAGTACCCGGGAGTGCCAGGGTGAGTGAGGCCCTGGCCTCCTGTCCTAGTGTTGGGGGAAAAGGACATGAGACTTGGAAACCGTGAAATGTTATGGAGTGGTGGGCAGCCTGACTCCACGTTGGTACTTAGAGAATCTTCAGGGTTCTGGTGCCTTTGTAACCATCAGGATTGTGGATACTGTGTCACCAACTCTGACACTGCTTTTGTCACCAAGGGTCTTCTCACCAACAAGGCACCAAGAAACAGAGTAGCCATCTCAAGAAAGTCACTTCATCTGAAGATTTTTTTTTTAAGTAGCTGTGTGAGGCCAGGGGAGTGGCTCTGTGAGGAAAGGGCTTGCTGTGCAGGTGCAGACCTCCAGCACCAGTAAAAGCCAGGCACGGCGGGCACTCCCTGGGACTCCAGCAGTGTGAGAGACAGGTGGATCCCTGGAGGGGCTAAGACTGTCCTTACACGTCAGGGGGAGACAGAAGGGACATGCAGTTGGTCCCCAGCACTTTAGGTACCGAATCTTTGAGAGGAATTCTGAAGCACTGCAAAGTTCCCCCCATCAAACACGTCCTACATCTTTTTCCTTTGGTGTGGGCTCCTGGGTCTGCCTCTGAGCCTGCAGGCCCACCTGTGCCTCTGCTGTTCAAGGCCCTTCTGTGGCTCCTGTTGGACGCTGGCAGAGCCTGGGCCTGAAGGTCTCCATCTGTGACCTTTTCATCCCTCTTCAGCGTCCTGGGGACTTTGTGGGGGGACTCCATCCCCTGGAAGCACCTCCTGCCTCTCTTTCCTACTCCCCTGGAGACTTAGAAACACAGTCTCCCCCAAGAAGTCTTCCTGCACCCAAGGGTATGGCCCATGCCTCTTCTGGGCTCCCACCACTTCTGTGCCCTCCAAACACCCTGCCTTCCTGGTGCAGTGTCTCAACATGGTGCATTCTGGGAGCAGGCGGGTTTCTCTTAAATGCAACTGCCCCTCTATACCAACAACCTCAAGTCTAACAATAAATGTTCAATCTTGACTGGTCAGGTGAAACCCCTGGGTGGTGACAGAATAGCTACCTGAGGCCTGGAGACCTCTTCTCAGCCCTGCTGTGTACACCTGTTCCTGCCCCAGGTCTCAGCACTTAGGACTTTAAGATGGGACATTCCTGTCCCCTGGGCTGGGTGTTGCCTCCCATTCAGAAATGAGTGGAATGTATCTGTAATTCCCTCTTCTGAGAACTTTCTGCCCATGAGCACATTGTCTCCCTCACAGCACCACTTAGGTGGCTTTGGCCTTCTACAGTTGATCAAAGGCATGTGGTCAAGTTCAAAGCTAGAACCCTGCTCTTGGGGACCTTTTAGCAGCCAGCTACTTCATGTCCAACTCCTGCACCTTTCTGAATTCTATCCATCTGGACTCTCAAATCCTGCTGGCCAGGGATGCTTAATTCAGCTCTGTTACCTCCTGTGAAGCCTTCCGCTTCACTCACAGGAGCCAGCTCTAGCTTCTAGCACAGCCTTCCTTGCGTTCTCTGCAAGCTCCTGTGAAATGCAGTTCTCTGCTCCCAGCAACGGACTGAGCTCCTTGCATGTAGAGATGGTATCCTTAGAGCCCTGTTCACTGAATCCAAGAGGCACACACTGCCAGTTGACTCACCTGTCTGTCTCTCCCTTTGCCCACAGAGGAGTGCGAGCCGAGCCCTTGGGGCAGCTGGAGCCCCTGCATACACAATGGGAAGACCTGTGGCTCAGGCTGGGGCCTAGAGACCCGGGTGCGGGAGGCTGGCCCAGCCAAGCAGGAAGAGATGGCAAGTTGCCGAGTGATATCTGAGTCCAGGAAATGTCCTATAAAGAGGCCCTGCCCAGGAGGTGAGCAACTGGGCTGGCAGGGTTCCTCTGGGAAAGACCCAGAGGTAAATGGGTCCAGGGAAAGAGACACCACCCATGGCTGATATCTGCAAGGCCACTTGAAAGGCCCCCACCTGCCAACTCTTTCTGTGAGCTAATTATCACCCTGTCAGGTACTTCTAGAGAAGTGTCCCAGACATAGTAGGAACACTGGTCTGCATTGCCCAGACCTCCGTACTGTAAGGACTTAGTCTGTTTTCTCTAGTGGAGTCCCCAGGAAAGCCTGGGAAGTGTGGCTGTGACTGCAGTGCAGTGTGGCACCTACTGGAATACAAAAGGCAAGAGGTGCCAAGAAGGCGGTGCTTGACCCAACATAAATGGGTCAGTGAAGGCAGATCCAAGGATGCAGAAAGCCAGGGTAGCCATAGACATTTGAGTGAAACACTCTAAAACCATAGGCAAAGAGCTCTCAGCTGCCGTGTCGATGGTGTCAACTATGCAACAGTAGAACGGGGGCCTGTGGCTATACCACCCCACCAAGTAGGACCCAGTCACTGGGTAAGGCCACAGATTTCCAATGGAGACCAGTAAAAACCACAAAAGAGAGGGCCAGCCGCGTGGGTCGTGAAGTGTGAGGGAGTTGGCATTAACACGGAAAAGCAGTGTTAACCACGTGAGCATGGTGTGTTAAATTTTCTATAGTCACTGGTGCCTTTGAACCAGTGACTGTGATGGGTGTGAGGCCCATGCCCCTGGGTCACACAGCCAGGGCTAGGAGAGCCTAGATCTTGATCAGTAGGCCAAAGAAGAATCTAAGTTGTAGTCAATAGTGAAAGACCCGGAACCAGGACACATGGGACACACAGCTGCCACATGCTGGAGGCAGAATTTGAGCCTGGGGACTCTACCCACACACACCCAGTGAGCAGTTGGGACAGAGAATGGTGCCTAGATGAGACTAGATATCCAGAACTCAAAGAAAGCCCTTTTTCAAATGAAGGCTATCTCTGGTGCTGGAACAGGACCCAGATGTGGGATGGGTAGTTCTTGGGTAGAGGGAGGATAGGTAGGTGGGTGGGATGAGTAGCTAGGCAGTTGTATGAGTGGGTGAGCATATGGGTGGGAGGTGAGAGGTTGCATGGGTGGGTAAGTAGAAAATTAGGTAAGTGGGTGGATATATGGTTGGAGGGTGCGGGGATGAGTGGATAGGATGATGGAAAGGTGTAGTTTTGGGAGTCCATAGCTAGATGGTTGGAAAGGTATATGGGTGGGTGGGAGATTACCTAGGTAGGTGGGAGGATGTGTGGGTGGGATGGAGCGTAGGTGAGTGGAATCGTGGTGGTATGAATGGAGGTGTGCACAGTCAGTTAGCAGACTGACATAGGGGAAGGTCGAAAACACAAATCACTCATCTCTCCCAATCCCAGCCCTCAAAGCTGACAAGGACTCCTCAGGCAATGCTCTTCGATGTCCCCAGATCCAGTCCTCGCCTGTGATGTGCGCAGTGCCTCCAAGGATTTAGATTTGGTGGGGAGCCTCTAGTCTGTGAGGTAACACTGAGTCTGCCTTGAAAAGGGAGATGCTGAGACCCTGGCTCCTTGCAAAAGCACAGTTAGTTATCCCTGGAGAGATAGTGTGCCCCGTCTGCGTACATCCTTGGAAGGCAGTGCCCTGAGTGGAACCATTAGTTCCAAGGACACACAGCTCCCCAGGAGACTTCCTTGAGATAAAGAACGTGTGAAAATGGCTTGGGTGAGGAGATACCTTATAAACTAGAAATTTAGGCTCATTATGGCTCCAAGACGAACCTCGGCCTTTCCTCCTGTCAATCAGTAACAGCAGCTAGCAGCTGGGAAGAGAGTGCCCCAGGGGACAGGTAGATTCCCACAGAGGCTGGTGAGCAGTGTGGATCACTAGGGGAAGCACAGCCTGGCCTAGTGACCATGAGCAAAAACCGAGGTACTGAGGGAGGCCGGCAGAGGACCCTGCCAGGGTCCTCCTAAAGACAGCATGCTGGAATTCTGTCCACACACTCAGCCGTCGGCCACTGGTCACCCAGCAACCTCAGCCCAGATGAGCTTCTCTAAGGGGAGCTCAGTACCGGCTCCAGGAACTCCAGGGTCCTGAGCAAGCTAATCATCTGGCCTTCTCTGAGAAAAGAGACCAATCAGACATCGGACATGTGGCGTACTCATCCAGGGCTTGTAGGACACACCAGGGTCTGGGATTTGCAGCCAAATATCCCCCCGCCCCAGCTCTGCCCAGGCTCTTTCTCTGCCTGTGAATGGGATGAGATTGTAGCTTTTGCTCCCATGGCGTGGATTTACTCTCCGGGACATCCTGCCCACACCAAGCAGCAGCTAAACCTCAGGGTCGAGCAGAAGAAACTCAGTCTCCAGCAGGAAGCCTTATTAACAGTGAGGTAGTACATGGGGTGGGAGGCGGACATACAGACCCCCATGAGGCCATCCTAAGTCCTGATGGGGAGCTGACCCAAGTGGTCCTTCAGCCCTTGCAGGCTGTTTCCCAGCTCCACTCAACTTCAGCCACTCCCTCAGGCCAGTGTCCTCCCAGCCCCCTAGGATCACCAAGGAGTTTTCTGGAACAATTTCACCTCCAGGCCCAAATTTAAAACAGGGTGACTCTGAGCCCAGCACTCCAGGTCTGCAGTCTGCAGGGACAACTGGGGCTTTCCTCGGCTCTCAGCACCTCCCTGGACAGGACCTGCGTTCTCTTGCAGAAAGAAATCCCAGGCAGAAGAACCGGAAGGATCGGCGCCAGCGCAAGGACAGGAAGTTGGAGCGCAGGCTGCACCAGCATGGCTCCCAGTGACCATCTCAAGCTCTGGCCTCTGCCTTTGGCTTGCTGCACTTCCACTGTGGGCTCCTTCCTTCTCCCCTGCCCCGCTCTTTCTCCACATCCTTCCCTCTTTCTGTCGGCTACTTTTCCCATCTGCCCGGTCTTTGCGTTATATTTTATCGATCTCCCTTTTCCTCTCCCCGTCACTTCCTTCTTCACATCCTTATTTCTTCTTTGGAACTTCCCTTCTCTCCGTATACGTTTTTCTTCATTTCCTTCTGTTTTCCTTTCTGCTCTTCACTGTCCATATCAGACATAAGAGACTGAGCTTGTGTCCCCCGTGTGGCTCTCTGCACCTCAAAACAAACTTTTTCTTCTAGATCTTTTTGTGACTCTGTCCTGACTCCGTCTTTGCAAAGCTACAATTTAGGAGGTATAGGTTTGGGTGCAACTTGACAAGTCCTGAGAGCTCTGCTTCTAGCCAGAGAGACCCTGCAGCTGGAGTTAAGAACTGCTCACCAGGCCAGTCCCTCAAGGCCGATTCTACAGCATTCAGCCATTGCCTCTTCGATGAGGCCACCAGAGACAGGTTCTGGAACCTCCGAGGGCCCGGCCTGAACCCCTTATCCAGGATGGTGGCATAGGAGCCACTAGGGGTCCTTTGGCTAGACAGTGGCCTCGGGCCCACCACCACACCCCCTTGGAAGTGCCTGCAACACCCGCTCTGATCACCCTCCCACCGCTCCACCCACACCTCCTACCCCACCCCCACCCCACTCTGCTCTCCCTATCGTAGTGCCACGACCTTGCAACAACTGACCAGCCTCCCAAGGCCTTTGGAGACCCAAGCACAGGATCAGATGGCACTGTGATTCCTGTTATTCAATAATCCCGAAGGCTACTGAAGCTAAATGGAACTTAAGAGGTGGTCGCGCCCACCCCATTCACCACCCTGCTACCTTACGGCCCATCGTCCCCATAGAGACTGACGTCTAAGGAAGTGATGGGTACTCTGTCTTCGGTCCGCACATCACGTCTATGAAGAAGTTCAAGTGTGTTTGGGGAGTAGAGAGGATTGCTGGGTTAGCAGTTGGGATGGCCTCCCACTTACCCACCCTCCACGTGGATACCCTGAGTGTTTTCTTTTACTGTGATGCCCCCAACTCCAGGCAGGAAGGATACTGGGAGGAGCCTTCAGGTAAAACAAACCAAATGGCAAGTCTGTCCTCACCCTGCCATTGGCCAATGAGCTGCCATTGTTGCTGGGAGGAGTCTGGGCATTAGGACCAGAGACAGCTGGGGAGGATGTGGTATAGGCAAGGGAGAAGCTCCATGTGATATAATGTCACTCTCTCACACAGTGACCTGCACAGCCACCCTACACTTGGCAGGTGGGGGTCCCCACCACCACTGCTGACCCTGTAGCTGTGCTCCTCGTTGGCGCCCCACGAGAACATCTGGATACCCAGCTTGTCAGGCCAGGGGCCCAGGTTTCTGCAGAAGTTCGCACCTCTGAAATGCTTCCCTGTTGTTTTGAGACTCCCAGCTACTTTTTAAAGAAAGATAAAATGAAAGAAACTTGTGAAGACTTCTTGGGCATCAGATAGTGTTAGGAACCACCATGCCCAGAGGTTCACAATGGTGGACTTCCCGGGGCAGCTTCTGCAGAGTGTTCTGGCTGAGAGTAGCCAAGGTTCATGGGGACTGACTGAGAACAGACAGGGTTCCTGCTGGAGTGCTGACCAGTTCCTCCTAAGAAGGAGGCTTTCAGGAGCTCCATCATTAAAGTGCTTGCTTTGCAAGCAAAGGACCTGAGTTTGACCCCCAGCACCCACATGAAAAAGCCAGATATAGTGGCATGCCCTTGTGTCTCAGCACTGGGGAGGTAGAGACACAGATGCCTGGGCCTTGCTGGCCAGTCGGCCTGCCCCAAGGGGCAAGATCCAGGCCAGTAAAGAGCCTTGTTTCAAAAAATGTTAGCCAGCACTGAGCGACACCTGAGTTATCCTCTGGCCTCTATACACTTGTACAGAACACATACACATGCATGTGCACACACACGCACATATACAGAGAGAGGGAAGGAGGGAGGGAGGGAGGGAGGGAGAGAGAGAGAGAGAGAGAGAGAGAGAGAGAGAGAGAGAGAACACTTGAGCTTTAGCCAGATGCAAAAGTCAGAAACTCTTAGACTCCTGAATTAGATAGAGCCCAGGCCTCAACTTGTGAAGCACGGTCTCATTGACTCATGGGAATAACCTGGGCTTCTGGTGACCTGATGTAAACCCAGCCTGTGAGCAGTTAGCTGGGAGTCTGCGCCTGCGCCTGTTCTGGACTTCTGTTTTACCTTGTGATGGATGAGGAAGAGACAAGGCTGGTCTGGCTCCATTGTATGCATCTGGAAGGTTCTGCACTGTGCTGGGCTTTAAGGGAGTTTCACAGCTTCAGATTTCAGGGTCCCACCCAGACTTATACATTATGAACAAGCTGAGAAATGACTAAGAAGAACTTATTCTAGAATAAGTTGGGGGGAAGGGCACCTAGGTTTCCAGGATTTGGATTAAGGACCACAGCACGAGCTCTGACCGCAGAGCTCAAAGGTCTGAGTCTGGATAGATGGGAAATCCAGGTATGTTCTGTCTGGAGTTTCCCGCTAAGTTCAAACCCTATGATACTGGAGGCTCTAAATTCCATAGTTGTTACAGGGCAAGAGTGGAAGGTCTTGGGCCTGCAATTATCTAGCTATGCTCTCCCTTGTGAGGTGAGGGACCTGATACCTGATACTCTTTTCCTAACCCAGGGCTCTGGATATTTTTTAAATATTTTTTAATGTTTTAAAGTTTAAAAAATTCTCCCAGAGCCCTCACTGTAACCTAAGGCTTCAGATAAGCCTTCATGCTACATCTCTCCCACCCTCCTGGTAAGAAAAGATCCAGGCCCAGACAATGCAAGGAACATTCAGAGATGTCCTACAGCTGGCTGGAGTCATGGAGTCGTTGTTTGGTCCCTTGATAATGTTCTAGTGACTGACAATGTCGCTTTGCCCTTCCTACTCCGTTCCTGCAAGGCTGTACCAGTCTTCAGAGTCACCCCTCCCATCTCAACCCAATCCTTCACCTTGGGCTGCCTGGTGTTCCCATATACAGCCACTAGAGGGTGTCGCTCAATCAGTAACTGCCAGCCTGGTCGTTGCCCACTCTCTTCAATTTGGGGACATATTGTAGTCCTGGGGTGGGGGGATAGGGAGAGCAGTGACTTCAGTGAAATGGCCTTCACTGCAGCACACAATGTCTAGGTCCCAAGCCATTCCAAGCCCAGAACAGAAACCTGACTCAGAAGACAAGAGTTCAACATTCCAGGAGAGCCATGAATGACCTGCAGACACCAGCCCCCAGGCAACAGTGAACACTCCAGATAATTTTAAGACGGTTTCATTCATCCCGTGGGACCCTTCTGACTTGGGAATGTGTATATTCTAAAAATAAAAACGATAGTGATGGTGGAGATGGTGTCCGCTATCAGCTCAGCACCTACTGTATGGTAGAGTGCTAAGAGCCCTACAGTCGTGTTTCAGCTTGTTTAATCCGTCCCTTCAACAGATACCATAACTCACATTTCCCTGACCCCCATTATATACCTAAAATTTTTCAGCCTTTATCACCTGCAGGTTCACACACCCGTCAGCCACCTTACCGAAGAAACAAACTCATCCAGATCCGTCAGCCCCATCCACTCAGAAAAAAAAAAAAAAGCATAAGATGCCTACTATGTACCTCATACTGCAGAATTCTGGTGACCTTTTCCTCCTGTGTGTTCAGTCAACTCCAGTAGTAAAAGGCCTTTTGCAAAGGAGACAGGCATTCTGAGAAGAAAGTGAAAACATCTGTCTATAGCCCATTGGTCAGAGAGCAGAAGGCATGGGGGGAGGAGGGATGTGTGGAGTCACTGTTTATACAAAGGGCCCAAGGATCAGTTCCCATCCCAACTTAAAGCCTCAGAAACTGCTAGATCTTGGCTCAATCCTGAGGCTGCCGCTCCTGTTCTGGGTCTCCATCAGTCAGCCCACTCCACAGCCCTGGGTTTCTACCCATCTTCCTCTCTTCCTTGAGGTGGAACACACATACCCTGTCTCGCGGTGGCAAAAGCCAGTTGGGTAGTGGCTCCAGCCCCCAGCTTGGAGTCCACCAGCGAAGGCTGCCTTCCTGCCCTGCCTGGGTCCTGACCCTCAGAACCCATGAACATGGTCATTCAACATGAATAAAATGAGCGTGACAACAGGAAATCCAAGGCTTAGGAAGTAAGCCATAGAGTTGGAACATTAAAACAACGAACAGCTCTACCACAGCCACATCATACACTGACCAGAACTAGACCCTCACGGGGCATTCCATGGCCCTTCCTGCCACGTGTCACAGTGTTCCTAAGATGAGGTCTGCTTTGCATGGCATGGGAGAGAGCAGGACAGTTCCTCCCACTGGCAATCCAAATCACGATGACACATCACACAGATACCATTTCCACAGAGTCAGAACGGTGACTAGGCAGGCCTCCATTCTCCATGCCTTCCTCAGAGGAGGGAGACTCCGCTCTGCTGTTGTAGAAGGCATCTGACAGCGTCCATCAAAATGGCCGCGCACACGCCCTCTGGCCCCCGCATCCTTAAGTTCCCCTTTCACTTAGGCTGTCCCACAAGTGAAACTTCAAAGCTTCCTGGGTCCATGCTGCTCCCTCCAGCCCCGTATGTTTTCGCACACAAGAAAACCGGAAATACCCAGAAGTAAAGGGGGGTCGGGTAAAATGTGCATTGTGTGGCCTGATAGCGTCCTGACGGGCCTTGGGATGGATCACACAGCTAACTGATGTGCTGCGGAGAGAAAAAGCATGTATGTCAGAGTGCAGGGTGAGGCACCCGTGCAGAGGAAAGGAACACCCCTCATGTGCAGGGTGGGCGTGCGTGCACCAAGCCTGTGTGAAAGAAGGCATTAGAACGAGTGCCCTGATGGCTCTAGGGACCTGGGCAAAGGCTGGAGCTGGAAGGAGGCCGAAAGGGGCCTACGTTTTCACATTTGCACCTTTTGAGTTTAAGCCCTTTGACCAACATCGGGTCAAGAAAATATTGTGAAAACTGGTCTTAAGATGCCCTTAGGGGCTGGGGATTTAGTTCAGTGGTAGAGCGCTTACCTAGGAAGCGCAAGGCCCTGGGTTCGGTCCCCAGCTCCGAAAAAAAAGAACCAAAAAAAAAAAAAAAAAAGATGCCCTTAAAAAGAACTCCAAAGGCTTTGGCATAAAGTCCAAAAGGATACATCTTTCAGACGATATGTGGAACTTAAGGGGGACAGCCCTCTCCCCAGCGTGCTGCTCCAGCTGCCTATCAAAGACTCAGCGTCCATGCTTGAAGGTTGTACCATCAGCTGCTTCCCAGCAAGCCTGCTCTTGTCCAGCTGCTAAGACAGGGTCCAGATGCCCAGACTGCTGGACTGTGCCTCCACACCCTGGACCCCTCTGTCCTCCCCGAAGTGGAGCCACAGAGCGTACCAGCAAGTCACCCGGCATGTCTCCAGCGCTGTGCCTGGTTGGCCGCTTGATCTTGAGCAAGCATGTTATCCTAGTGGCCTTGCAACTTGGTGAGTTGTGAACCCCGGGCATACAATGGTGTTCCTCAAGGTGGGTAGCTTTGTCTGTCATCACTTCATCCATCCTTCCATTTTCTCACAACCCCTGAGTGAAACCATGTGTCTTTAGCACAGACACTCCTTAAAAGAGTCTCATCTGCTCCACCATTCTGTCCTCCGGTGACTCCCTTCTACCCTTGCCTCGTCCTATACCTGTCTAGGCCACTAGAGGGCAACAGTGTCTGGGAAGCTGGGAAAGGAAACCTTGAGGCTGAACTGGACAAGGGTGCTCTAGAGAGCCCTGTCCACAATCATCCTTTTCTCCACCAGCACCCGACGACACAGTCCACCATTTAGGGAAATCAAGACAGGAACTCACGCAGTAACCTGGAAGCAGGAACTGAAACAAAGACCACAAGGAACGCTGCTTCCTGGCTTCCTTTCTCTGGTTTGCTCAGATACTTTTTTTAAATACACCTGCCGAGGGATGGCCCCTCCCACAGTGGGCTGGGCCCGCCCACATCAATCATGGATGGAGATCGTGCCCACACAGAATGCTCACAGGTTGACCTGATGGTGGGAATTCCTCGACTGAGGTTCCTCTTCCCAGGTGACTCCAGTTTGTGACAAGTTTACAAAACTGAACAGCACAGACTAATACCACCTTTTTCTCTCATACGAGGAATCTGGTTAAATACAGGCGCACACACACCCGTGAGTGTAGGACACGAAAATGGAAATGAAGCTATGAGAGGGCAGAAGAAGTCTAAAGAGAGGAGGGGCAAACCAGAGTAATGGAATATATGTGACACGGAAGGAGAGGAGACCTGCATGGTGTGGGGAGGAGATCGGGGCAATGGGGGACTAATGGTGAGCGCCTTTAAGAATATCGCAGCAGGGGGTTGGGGATTTAGCTCAGTGGTAGAGCGCTTGCCTAGGAAGCGCAAGGCCCTGGGTTCAGTCCCCAGCTCCGAAAAAAAAGAACCAAAAAAAAAAAAAAAAAGAAAGAAAGAAAGAATATCGCAGCAGAATCACTTCTTTTTTTTGGGGGGGTCTTTTTTCGGAGCTGGGGACCGAATCACTTCTTTTTTTTTTTTTCTTTTCTTTTCTTTTTTTCGGAGCTGGGGACCGAACCCAGGGCCTTGCGCTTGCTAGACGAATCACTTCTTTTTGTTGTTACGGTTTTTGTTTTGCTCAGTCAGAGTCTTTCTATGTAGCCCCAGCTGCCTGGAACTCTTGGAGATCGCCTGCCTCAGCCTCCCCAGTGCTGCTGGGATTAAAGATGTATGCCAGCACACCCGATTTAAAGCTCTTTTTTGTGTGCCAGCCAATCATCATCGTCGTCGTCGTCGTCGTCGTCGTCGTCGTCGTCGTCGTCATCACAGTCACCATGAAGAAAAATAAATACTGGGGAAGAAAGGAAGCTGGGAGGGAGGAGGAGCTGAGGGGGAGGAGGGATGGAAGGAGGGAGGCAATGGAGCTGCCAGATCACTGCGTCTCTGAGCACCGCCTCTGTGCTTTGCAGTCTCCTCAGACACAGAAAGAGCCACTTTACAGAGGAGCAAAGTGAGCCGCTGCTAGGCCACACAACTCTTTGAAATCACAGCAGTAACCATTCCTCCTGGGTTCTCCTTCCCACCTCCTTCTTTGTCCCTCCTCCTTCTCTCCCTCCCTCTCCCCTTCCCTTTTTTCCCTACTCCCTCCATCCTGGCTACAATGATGTGAACTTCTTTGCTTCCCCACTGCAGTGCGCCAAAACTTCCAAAACCCATGAGCAAAGTGAACTTCCTCCTCCCAGTTGTTTCTGCTGTGGGTGTTCACCGGAGATGACTAATCAGACTTGGGTTTAAACCAATAGAAAGTCTTTGTTAGCGGTGAGGAACTACACTGAACGGTTGGGATCCCAACGTAGCGCCGAGCCTTTCTCAGGTGAGCTTTTAGGCACAAAAAAATATGTCCTGGGGTGCTGCACTTCAGTTAACAGGAACAGTTAGGCAGACTCAGAACTACAGAAGCTGAAAAGCAAGATCAGTTCATTTAGAGACCTCCTCGGAACTATGGAACTGGATGGATTAGGTCTTTGTTTCCATTTTTGTAGGTCCTGCTATGTTATGTGTGCTTAGCTTTACGGCCTGCAAGGTCCTTCTGTCCTGGTGTTAATTGTGTGAAGGTCTGGGGCCTTGTTATAATTTATCTGTTACAATTCTGTCAGGCATTTTGTCCCATCCACAGGAAAAGTAACCATCATGAAAGTTGTTATCAGGTCATGGATGGAACTAAGTCGGACCATGTGGTTTCTAAATCTTTGGACTTGGTTTTTGAAGGAATTAGGGAAGCTTTAGGTCAGCAAGCTACAGAAAAGTCTAGAACACTCTTTGTAGAACTCACCAGCTGATTCCCTGGCTCCTCAGAAGGCCAGAACGCCAAGAGGAATGGAAGCAGGGGGTCAACTGGTAACTGGATTATAACCCATGGAGGTTACCTTCTGGCAAAGAGTTTGCCAGCATTTTTCCTGCATCCTGAGACTGACTGTGGGAGGCTGTAATTAAATGTGATATCTGGCAGAGGATATGCCAAGGTAGCCCAGTGTGGTGGTTTAAGTGAGAATGTCCCCACAGGGTCAGATGTTTTCTCCCTAATTGATGTCTCTGTTTGGCAGGCTTACGAGGTGCGGTGTTCCTGAAGGAAGTGTGTCAGTGGGCCATGCTTTGGGGCTTCAAAGCCTCTCACCACTCCCGGCACTTCTTTCTCTGCTGTTTGGTTTGAGACGTGAGCTCTCAGCTTGCTGCTCCAACTGCCATTCCCGCCTGCTGCCACCATACTGCTGTTTTCCTACCATAATGCTTCCTCACTGTTTTGGTGACAGATTCTTAGCCCTCTGTAACCATGAGCCCAAATAAAGCCTTCCTCTATAAAACGCCTTGACCATGATGTCTTTATCACAGCAATAGAAAAGTAACTACTACACCCAGAATTCAAGCTGCGTTGTCAGACCTGGCTGCTGGCTGCATTGAGCCAAGTTTATGGTTAAAATAAGGAGCAGAAAGAAAATTTGACAGCTTAGTCAGAAAAGATAAGGAAGGCATAGATTCACAGGAAGTTAGCAGAAAAGAAGTCAGGGGGGCTTAGATGGCTCAGAACGCTGGCTGCTCTTCCAGAGGACTTGGTTTTGATTTCCAGCACTCACGTTCACAACCATCTAACCTCACCTGTAACCCTAGTTCCAGGGGGATCCGATACACTTTTCTAGCCTCTAAGACCATCGGGTACCCATATGGTACACAGATATATGTGCAGGCAAAACATCCCTACACATAAAATAAGGTATTTCTTTTTAATTTAAAGAACATGAAAGAATAAAGTCACCCGAAAGACACTCCCTTGCCTGAAGAGCACCTGGGCACCTGCGCACACAGGATCACCAGGGGAAGGTGTTTCTCGAAGATTGACTCTGTTCAGCGCCCAAGCAGTTGGAAGTTAAGCTGGTGGCAGACCTTGGTGTTGGTCAAGTGATACTCATAAGAAGGCTATGAAAGGCTAAAATTATGGGGTCATGACTTCCACCTAGATTCAAATGGAAGGCCTTGGGGAATCAGAAGATATGTGTTAGGGTCAGAGTCCCTACTGGCAGCCCCCAAGAGGCTGACTTATAAACCCATGAGGCTGAAGCCTCAGTTGTCATGGAGACTACGGGATGTTGAAGGTGCCAAGACTGTGAAGTTGCTGAGTAAAAGGTGGGCATTGGGTACCAGCCCAAGATAGAAGCTATGTGGACCACAGTGGGCAAGGCCACAGGGCAGGTCTGCCCACGCCCTTTCAAACTCGCATCCCATCAGTGTGTGTGCGCATCCGTGAGGGAGCACGATGCTACAGGACTTCACGATTCCCCTGCAGGCTGTCCATCTTGCTTGGGTCCGTTTTCTCCTAATGCCTGCTGTTTGGTATGGGAGTGCTTATTCCATGCTTTTGTGTGGTTTTGACCCTTGTGTTTGATGTTACAGGCATCTGCCTTTAGTCTCAGAGGAGACTCTGGACTTACCCTTTTGAACAGCGTGACAGCTGCCCAAAGCAGCTGTGAAGACTTCCCGGATGGACCAAATGCATTTTGCGTTACGAGATGGAGAGGAGACATTGAGGGCTTGGAGCATGATGTAATGGTTTAAATAAGAGTCAATAAAGGGGTGGTCAGCTCATGACACTATTCGGGGAAGATCTGGAAATGTTAGGATGCGAGGCCCATCTGGACGAATTAAGGTCACTGGGGCATGTTCTTGAGTCCTCCCTTTTCTCCTCCTTCTCCCTTCCCGCTCTGTCTCCCTCCTCCTCTCTGCCTCTGGACACCATGAAGTGAGGATTCCACATACATGCACTCCTGCTGCCACCATGTTCTGTCCAGACACAAGGAGCTGAGCAACCACAAACTGAAGCCTCCAAGCCATGAACCAAATAAAAAGAGGCCTCCAGGGGTTGGGGATTTAGCTCAGTAGTAGAGCATTTGCCTAGCAAGCACAAGGCCCTGGGTTCGGTCCCCAGCTCCAAAAAAAAAAAAAAAAAAAAAAAAAAGAAGCCTCCATAAGTCCTGTTCTCAGGGGTTTCCTCACAATGATAAAAATGCTATGAATACAGTCTCTCGGGGCTAGAGAGATGGCTCAGTGGTTAAGAGCACTGGCTGCTCTTGCAGAGGTCCTGAGTTCAATTCCCAGCAACCACATGGTGGTAGCTGCAGTTCCAGGGGATTCTCACACACTTTGATGGCCTCCACAGGCACTAGCCAGGCTCATGGCACATCAACATACACACACACACATACATACATACATACATACATACATACATACATACATAAATACATACATACAAACATACATACATACCTAAAGATAATAAATATAGTATCTTTTTAAATATTTTGTCTGTTTTATTGGATTATTTTCTTCTTACTGAGTTGTGAAAGCTTTCTCTCTTTTCTTTCTCTACATAGACAAAGATCAAGTATAGAAATGGAGATGGGCCTGGGTTCGGTCCCCAGCCCCAGGGAAAAAAAAAAAAAGAAATGGAGATGGGGGGAGTTGGGGATTTAGCTCAGCGGTAGAGCACTTGCCTAGCAAGCGCAAGGCCCTGGGTTCGGTCCCCAGCTCTGAAAAAAAGAAAAAAGAAAAAAAAAAAAGAAATGGAGATGGGGCTGGAGAGATGGCTCAGTGGTTAGGAGCACTGACTGCTCTTCCAGAGGCCCTGAGTTCAAATCCCAGCAACCACATGGTGGCTCACAACCATCTGTAATGGGATCTGATGCCTTCTTCTGGTGTGTCTGAAGACAGCGACAGTGTATTCACATACATTAAATAAATAAATAAATAAATAAATAAATAAATAAATAAATAAAATTTTAGAAAAAGAAATGGAGACAAATAAATGGACAGATAGATAATAGGAACCTTCTAGATGCAAGCCTTCTACCCATGCTGGTTTTGCCTGCACATCCTAATATCTGGTTTACCTTTTCATGTCTTTAACAGCCAATGCCATTAGAGTGCTGCTTTCATATTGTGTTACTGTCTGTGTTTGGGGGTTGTTTGTTGGTTTGTTGGTTTGTTTGTTTGTTTGACACAGGATCTTATGCTTCCCTGACGTTGCTGTGCAGCTGAGGATGACCTTGAACTCCTAATCCTCCTGCCTCTACCTCCTGAATCCTAAGCCACCAGGAAAGGTTCCAAACCTTTATATTTTAAGTCAAAAGTTTCCAGTTTTTATCTCATAGTTTTTGTGTCTTGTCTAAAACTTCTTGGCTTGACCAAAAGTCACAGTGAGATTTCTCTTGTTTTACGTCTAGACATTGTAAGGCTCTAGGTTTTCCACTTAGCTCTTGGCTCTCTCCTTCAAGGTGCATGAGGGAAGGTGATGGAAGCTTGTCTTCCTTTCTTGATTTCCTTTTTCTTAATTTCTAATTTCTTAAAAATTGTCCTTTTTTCTTAATGCGCGTGCGTGTGTGTGTGTGTGTGTGTGTGTGTGTGTGGTCATTGACTTGAATGTATGGAGGTCAGAGAACAACTCATAGGCGTCAGTTTTCTCCCTCCTTCTCCTGTGTGAGTTCCAGGGATTGAACTCGGGCCCTCGGGCTTGGTAGTCAGTGCCTTTGCCTGCTGTGCCATCTCTCGGGTCTTTCTGTTTAATATGAGAGTAAAATGCAGTTTTACTCCTAGAAAAATCATCCTCCATGGGTGCTGGGAGGTAAAGAGAAGATATAGTTTGGATGCCCAGAACCCATGTAGACACAGTAGCATGTCTACAATCCTAGAACTCTTATGCCAAGATGGGAGGCAGAAGTGGGGATGCCAGAAAGTTCTCAGGCAGGACTACACAGTAGCAACGAGAGGCCCTTTTTAAAAAGGAGATGGAAGATGAGGACTAAAACCCAGGGCTGGCCTCTGCCTCTACAGATATGCTGCCATACATGCATAAAAGAGAAGGAAGGGAGGAGGCAAGGAGGGAGGGAGGGAGGGAAGGGAGGGAGGGAGGGAGGGAAGGAGGGAAGGAGGGAAAGAGGGAAGGAGGGAGGGAAGGAGGGAGGGAGGGAAGGAGGGAAGGAGGGAGGGAGGGAAGGGAGGGAAGGAAGGAAAGAAGGAAGGAAGGAAAGAAGGAAGGAGGGAGGGAGGGAAGGGAGGGAGAGAGGGAGAGAGAAGGAAGGAAGGAGGGAGGGAGGGAGGAAGGAAGGAAGGAAGGGAGGGAGGAAGGAAGGGAGGGAGGGAAGGAAGGAAGGAAGGGAGGAAGGAAGGAAGGGAGGAAGGAAGGAAGGAAGGGAGGAAGGGAGGGAGGGAGGAAGGAAGGGAGGGAGGGAAGGAAGGAAGGAAGGAAGGAAGGGAGGAAGGAAGGGAGGAAGGGAGGGAGGGAGGGAGGAAGGAAGGAAGGGAGAGAGGGAAGGAAGGGAGGAAGGAAGGGAGGGAGGGAGGGAAGGAAGGAAGGAAGGGAGGAAAGAAGGAAGGGAGGGAGGGAAGGAAGGAAGGAGGGAAAGAAGGAAGGAAGGAGGGAGGGAAGGAAGGGAGGAAGGAAGGGAGGGAGGGAGGGAAGGAAGGAAGGAAGGGAGGAAAGAAGGAAGGGAGGGAGGGAAGGAAGGAAGGAGGGAAAGAAGGAAGGAAGGAGGGAGGGAGGGAAGGAAGGAAGGAAGGAAGGAGGGAGGGAGGAAGGAAGGAAGGAAGGGAGGGAGGGAGGAAGGAAGGAAGGGAGGGAGGGAAGGAAGGAAGGAAGGAAGGGAGGGAGGGAAGGAAGGAAGGGAAGAAGGAAGGAAGGGAGGAAGGAAGGGAGGAAGGAAGGGAGGGAGGGAAGGAAGGAAGGAAGGGAGGAAGGAAGGGAGGAAGGAAGGAAGGGAGGGAGGGAGGAAGGAAGGAAGGAAGGGAGGGAAGGAAGGAAGGGAAGAAGGAAGGAAGGGAGGAAGGAAGGGAGGAAGGAAGGGAGGGAGGGAAGGAAGGAAGGAAGGAAGGGAGGAAGGAAGGGAGGAAGGAAGGGAGGAAGGGAGGGAGGGAGGGAGGAAGGAAGGGAGGGAGGGAAGGAAGGAAGGAAGGGAGGGAGGAAGGAAGGGAGGGAGGGAGGGAGGGAGGGAGGAAGGGAGGGAGGGAGGGAAGGAAGGAAGGAAGGAAGGAAGGAAGGAAGGAAGGAAGGAAGGGAGAAGATTACCCTCTGCTGTGTTTAAAGTCACATGCTTGTGATCCTAACACTGTGGAGACTGAGGCAGGATGATTGGGAGTTCAAGGGTATTTTAGACTAAGTATCAAAAAGAGAGAGGCAGGGAAAGAAGAAAGAGAGAGGGAGGGAGAGAGGGAGGGGGAGAGGAAGGGAGGGAGGGAAAATGTTGTCCACCTTCCCACAAACATACAAGATGGTATTTGTTGCAACTTGGACTCAAAGGGAAAGCACCGGAAGCCACCTGTGCCCTGGCCTGCAGACTGCCTGGGGCATGCTGGCCTGCCAGGGCTGTGAAAAACTACAGCAGCAGCACTGGTATTGGCTGTCAGCCATGTCCATGTGCAGAGGCTGGACGGAATCCACTCTGGCTGATCAGTGCCCATGCTGAACTCTGTGTTTTGAAACCATCTTCACTGGGCCTCAGAAAGAATGCGGTTGTCCTAGTGGGAGATATAGATGATAGATATAGATATAGATATAGATATAGATATAGATATAGATATAGATATAGATATAGATATAGATATAGATATAGATATAGATATGAAGAGTTCTGTTGGGACAGCAAAGGACAGCACAGGCCCGTGTGTGGATAAAACATACCTAGGAAGTTTGACAGGGAACCGGCCATGATGTGGCCTCAGGGGCTGGAGGCAGGGGCACGTGTCCCTTCGTAACCCTGAGACCAAGCTATACTTGGGGAGTACATCCTCAGAAAACACATGTAAAGTAGAAGCTGCTTCCTCAGAGGTGGTTACTGGGGCAGGCCATCCCCTCTTGCTTCCTAAGACACATCACTGGGGAGATCAGCTTGAAGGAGGGACCACTGGGGCTGAACCAAGGTGTTGTGTCAGGAAGCCGCTGGGACCAGGAGCAATCAGCTCAGCCTGCCCCTGAGGAGACCCTGACAAAGTTGCTTTAGGGCCAGCTCCATGGCCTGCCCATCTGGAAGCTATCTGTGCCCCGGGCAGAGAGGAGGACAGTGGAAGAGGGTGGTGGGGGAGGGGGGAGGAGTGTGGGAGGAGGGCGAGTGGACCTGGGTTCACATCTGCTCCTCATCAAGCCTGAACTGTGGACTGGGCCCCAGCCCTGGAAACCTCGTATACCAGCCAGAGCCAGCCACCCTCCTGACAGGGACAGAGCAGCCCCACATAAGATCCACAAGGAGAGGGTGGAGGTGAAGGTTGGGGAGCAGACAGCCTGGCTGCAGCCCCATACCTCACAGATCCCCTGGTTCCCTTCCAGGTAGGGATTCCATAAGTTGAACAAGCCTCTCACTAATCACTTTCCCCGACACACACACACACACACACACACACACACACACACACACACACCCCTCCTCCTCTCTGTACCACAGGGCAGATGACTACACCAGAAGCTGAAGCATCCAATTCCAGCAATATCCGCTCACTCATTTACCGTGCGTAGCAGCCATCTGAACCAGGCACCCCTACTACCTTGGCACGTCTCATGATCCCACCAAGGCTCAGAGACATTGAGTAACTTGCCCAGAGTCACACAGCCTGCAAATGTCAGAGGCTGGATGTGAACCTGGGTGCCTGGCTGCAGAAATCCCACATCAAAGCTCTACTGAACCATCCTTTGCACCTGTGCACCCAGGTTCTGTCGGTATTTGTGGCAGTGTCCCCTAAGATGGGGGTGAGAACTTGTTTCTACTAGACCTGATTGCCAAGGCCACAGGACAATAGCCACCTCTTAACAATTGGATATGAACAAGGCAAGTGGCCTGGTGGTTGGGGAAGGCCAGTGGGACTGCTGGATTTTATTGTCAGCCTGATGTTTGGGGATTGCCTAGGAGACAGGTCTCCAAGGAGAATCAGGGAAGAAGGGAAAGCTCAGTCTGAGTATAGGCAGCACCATCCCATGGGCTAGGCTCTTAGAGAAAGAAGAGGGGAGGGGAGGGTGAGAACAAGCATGAGACCCTGAGGTCAAGTCCCCTGAACTTAAAAGTTCAAATTCCCCTTAAAAAAAAAGAGGAAAGAGCTGAGCAGGGCAGTCCACACCTATAATCCCGTCCAGCTGAAGCTGCAGGTTCAGTGAAAGAGCCCATCTCATAAAATCAAGGTGGGGAGAGATTGAAGACAGCTAATGTTAACCTCTGGTCTCCTCTCCCCTCTCTCTCTCTCTCTCTCTCTCTCTCTCTCTCTCTCTCTCTCTCTCTCTCTCTGTGTGTGTATATGTGTGTGTGTGTGTATGTATGTATACACACACACTCTCACACATTCTAATTCACTATATATATATGTGTGTGTGTGTGTGTGTGATATATACATATACATACACACATGCACACACTCTCACACATTCTGATTCTCTCTCTCTCTCTCTCTCACACACACACACACACATTCATACATTCTGATTCTCTCTCTCCCTCCCCCAGCACACGCACATGTCATGTCTATGCACGCCAGCACACACAAGTGTTCACACACATCCTCAAATACATTCATACGCAGCAGCATTCATCTGACGCAGCTCCCTGCCGGCGGTGACAAGGCCACCTCTTGCCCCTGCAGTCATGAATGCCCTTGCCTTCGTGGACTCTAACTTTGAACTGTGAGCCCAAATATACCCTTACTCCTATAAGCTGCCTCTACTCTTGTGTTTGATCACAGCAGTGAGAAAAGTCACTCGTGGAAGCGGGGTCGGGGGGAGGGGAGGGCTTGGGAACTCCACACCAGGACACAGTCTGGACCAGTTTAGGTGGGATGTGGCTGAGCCCAGCAATAAAGAATACGGTGCCCACTGGCCTCTAGGACGCTGCCTTTGAGAAGCAGGCCTGCGAGGACACCGTGGCACCAACAAGGACTTTCCCCACAGCCCTGCTAGTAACAGGACACTAGCCCCAGCTCGGCTGCCCAGCAACAGCAGCCGTGTGGCCCAGCCACAGTGCCGAAAACGATGCAGTGATGAAAACGTCTGACGCACAGGCCCTGCGCTGACAGGCTCTGCGCTGACAGGCTCTGCGCGGAGCCCATTGTTCCAGGGACAAAGGAAACTGCTGGCCCTCGTGTGCAGTGTGAATCCTGGGGAACGACATGTCTGCGTAAGGAGCTGGGAATGAGCAGGAAGCGGGGCCAACTCGCCACCTTATGCCTTCCAGCCCGTTCCCCGCTGAGTCAGCAATGGCATATCAGGATTTTTTGAAGAGCTGTGTTAAGCACACAATAGGAGCAGAGCTCAGGTTCGATGAGGGTGTTTTCAGCCCTTGTAACTGTTTGGGAGTACAGCGTGTGCACTGAGCATCCTAGGGAACTGCGAGCTGAGGATGGGAAGGAAATGGGTCAGAAGTGGATGCATGAGCAGAGTTTCAAATTTCCCCGGGCCCCTTCCCCAGAACCCCAAGTGTCTGGTGGGTGGTAGTGGTGGAAGAAAGGAAGGGAAGTTGGAGCGGGGAGCCTTCCAGTGGGTGTATTGAGTACTGGTTGTGGGCCAGAACCATTCTCCCGAGAGAGCTTTACCATCCCATTTTCCAGATGGGGAGCCTGATCCTAGAACACATACGTCCCTTGACGAACGGCAGCAGCACAAGCCACACGTGCTGGCTGCCATCACAGCCTGTGCTCCCAGCCTCTGCTTAGCTCTGCCCAGGAGCCGTGACCAACTGCCCTCCACTCACAGGCCAAGAGCCTGAAGCCTGGCTCCGGGTCTACACTTGTCCCTTCCAGTACAGGATGAGGGCAGCCAGCAGCCCGTGGCTACTTAGCCAAGATGCCTGGGAGTGATTAGGACCAAGCCCAGAGCTCTGGACGGGGGCGCCTCCTGAATTTTAATTGCATTTTGATGGAGCTGGGCCACAGAGCCCATAGGCAGGACACAGTTCTGCAGCAGAGCAGGCCGGCCTTCAGGAAGGTGAAGACATGGTGCCTCCCTCTGAGAGGGGAGAGGAAGGGCAAGGCCCAGGTAGAACTTTGGGACAAATGGAAAGACTCAGTCCAAAAGGAATGATCTGTCCCCATCCCCAACCCCAACCCTAGGTTGAGATCCAAGTGTCAATAGTCACCCTCCTACATACTGACTACTGAGCCATCCACCTTCTCTGAAGCCAGAAGGGACACGGGGCAAGGTCTACATAATTATCCTGATGACAGCCCTAGCAACAGCCATAGAGAGGCAAAGAATAGGAATTTCCCACCGTGACCGATGACCTCATAGTGACCTTGGGACTCTGCCAGCCTTATTCCACAGATGAGACAGGGGCTAAAGACATGCTCAGAGACAGGCAGCTGCCACATGTGGCTCCTGACTAGCCCCCTCCTGAGCAGGGAAGAGGCAGGCCCAGAGAGGACACAGAGTAGAGCCAGGTCACACCATGAGTCAGGGCAGGACTCTCAGACTGTCCCCTTTCGTACCAGGCTCTTTGGGAAGGTGAAACTGTGATCGAGGCCTGAGTCTTTGTCTTGGGGGACTCAACTTCTACTTACAAAGGACCCAGAGGCAGAAAGTGAAAACTCCAGTAAAGGCCAGGAGGGACCGGCTTGTCATACAGAGAGGAAGGAGACATCCTCATCTCCAGGATTCTCTCTCCTACACCCCCTGCAGCTGGCCTTTAGGTGAGGCCTTCTACTACTGCCCACCATGGCTAACCTTCTCGTCACAGTCAAGTTATGACAGTCACATCAGCTCCTGCCTTCTTCACTTGATCATACTGCCCTTCCTTCCATTCTATGATGACAAGCTGTGCAACCTCAGGACCTTTGCACGGCTGTTCCCTCTGCCCAGAGCAGCCTCCTCCCCAGCTCTTCCAGGGATTCCCTCTACCACAGTGTCTAAGCTCCAGGACAGAAAGTAGTCCCCGATGGGGAGGTCCCCAAGCCCTCCTTGTCTTGTGTCTTGGGGTCTCCATGACACTTATCCCCACCAAACTTCTCAGGTTCATTTTCTCACCTGTGTGCTGTGTGTCCTGCTTTCCCCTGCTGAGCCATGGGCCTCAGGAGGCCCCGGGGTCTCCTCACATCAAGTTCTTGTGAGCTTGGCTGTAAAGGTGCCAGGTGTTGGCCCACAGATCGTACTGAAGACCTGGCCTGGAGAGCACACAGTAGGAAGCTCAGGGAAGTCTCCACCCACCCATGATCTGTGTTTTCATCTGTGAAGCTGGCTGACCTCAGCACAGTCTTCCTTCTACCTCAGCCAGGACTGGATGGCCTCAGCCTTGGCCCCTCGATGCCCTTGGATGCTGCAGTAGCTCTGTGATTACTACCCTCGTCACGGTTAGTGTCCTGTCCCGTTGCCAGACCCTCTGCCTGCTCAGGCGCCGTCTGGCAGACTGAGGGAGGGCTCTAGAAACGTCTGGCCTGGGCGTCACAGAGTGGTCACCAGGCCTCTCCCAGCCACCTCTCTCGGGCATCTGGCTGCCCCACTGATGCAGTAAGGAGGCTCTGAGATGGGCTGTCACTGATCTGCAGGCCTTTGAGGGCTCCAGGCAGAAGGTACAGGGTAACGTGAGGAAACCAAAAGATGCTCTGTGCCAAACCCCACTGACTTCCCCTGCCTGTATCCAGCATGACAACCCCTGCAGAAGGAACTAGCAGTCCTGACAGGACAAGTCCAACCCTCAAACTCTGGTGCCTCCAAAGGGGAGTGTCTTCATTACAGTTTCCATCGATGTGATAAAACACCATGACCAAAAGCAGGCTGGGAAGGAATTGTTTACTTGGCTTAAAATTTCATATCTTAGTCCCTGAAGGAAGTCAGGGCAGGAACTCAAATATGGCAGGAACCTGGAGGCAGGAACTGATGCAGAGGCCATGCAGGGATGCTGCTTACTGACTTGCTCCATGTGCCTTTTTCACCCTACTGCCTTATAGAACCCAGAACCAGCAGTCCTGGGATGGCACCACCCACAATGGGCTGTGCCCCTCCCTATTAGTCACTAAATAAGGAAATGCCTTACAGGCTGGCCTACTGTCCAATCTTATGGAGGCATTTTCTCAACTGGGGCTCCCTCCTCTCAGATGATTCTAGCTTGTGTCAAGTTGACATAAAATTAGCCAGCACTGGGAGGGAGGCCTGTGAACCCAATCAGAGGCCCCTCTTCATGGAGGCAGATCCCTGGGAGACCTAGATGGGGCTGTTGCTTCCTTAGATGTTTCCAACCGTGTTCCTACAGCTGTAGGATTGCTGAACAGAGGTCAGAGCAAGTGGGGGCAGTGTGGCTGCCCCAGGGCCTCCAGGGCGGATACTTGGTGTTTCTGCTTGCCCTGCTCCCTAAGTCACAAGTGCAAACAGGTGTGTGACACAAAGACTGTCCACCTGCATGGGATGGGGATAGAGGGAGGTTTGAACTCAGACCTATTTGGTCCGGGAACTCCTAAGAAAAGGATCAAAGAGGTGAGGAGAGTAGGGAAGGGGATGACAAGGGAAGGGAGTGCAGAGAGAGGTCATTCTCAGTCTTCAGTATCCCAAGGGCTAGAGGGAAAAAACCAGTATGACTCCATGACCAAGCAAGGCAAGGCTGGACCTGGAGACCAGAAGGACACTGATGCGTCCTGCTGTCTGCTTCATGAGTCATGGCTTAAACTTTATTCCCAGGGAGGTCCCACCCAAATGGAAAGCCCGGAGGAGCCATGAGCCAGAGCCTGCACGTTCCAGGATCTGCCATAGGGGCTGGAGGACCAGGAACACAACACTAACTGTCCCCGCTGGCCCAGGGCAGGAAGTGTGGCCCCCACATCTCCCCTCTGTGGGAAGACCCTCCCTGATTTTATGCTGGGAACTGTCCACACACACTCATCTCCTCAGCTCAGGAATCCACCAGACATTGTCTTCTGTTGGTTTTCAGGAAGCCACTGACGCCACAGAGATGAGCTTTGCATAAGCATTTGTCTGTCTGAATTCTAGGCTCCTGTGGCTTGAATCTGCCTTCCCAAAGCCCATGGTGCCCCTGCTCTGTCCCAGTTTGCTGCCTCTGCCTGTGGATTGTTGGGCCAGCCACACTCTGGAGCAGGTGGGGTCTAGTGTGGGAGGAAAGGTGACTTTCCTGGTTTCACTCATCTGGGAGACAGGGATGTACCCAGGGTGTGTGAGCCCAGAGCCTGAAACATGCTACTATGGGCAGCCGGCATGGTGTGGAGAGGAGTGCAGACAGAGCCTGTGATCTGGACCCATTTGGCAATGAGACTTAGTCTTCAGTGGAGACCATTTGAGCCAGCGTTGTGGACTGAATGGGTGCTGCCCCTGGGGCTCAGTGTGGCACCATCGGGCCATCCCTGGGTTTACCCAGCTTAAGTGACTTGCACTGTCCTCAGCCACAGAGTGAATGGCCTGTCTCTGAGTCCCTAACCCATGGGAAGTCCTTGGTAAATGTTCTAGTGGCCAAAGGAAAAGATAACAATGCCCATAGCGTGATCTGGCCAACCCTCGTCCTCGTCCAAGCACTGACGGTGTTGAGCGCTGATCTAGTGACATCCACCTGAAATGACTTAAGGTTGATGAGTACAGGACTAGGCTAATTTTACAGGTAAGAAAAGTGAGGCTCATGGAAACCAGATCTAATCAGCCAAGGACCTGCTTTCCTAACCTTTCAATCTCTCCCTGTCACCATTGTCAGTGTCCATCACTGACTATGGGAGGATGGTAGACACCAGCCTGAAGTGCCAATACCCAGGATGTCATCTGAGGGTCTGGAGCTGGAAAATGTCAGTGCCTCTCAGCCCCTTGGCACTGCTGTACTGCCCCAAAGAGCTAAGCAGCATGGGAGAGAAAGTGGGCTGTGAAAAGCCAGTGAGGACAGAGTACATACCACAGTCCCGTGGACAGGAGCAGAAGGCTTCAGGGCCCGGAAGCATGACACACTGTTGGACTTTCAGGGACCTAAGACCAAACCCCTGACTGGGCCAGCCAGAGCCGGGGACAGACTGCTGGGGTGGGAAGTCTCGACAGTTCAAAGCCTTCTTGTCTCTGTTTTTTCCCCTTTCTTTGTTTCAAATTCAGGGGTTTATTTTTCCCCTCTTCGTTTTATTTACTTTACATCCTGACCACAGTTTCTCCTCCCTCCTCTCCTCCCAGTCCCTCCCCCACCCTTCCCCTCTTCCTCCTCACCCAGCCACTCCTCCATTTCCCCTAATAAAAGAGCCAGCCTCAATGGCTGTCAACCAGCCATGGCATATCAAGCTGCGGTGAGACTATTGCCCATGTTTAATGGGCTGTTCCGTTACTGGATCCGGTCGCCTCTTCGTGTGTATGTAGCTCTTTCCGTCAGAGATACGTCTTGCCAATATCTTCTCTCAGTCTGCCCTTTTCTTTTTCACTGCTTTCCACTAATAAAATTTAAAAAGCAGAATGGCGCTGGGGTATGTTTATTGTATGGGGCAGCAGAACGGTAGCGCAGGCACCAAGATTAATAATAAATTAATTAATAAATGGAACCTCACGGTGCAGAAACGCTGCTGTGGGGCAGGGGACACCATCAATAGAGCAACTCAGAGAAGCTAAGTAAACAGGGAGGGTTCAAGCAGCCTACAGAAGAGGAAAATAGCTTCACGGACCCCACATCTACAGAGAGCTAATTTCCAAAACCTGTAAAGACCTCAAGAAACTAGACATCGGCAAACCAAGTAATCCAATCTAAAAATGGGAAACAGATTCTAAACAGAGAATTCTCATAAGAGGAATCTTGAAGACTGAGAAACACTTAAAAAAAAAAAAGGTTCAACATCCTTAGTCATCAAGAAAATGCAAGTCAAAACAACTCTGAGACTCCGTCTTATACCTGTCACAGTGGCTAAGATCAAAAACACAAGTGTCAGCTCAGGTTGGCAAAGGTGTGGAGCAAGGGGAGCACCCCTCTGTTGCTGTGGAAGTGCAAACTTGCACAGCCATTTTGGAAATCAATATGGTGATTTCTCAGAAAACTGGGAATAGAGATACCTCAATACCACTCCTGGGCATGCTGCACCCTACTACAAGGACACCCGCTCAACTATATTCATAGCAGCTCTATTCATAATGGCCAGAAACTAAGAACAACCTAGACGTCCCTCAACTGAATGGACAAAGAAAATGTGGTTCATCGACACACTGGAGTATTACTCAGCTGTTAAAAATAATGACATCATGAAATTTGCAGGCAAATGGGTGGAGCTAGAAAAAAAAATCCCAAGTGAGGTAACCCGGACCCAGAAAGGCAAATATGGTATATATTCAGTTGTAAGTGGATATTAGCCTTAAAGTAAGGATAATTATGCTACAGTCTGCAGACCCAGAGGAGCTAAGTAAGGAGGGTTCCAGGGGAGACGCATGGATCTCGTGGGGAGGGGAAAGAGAATGGGTTTTTTGGTTGGACTCAGGCAATTGGTGATGGGAACAGGAGGGATCAGGTTGGAAGAGAGGATGGATGAGAGTGCTAGGAGAGACAACTGGAACTGGAGGAGTGGGTGGGGCTGTCTCTGACTCTTTTGCCTGCTTTGGGGACCCTTTACCTCCCTCTGGGTTACCTCCTCCAACCTTGATGAAGGTATGTGTCTCATCTTGTCCTAGTTTATGCCGTAGTTGCTTGATGTCCCTGGGAGGCACACTCTTTTCTGAAGGGAAACAGAGGAGGGGTGGGAAGGAGAGGAGGGAGGGGAAACTGTAGTAGGGTGTGATATCTAAGAGGAGATTAAATAAATAAATAGATTTTGAAAAATAAATTTTAAAAAGTAAAATGACTAATGTTGGTGAAGTTCAACTCATAAATCTCTCATCTTGATCACATGTCCTGTGACACGACTTTAATGTCTGAGACCACACCTGACAGAAAGACCCCCTCCCTGCCAAAGCCCAACCCTTAGGACCTGTCTCTGCCAGCCAGGCCATAATATCGCCCAAAGTCTCCACAGCCAACAGAGCCACCAGCTGGGCTCAAAGAATGAACCTGTGGGCACTCTCTGTATTCAAACTGTGACATGTGATTTGATTTTGGTGGTTTAAGACAGTCTCTATGTAGCCCTGACTGTCCTGGGACTCGCTACGTAAACCACACCAGTCTTGTACTCACAGAGATCCATCGTCCTCTGCCTCCCGAGTGCTGGGATTAATCTATGAGGTTTTTTTAACCCTATGATCCACTCTGGGATATCGAAGCCCGTGAATTTGTTACATTTTCCTATCCTGGTTGGAGGAGGAGGCTTTCAGCAGATAGCAACCAATCCCCACAAGCATGGGGAAACCCCTTCGGTTCCATGACAGCTGGCCATCCACCGCACTGGAGTCTCTCAGTGCCTGCCCCTCTGGTCTGTGCAGTGTGGGCATTGCCTGGAGAGAAGGCTGGGGCATGTGGTGGCTGCACAGTCCACAAACCAAAGAGGAACATAAACAAATGGACAAATGTGACAAACTAGCATGTGCCAAGTGCCTGGAAAGCCTCACAGACTCACCCTGTGATGACCCAAAGAGGTCCCCTCCCCTGGTGGCCATTTTAGTCAATGGATTTTGGTATGCCCCTTTCCCAGGCTACTTGAAGTACCACAAGGCCAATGCTTAAAATGACCAGGATGGCCTCCCCCAGAGCCTTGTACCAAAAGACAAGTGTTTTTGGTCTCCCTCTGGTACTGTTCTCATCCCTTCCTGGTTCTTCCAAGCTTCTGGTGGTGGCCAGGCTCCAGGTTGCCTATCACTTGTAGCCCTGTTGCTCCAGGGCTACATCTTCACAGAAAACCCTGCCTGTTGAAGGAGACCAGGTGACAGGTTAGGGAGAGAGTTGTTCTGCAGTCAGAGTGAAGGCTGTTCAGCCAGAGAAAGCTCTTCACACTCAGAGTTACCTGTCTGCACCTTCTAGAATGCTTAGTCAGACAAGAAAGTTTAGAATAGAACAATCAAGAAGAATGCTAGGAAGTAAGAAGGTGACTTACCATGTCTGAGAGGTGACAGTGACAGGAGCCATGGGGACTGAGTCCTCCCTGTGTGACCTCCACATGAATCACTCATTCCATCCCAGCCACAGTTCGGGGCATACTTATATTCGCCAAGTTACAGAGACTGAGGCTCACGGCCTGTGGACTGGCTGGACGGAACCGCCTTGGCTCCTGCTTCCTCTCAAGACACCCACAGTGGGTATCTTGAAGGACCAGTGTCCCCCTCTATGAGTCACTTGGGCTCCATTGTTCAGGGTGACTGAGTGTCAGACTGAGGTGGGGTGACAAGAAGGCTTACTTGGCCATATGTCTTGTCCTCTAGCAGGCTAGCACAGCATCACTTTCAAGGTGGCCACAGGGTTCCCAGGAAGTGAAAAAGCAAACCTCAGGGCACACGGCCAAGCCAAACCTCCACATGCCTCTGTTTGAAGGTGTCCTCCCCTCCCCCCGGCCAAAGAAAGCCACAGGGCCACAGCTATTCTCAAGGATTGCGAAGAGAGCCTACCTCTTTAACGGATGAGCTGAGGGCATGGGGGAAATGGAAGAGGAATGTGCTTCTGGACTTGCGGGGAGGTCTACCACAGAAATAACCCTCTGTCCAACATCAGGGGGCACTTAGAAATTCCCACTGGAGGCTTGGAGGCAGAGGCCACCATAAACACAATTACAGAAGATTGTGCTGGGGAGAGTAGCTCTTTGTGTCCCGAGGAAGTAGGAAGAACGAGCTAGAAAAGTGCGCAGGTCCTTGCCCAGGCACCACATTGTCACAAAGGCAAAACTGGACAATACCAGTGGCAGGTGAGCGATGACCCAGACTGGTGGGAAGTAGTCTGTACAGACAGCCACATCCCAGCAGGGACGCCCTTCCCTCAGTCCCTTAGACACATGAACCCTTGCTCTGGGCCGAGAGGCTCTTGGAGCTGGGGGAGACGATACACACAAACTCACTAGGAGAAGCAAAGGTTCCTGAATGGAGCCAGCATCTGTCTCCAAGGCTGAAGGAACGTGGGGTGTAATTACAGGATGCTGCACCTCCCACAGGAGAGAAAATGACCCTAGGCCTGGGGCCAAGCCAGGATATGCAATCCAGACAAACCTGGGAACAGTGGGCAGAAGACTGCCAGTCTGCCTTCAGAAAGTCCAGAAGTGTCTATATCCATGTGCATATCTACAGGGGCCAAGGAGCACTGTGAAGGGACTCTAGGCATGCCTGCTTTGCCCAGACTCTTCCAGTCCTTTCAGAGTTGAAGACAAATATACAAACCCTTGATCTAAGTGAGGGGTGTGTGCGTTTCAGGGCGGTTTGTTCCAATGTTTTCCCAAAAGATATATCTGAAATAAGTAAAATAAAATTTTAAAATGGTTTACAAACTAGTCCTGCGTGTTTGTGTGTGTGTGTGTGTGTGTGTGTGTGTGTGTGTGTGTGTTCCCCCTCGCGTGCATGCACATGCATACATGTGTTTTGGAAAATATCACTAAAAACCTGTGTGCATGTAGAAATGGCTGAGAGGGATGACTGTGAGGCCGACTGTGGACTCTGCCCCAGCTGGGGAGCTCTTCCCACCAGGGACATGCTGAGCTTGTTAAATGAAAATAAACAGAATCCAGAAGGGGCTGTTAGTTCTCTGGGTCACAGGCTCCTCCGGGCCTCTGCAGGGTCCCAGGTTCCAAAATAGATCTGTACTCCCACCGCCACCCACCCCGACCTGGCAGGCCTGGTCCTCCCCTCCTGGAGGAGAGCCAGAGGCAGGCTGGGGCTGAGCTCCTGGCCTGAGAAAGGACAGGCATGGCAGTGGCCCAGGCTACCCAGGGCCGACTGCTGTGGTCCTCGGGATCTCTGGCTTGGCAGGACCAAGGTAATGCTCAGGAGCTCAGGAGGGAGGCAGGTCAAGAGGATCTTCCCCAGAGCCCATGCATTGGCCACAAAAGCAGCTGAGCCTGAGGCCAATCTGCTTGGGCTGTTGTTGGCACACTAGGTGACTTAGGACAGAGCTGATGCAGTTTCCAGGCCAGTTTCTCTAACATCGTCTGGAAAGAATTCTACCTTCCATTGCACCTTCTGTGTCACAGGGGCTGAAGAACAATTGGATGCAAAGAGAGGCTGGCTCCTTCTGACATCAACACAGTGACAGCCACCTGGAGTTCTCAGATGCTAGCATTTAAGTGGAGCTGACTCACCCCACTCTGTGGTGGCCGGCACACTACCCAGAGACGGTGAGGTGCCTTCTATCCTGTTCCCCGCTAAGGATTAGGTCCCTTCTGCTTGACCTTGGCTACCATGCTGAAGCCTTAGGCTTGAGGAACTTGTGTCTTTTGTGTCCCACCCTTCCTAGGATTGTGTGTCTTGGAACCCAAAGGGCTGTATCTCGGAGCCCAGGCCACTCAAAGACCCAAGTGTAGTGTAGTGCCATGGGTTCTGCATCTCTGGGTTTGTGTTTGAGTGATGGCTACTGGAGGTAAGAAACATGTGACGTATTGTGAAAGATTCTTGAAGGTACCATAGTGCTTGATGCATGAAACTTGGTCCCTGGCTTTCTGGGGACACTAACAGACCATCCTCCAGGGCTGTTATTGTCCCCAGAGCTTCCTGCCAGGGCCTTACCATACCTATCAGTGCTGTGGGAGATGCCCGGATAATGACCTCTGGGAAGTGGGTAGCACTGTGAGGCCAGGCTGGTGGCATTTCTCACTCACTACCCAGAGGATGAAGAGCAAGAATCTGGGGGAAGTGGCTGGAAGATAAAGGGAGTTGGGGGCTGGGTAGTGGCCATCAGTGGTGCTCTAGATCGGTGATATTTGTCTTCTCTTTGCTCTAGATACTTAAGGAGACCAAATCGACAATAGCTCATTAGGGATGTTTCACTTCACAACTGAGTTGAGGTCCTGAAAGCAGAAAGATACAAAGTTTTGGACCACCAGGTCCTGTATTTGGTTTTGGGTGATGGCCTCTCACTCCTGCACTAGATGTCAGTTCTCTGTGAGATATATGCAAGGCAAGGCCCAGGGCCTTACAGGCTCACTGAGGAAGCCCAGTGACTCACATGGATGGCCAAGTTGAGGTGGAGGTGGGCAGGTGGACAATGACTTTGTGCCCCCTTGGGTTCCCGAAAAGACTACCAGGGTCTGAAGAGACCAGGACCTGTTCCACGGCTCCAGGCTTTTAGCATGCAGAACAGTGTGGCCAACCCATTCAGCCTTCCAGCTATAGCGATTGGTCCAGGAACAGCTATGTACCCTGAGCTGGGATGTGTTCCCAAAACTATCAAGAAAGAGGTATTCATTTCTGAGGGCTGGTGAATTGATAGAAGGCGGTAGCAGTCATGGCGGGGATTGTCGGAAGGTGAAGCCAATAGAAGAAAATCACCCTAGCCGGTTGTGGTGGCGGACACCGGTAGGATTTGCTGAAGGAAAAATCACCCTGGACGAGAAAAAAAGAATCTCTACTACCTTCTAAACATCTAGATCAGCATGTCTGAAACTAGAGCTTAGCTTCTCAGCTGTATTGCTCACCAATTTTTTGACAAACTGTTTGAGCAAATGTCAACATGCTAACTAGCAGAAATATATTATCCACAGTCTTACTCCATGCTAGGAAAGTCAAAGTACACCTAGGTGTTGGTCGGCTTTCTACCCTTGGAGGCAAGACACTTACAGTGACTCCAATGGGACTCCCTGACACCCCTCCCCTGAAGGAGAAAGGTGGCATCCAGGTTTCTGATTTGGGATGTTACTGAGCCAGCTCCTGCCCAGTGATGGGGAATTGGTCACCCCATAAGCTCTTGTGTGTGTTCCTATGAACCAAATCCTTGGATCAGCATCAAGAAAGGCCACAGCCCGGGGGTGCTGAGCCTGGGTCTAAGGGCAGCCCTTATCAGTCAGGGGAGTGCTTTGATGAGGACATTGTGGCCCGGGCATCAGCACAGTTACTGAAGACGGAGGGATGGACTAAGTACCTTTCCTCCCAAGGAAAGGAGGATGCCCATGCGATGGCTTTCAGGGACAGCTTTCTGCAGTAATGTCAGCCCTGAAGCTCAGATAGCAGATCACACAGAGAAGCCAGCCAGAGAGCAGACGGGCCCCACAGGGGTCTGTGAGTCACCAGTTTGTTCTTCAAGCCAGAGGCTTACAGCACAGAGGTTGGGCCGGTGTGTGTGTGTGTGTGTGTGTGTGTGTGTGTGTGTGTGTGTGTGTGTGTGTGCGCGCGTGCGTGCGTGTGTGCGTGCGTGCGTGCGTGTGTGTGTGTGTGTGTGTGTGTGTGTGTGTGTGTGTGTAAGAGAACACACTCTGGAAACATATTGCTGTTTGCCACTTTGGACACAGACAAACACATCTTCCCAGAGAGTGACGGGCAGTCCTCATTACAGTGACAGCAGATTGTTCTGGTCAACACGGGATGAGAAGTAGCAGAAACCATTGGCTCTCAGTTCTGGAGTTCTTTCAGGAAGCCCAAAGCAAGGTGCTAGCTGGAAAGGCATCTGGTAACAATGTTCTGCACTTCAGTAATCCCAGATGTCATTCAATATCAACACACCTCTCTCCTCAGTACCACCCCAAGGACCAGACCCTGGCTTGCCACACCCTGCTGGGCCTCTTTTCCATGGCTATTAATCCTGTTAATGAGGCCCTTCCCTGCCCTAGCCACATATGATGCACAGTCTTGATCAGGTGCCAACTTATGAACCCTGGGGGCCAATAACCCTTAAGGTCTTGACTTAGCACATATTATGTATTGACTATAGGGATCCCGTTTCTAACTTTAAGCATTATCAGGCAATGGTGACATTGCCCATTAGACAGAAATAGAATCATCGAGGTGATGTAACTTGGCCATGGCCACAGAGGGGAGAAGCTAGAATTACAGGCCGGCCAGGCCAGTGGGCTCAAGGCATGCAAGTGGAACAGGAAAATATGTGCGAAGGCCAGGGGCAAAGCATGGCTGGCTGGATGTGGAGTCAGGGCAGAGACAGAGTGAGATCATGGCGCCCAGGCAAGCCCAGGCTCACAGCCCAGGTTCCAGCGCAGAATACAAGCCAAGCCCATTGTACTTTCATTGAGAATTCTAAGACTTGATAGAGTGTTAAGCCCAGCTTGGTGGAAATACTTGAAATAACTTCTAAAGCCAACTGGCAAGCAAGAGATAGTGTTAGCATTCCTTCTAGGCTCTGCCCAATAGTTACCTGACAACAGCCAGGTAGACCCGGCTTGCTATAAATGGGGCTGTTTGCCGTTCCTCACTCTCTCTGCCCCTTCTCTCTCTCTCTCTCTCTCTCTCTCTCTCTCTCTCTCTCTCTCTCTCTCTCTCTCTGACTCTCTTCTCTCCCTGACCCCTTTCTCCCTCTGTCCTCTTCCCCCTCCCCTCTTTCTCTCCACATATTCCTGGCCAGCCTCTCCTCTCTTCTTCTCTCTTCTCCCTCTTTCTTTCTCTGTCTCTACTTCCCTTCCCATGCTCCTAAATAAACTCTAGTCTATACAATACCAACGGTATGGCTGGTACCTCAGGGGGAAGGGATACCTCAGCATCAGCCAGCAAGGAACCCTTCCCACCTCACCATACCTAGCACTACAAAACATATCCTGCTCTGTTTTATAAAACACAACGGATAGTCTGGCTTTCCTCTATCTTTCAAGAGCTGTGTGCTTCTATATCCTTCAGTGACCTCATGAGAAACCAGACCACCTGAAGCCACCAGGCTGGTGACATCTCTGAAGAGATCTAGGGAAGGTCAGCTGCTGACAGAGGAGGAGGAAGCCTTCAAATAAAGTCAGACCAGCCATCATGGTTCAGTGGGGGAAGACGAGCAGACGGCTGCAAGGACCATCCACGCTCCTGACCTGAGAGATGATAATTGACCACTGTGCCCAAAGCCACCACGCACTAGGGTGACTGGTGGGTGCTCAGAGCAGGTGAGCAGCCGTGCTCTGGACAGAGAAGGCGGCATGTGCATGTGTGCAAAGGCCCTGGGAGGAGGGCGGGGCTGAAGGCAGTGGTGCCAATGACTAGCCATCCCAACATGTCTACCGGAGATCCAGCTCTTCCCTTGGTCTTGCAATGTTCCTCTTTAAAGCACAACCGCCTCCTCTTTGTGCTGAGAGCTGTTTGCATAGCCGCGTGACTGCTTGACGAACCCTGTGCAGAAAGCAAAGCCTTGTTTCATTCATTCATTCACTCATTCATTTGTTCTCCCCACCATCAAAGGTGTCTCCAGTGCAGGGGGCTCTGGTAGACAGAAACTTTCCACTGCCACCTGGAGGCCACACCCCACGGCAGGTGTGAGGACCATTCCTGTATCGGCTACAGACAGGACCTGAGAGGCCTGAGGGCCTTGTCCTCGGACAGGGTTAAGAAACAGAGAGCCCTGGAGGGAATTAGGCTGAGTAATGGCCGCTGAGTCTTCTGTGCGCCCCCATCCCCACTGCCATCCAGTGCAAAGCCTTTCAGACTGTGTGTCTTTTGGCAAATAACTTAGCTGCTCTGGGCCAGGTTTGGTTTTCTCTGTAGGAAAATGGAGAGGAATCCTGCATGTCAGCCAATAACCATGACGACGGCTGCCCTTTAGTCTACGCTCCTACGCGCACAGGGCATACACAGAGCTGCACTCCTGCTCTGCCCTTCTGCTTCCTTGGTCTCCTCTGCGATCAAGGCAACCAAGGCAGAGCTGGGCTGCTGAGCTCTGGCATGCAGGCAGGCAGGCAGGTACCTTGAATGCTGTCCTCACTGCAGCTGTTTTCCCTACCAGAGCCTCCTGCCAGGGTCCTACCTGGTCCAGGGTTCAGTCCCAATGAACTCTTGTTCATCCATCCATCCATCCATCCATCCATCTATCCATCCATCCATGAGGAGTTCAAAGAAGAGAGGAACCACACCACAAAGCTGGGCTGCCTGCACCCTGAGGCACAGACTCAAAGTCACCGCACTAGAGACAACTACCAGTCCCGCACCCCCCCATAACCATGGCCCCAGAAACCAGGGGCCTTCTCAGGCTTTCAGTGCTGTATCTGAAGGAGGAAAAGACAAAAGGTGACACCGTGCCTCCCCAGCGTGTCCCTGAACAACACGACCTGACTCACTTACTGTCATGTTCGGTGAAGTGGGCACTGGCATTTTCCTTATCCGAGAAGCTAAAGCACAGGGGTTAACAGACTTGGTGAAAGCCACACAGCTGGTAAGCGGCAGCACTGGGCTTTGAACAGGAGACTGAAAATTCCTCAAGTCCCAGAGCCAGGACTTCTACACATTCCTCAAGCAAGAGCTGAGTCTTGGCCTGCTCTGCAGCAGGAGTGTAAGATTTAGGGCCAGCCACATCTGATTCTAGGGGTTCTAGCCAGGATACTCCCCTGGCCCAAGACTTACCACCCAGAACAGGAAGTCCCGGGACAACCTACCCAGGAGATTTCTGATTCCTGGCGCCACCACGAAGCCAGAGCCACCACAAGGCAGAATGCCCCCACCCCAGGCCCCAAGGGAGAAGGGAGGCCAGGAGCCAATTGTGCTGGGCACCCACAGGACTCTACTCCAGCCTCGGAAAGCTTTCTGTCTCCGGGCTGTTTCTCCAGCGTCGCCTTGCTCCCTCCTCCCCAGGCTGCTCCGGGGATCACTGCTTATGTTCCAAGCCTAACTTGGAATCAGAGGGGGGAAGGTGGAGGGGCTGAAACTTGAGAACTGGGCTTTGGGGGACAGGGGTAAGGGTGGAGAGAAGAGAAAGCTGGAGAGAGGGGAGGAAGAGACTCAGATGCTTCCCACTCGGGAGGGAGCCTTGCATTAGCTGTGGTCCAGCATGTGCGTGTGCGAGCGCATGGGCAGCCTTGAGCCCGCCAGGGAGGACAGGCCCCACTGCACAATCAAAGTCTTAGAAACAGAAGGAAGAGGCAGGAAGGGACAGAGAGAGGACAGAGGTGCCTAGCGGGTGGGGGGAGCAGGAGGCGAGGCCTCAGAGGGGAAGCCAGCAGCTGTGGCTGCCCTGAGTATAAATAGCCCAGAGGAACTGGCCCTCAGGACTCACAGCAGTGAGACTTTGCAGCCAGGTCTTCACAGGCCCCAGCTGCACAGCACATCTGGGCTGGCTGCTGGTAGTTACCTGCCCTGGTACCTCTGACAAGACCTCCTCATCACCGCTTGGTCTCGGATGCTCCGCCCGCCAGCTATGCTACTAGATGGCCTCCTCCTGCTGGCCACCATGGCTGCAGCCCAGCACAGAGGGCCAGAAGCCAGTGGGCGCCGCCAGATTCACCGGGTCCAGCACGGCCAGTGTAGCTACACCTTTGTGCTGCCTGAGCCAGATATCTGCCAGCTGGCGCCGGTGGCACCTGAGGGTTTGGGGGGCTCCAATAGCCTCCAGAGGGACTTGCCTGCCGCAAGGCACCACCTAACAGACTGGCGAGCCCAGCGGGCCCAGCGGGCCCAGCGTGTGAGCCAGCTGGAGAAGATTCTAGAGAATAACACTCAGTGGCTGCTGAAGGTACAGCTGGGGTCGTGTGGCGGGCTAGAGGGTGGCTAGGGGGCTGCCCTATGGACAGGCAGAGCATTAGCCCAGAGGTGTTCATCTCAAGAGAGAGGGGCTCAGGCTCGGTGTGGTATAGAGCCTCCGGGATGTGGGTCCAAAGAGGGCCCTGGATGAGGATGGCTGTGAGGCCTCATGTGAAGGCTGAGTACCATCTGCCCAGGCTTCTCTCAGATGTCCATTCACTCATGTAAGAAGAATTCGCTGAGTGCTGACCATGAGTCAGGACCATTCTAACTGCCCGGGTATCCCCACAAGGACAGGACAGTACATTCCTATCTAATGGGCTGGGGAAAGGGCGTAAAAAAGTCATCTGCTCTGTGGGGCAGTGACACACGTGGAGGTGGGGCCAGGAAGAAGGTACAGGATGGCTTACCCAGGTCAGATCCTTGGAGGGTCTCTGAGGGAGCGAAGAGAGCAATGGGTACCTAGAGGGCAGGCATCCTAGCCAAAGAGAGGGTACAAGAGACAGCAGGTCAGTTGGCAGTAGGAAGGAACATGGGCGTTTCTGCGTGGATGAACGAACCACAAAGGCATGTGGGACTCTGGCTTCTAAGCGACTTGGCTACCACTGCCTCGTGAACAAGCTGAGACCGATGGATTTGGTTTAAGACGTTATGAGGTAGGATGGCCTCTGGTAGGCCAGACGTGTGGTCTCCATGGATTCGGCAAGCTCTATACATGAGGGTCTGGAGGCCTACGGGATGGGTGTCTGACTCTGCTTTATTCTGGTGAATCACTGATTAACCTGAGGTAAGGTTTGCCGCTGCAGTGTGAGCCCGGTGCCAGGACCCGTGAGGGGTCTCTGGTCATCTTGCTCACTCTGCAAATGCTGAGCAACTGACGCCTCGGTGAGCACCGGCTACAGAGCTGAAGAAGGCAGGCTGGGCTATGCGTGTGTGGGCAGCATCTTGTCCTGTGGGATCAGGATGCCAGAGTCCCTGAGTAAGAGCCACCCAAGAAAAGAGGAGACCTAAAGCCATATGAGGAGAGGACAGAATCAATCCATGGAGGCCTAAAACAAGGTAGAAGGCAGAGAAGCCTGACGGATAATAACAGGTAGGCTAACGGCCATACAGAAGGCCTTTATTGCCCCTGCGGCTTCTATACTGCTGGAGGTTTTTTTTTTTAATTATTATTATGTTTGTTAACGTATTTGTCTGTGGGCGCATGTAGGTTGGCACACACATGCCACATGTGTAGAGGTCAAAGGACAACTCGTGGGAATCACTTCTCTCCCTCTGCCATTTGGGCCCCAGAGTTCAAACTCAGGTCATCAGCAAGTCAACAAGAACCTTTACCATCGGAGACATCTTGCCAGGCTCTGAACTTCTTAAACTAGACCATCAGTTGATAGTAAAGGCTTGTTCTCCCATAGAGCATGCACATTCATTATTTACACACATGAACCCATACTAAGACAGCATGCACCCATGGGTGAGCTCCCTGCAGTGAGTAGGCTGGACTACATGTACTGAAGTCGTCTCCTCTCCTGCCACACATGAGCCTGAGGTCCATGCTGCAACCCAGCTGCTGCTCCTTGCCTTCTGCCCCTCAGGTCTTCCACCCCACCTCATTCTGTGCCCATTTCCCTAGCTTCCCTTGCTGACTGTTCCAGGCTGCCTGAAGCCCAGTTCTGTGGCAGCCGGCCCCAAGTTCTGTGAGATATCTGAGCCAAACCTTCCTCTCTAACCTTCCTCTCCTCCTCTCCACTCATCTCTCGCCAGATGTGTTCCAGCTAAAATAAACAGCAGAAGGTATGGGCCACTGTCCTATGCCTCCCAGTGCCCAGAGCGTGCTCAGGCTCAGACGGAATAGGGGCCCTCAACCTCCTCACCTCCCCCTTCCCACGTGGACTTTCCTCTCTCTGCTGTTCATCTCCTCGGCATCTAATCAGCCCCAAGCGTCCCCTATGCTCAGGACGATGGAGGTGTTTATAGCACATTCTGTGCATCCTTTCTCCTCAGGTCATCTCTCAGGTCCCAAGTCCTGTGACCACAACTCAGTTCATCTTCTTAGACCTTGGGACAATGTTAGCAGCCAGAAGCATCTTCCTGGGTTTTCCCAGAAGCACTCTTCCTGCACCCAGTCCATCTCTCGTAGCCCTGCCTGGACCAGCTGTGGGCTTCTCTGTGCTCACTGGCCCAGGACCCGTCATCTCTCCTCTAGACACTGTCTTTACTTCTTTCTAGTTCCCCACCCCAAGTCCCACCCTCGCATCCCTTGAGTCGCCCAGGCCTGGTGTTTGGGAAACACTTGAGTCAACAACAGAATTTGACTTGATGGTTTGAGACAGAAAGGCACTTGGCCCAACACTTTCTATGGCACAGGATCTTCCCTGGGTGCCACCAGCCTAGACTGGTGGTCCAGGGAATCCTGTGGGGCTGAGCAATGATGGGAGAGTCCTCCAGCCTGATCTCACATTGGTGATCCAGATTAGTCATGTGGTTATGGGTGAACAAGCCTGTCCCCTCATCTGAGAGAAAGTCAGGTGGTGCTGGGAAGACTGAGACCCTCAGGCTCCCTTCACTGTTGTGTCCCAGCTACATGACACCATGCCAGTGTGGAGCAGCTCACCAGGCACAGTAGCAGGGGGCTTATAGGTCTGTAGCTTCTCAACACAGTTCAACATCCCAACTCTGAATTCACTCATGGTCCCTCTTAATCACATGGACCAAAGGGCATTAAGATATCCCTTAATCACATGGACCAAAGGGCAGTGAGATATCCCTTGGGGCAAGGAATGTCCCTCACCCGTGCCATATTCTCAACAGGCTCCAGTCTCTGGTGGGCAGAGACTTACCATCCTTAGGGTAAGGGGCCTCTTGGTTGAGTACAACCTTTTACACCCCTCAACATTCATGCCAGGTCAAACACCTGTACAGCCTGCTACAGATAAGACCTATGGACCTACACAGACCAAGAAGTCACTGGGCTTGCATGTGTCACCTTGCAAAGCAGCAGAGCCAGGAGCGGGAGAACTCTGACCCTGAAGCTTCAGTCAAACCTTCCCTTCACAGTTTTAGAGGCTTTGCCTCCCCAGGCCTCACTAAAGGAGAACACTGCCCAGGGCATTCTCTGCTCACTCGGGTCTCAGCGTGTGCAGACTGCATCAGAGTCCTCTTTGCAAATAGATGGCAGTCCTAAAGGTTTGAATAGTCATACACACATGCACACATATACACAAATGCAAACACACACATGCAAACACTCTCTCTCACACACACACATACATACATGCACACACAAACACACACACACGCACACACACACACATACAGACGTACATACACACACTCAAAGATCATTCCACAAGAATTCACACCCCTTGAACAGGTATCATCCCAGCCCAGGGTTGCTTGTGCTGCCTGTGGGTGTATCTGGGACTCTCCTTAGCTTCCTGTTCCTACCTGGCATTGCCTCAGAGCCATGAAACTCTGTCTCCTCTTCAGCTTGTTTTTGTTTCCTTTTTTGAAAGAGTTTGAAAACATTCCCTGAGCACATCTTCATCCACATAGCCACCACAATCCTGCCTCAAGCTCTGTACTACAAGGTCTGTTTCTTTGAAGCTGCAGGAGGGACAAGCCCCGGCCCCTGCTGTGAGCTCCAGTAGCCTCCATGCTTTTAGTTCCCTGCCTGTTCCTACGTTGTACCTGTGAGGAAACTGAGGCAGAAGGCAGCAGTTCTCCCTCTGGCTATATGTGCCATCTCCTAACTGTGGAAGCTGGGACTCTGGGTGCTAGGCGACAGGGAGCCTCTGGGTCAACACTTTCCCGAGGTGTGACTGCTGGGGTCACCCACACTCAGGATGTTAGCTCCAGCCTCATTTGCCTTCTGTACCCCACTCTCCTCCCCACTCACTCCTCTCTCCTAGAAAGCTCCTGTTCAGTGACTCATGCCTATTGTGGGCCATTACACATCAGTGCTCACTTCCGCTCCATGCTTCCACCTGGGTGAACTACTGTTACCAAGAGGGAGCCGGCACGGACAGCTAGTGAGAGGGGTTCCTGCTGAGCAGTGTGGTCCAGCCAGAGACCTTCCAGGGTGATCAGGAACCTGCCTTAGGACAGCAGCTATAAGACAGAACAACAAAGGTAGCTAGCTACCCAGAACCTTGGGCCTGGCAGGTGAATGTCTGCCCCCAGCAGCTTCTCCATAAACCTCCCTCTCATACTGGAGCTGCCAGTTAGTCATTATAGGCAGTATCTCAGGTTTCTCGGCCACAGAGTGCCATCCTTGACTTCTCCCTGTCCCCACATCTCTCTATGAATGAGAAACCCCCAGTCGATCCCCTAGTGCTGGGCCTTAGCCTCTGTTTACTACCTGAGAACAGCATATCTTCCCAAGACTTAGAGCCAGGGGGTCGGGGGGAGTAGGCGCCATCTACTCAGGTCTCGTGCTTACTTACCTGTTCTCTGTAAGTGCAGCTTTATGGTTCCAAGGCCTGCCTACTGTCCAATACTTTGTCTCTGTCTCAATTCTTTATATCACTCTTTTTGTTTCTGTCTTTATCTGTCTTTCTCTGTCTCTTTCTTTGTGTCTGTTTTTTTTCTTTGTTTCTATTTGTCTCTCTGTCTCTCTGGCCTCTCTCTCTCTCTCTCTCTCTCTCTCTCTCTCTCTCTCTCTCTCTCTGCCTCTGTCTGCTGTCTCCTTGTGCCGCTCTCTCCTCTCTGACTCTTCTTGTCTCCTACAGGTGCTCCCCACAAAGTCCTTAAGCCACTACTCCTGCCTCTACCTCCCTAGGTGTCCAATCTGGAGATCTTGGACCCAGGACCCCAAGACTGGTTCACACCCTCAGCCAGGCTGCTAAGCTGGGGTGCCTCTGCCCTTCTGCCCACAGCCACACAGGGAAGGAGTCCGCCTTCTCTGATGTGCAGGCCCCTGGCAGCAAACAGAACAGCTAGGCCCCTCAACCCAGTGGCCTGGCTTGCAGGCCAAGGGTTAGGAAGGCATTCAGCAGGAGCCTAGTGTGGGGTCCTGCCCCCCCAGACCCTCCCGGACTGACAGGGGCTCCCAGCAGCCCTGGCCTCCCCAGGCTGCCTGTAAATTCTTGGCATTTTCAGCCTTCGGTTATGCAAACAAGAAATAAATCTCAGTTGCCACAAGAAATAAATCTCGGTTGCCGAATGGAATAGCTTGGGGTTGATTTCCTAACCTCTTCGCTGGCTTTCTGGGCAGTCGGTGCGGGGGATGGGGTGGAGCAAGTGGCCTCTGCTTCTCAGAGGAATGAGATGATATTTCCAAGAAGGGCTTAAAAACTGCTGTTCCAGAAGTCCTGGCCTAGGGATGAGCAATTGGCTGATATTCAACTGGAGGCCGCAGCAGCAGCAACAGTGGCTGCCTAAGACCCGTCTTGCCCCAGAGAGACAGGTTTATTTGTTCATGTGGCTTGGCTAGTCAGCCTGTGGACCAGGGCCATGTGTGTCTAGCTGTCTCCTCCAGTGCCTAGAGTGCTTAGGCTAGGATGCACATCCTCTCTGTCTCTCTCAGAGCAGGAAACGCAAGCCGCAGACATGTCTATGAGCTGTACTTCCTCTGTAACATTTGATCACCTCAACTTCAGCCACATTCAGCTACTTCAACCTCAGAGAGGTCCTGGACTATATCTGTGTTGGCCTTAAGGGCCACCCAATGCCTGAGGCACATGCGGCTATGGTAAGGAGCATGTCCTAAGGGTGCATTGGCCAGCTGTGGGGCAGTGGGGGAGGTCATCTCTATGGTTGGTTTCTCTTGGAAGGGAAAGTTGACATGCTCCCTGCCTCCTGGCGTAACCAAAGGATAAGGACAGGAGAAATTATGGTTGACATTTGCTGGGCACACAGATTGTGCTCTGTACTTTGTGTTGGTTTTAGCATTTAATTTTCACTGTGACCTAAGACGATGAGGTGGTCAGTGATGAGGAGATTGGGGCCTGAGGAGATGGGGTGACCCGTCCAAGATTACGTGGCCAGGGAGTGTAACGTCAGATGAGAGCCAGGATTTAAGAGCCTTGTGGCCCTAACCCAGCCTCCACTGGTCTGTAACACACAACAGGATCGCTGTGCAGGTGTGAGGGAAGGAAGATCATTTCTGAGCAGCTGTGGGCACCTTCCTCAGGAAGCTCTTCAGAGGGAGAGGACAGGAGAGAGAGGCCAGCAGCATCCCTCCGCCTGGCATAGTCTGTTCATTGCCAGCGTCTTTGTCAGTCTGCTCAGCCTGATATCAGACACATCAAGTCTCCTGGTCCTCCCCGTCAGCACCAGATTAGTTTCCTTGGTTTCCTTTGGGCACTTTAAATGTTCGCTGAAAAGGTTCAAGTATAAGAAAACAGAGAGAGAAGGCATTCAGCTAAAAAAAGACAACATTTCACCAAGGCCATCATGCTCCTGCCTCTGCTCCTTTCTCCCAGAACAAAAAGCTATTCTGAACCTTGTTCTGGGGTGCCTGCTCTCCTCCTGTCTCCTCCAAGCAAGGTGTCAGACCCCCCACCCTGCCTGTGAGAAGTACAGCCTCTACCACATACGGTCATATCAGCCATCCCCCATGACCCTGTACCTGACCCCACTCTCATCTCCAGAATGCCATCTTCAGGCATTGAAGCTTGACTGATAATGGCTCAGCCCAGGCCTGAAGAAAGAGTTCTTGCCCTCTGATTAACAGCCTCATTTACCGGCTTCAGACAATGTTTGGCCTCTCCCATCCTCAGTTTACGCAATTGCCAAGTAGGGGTAATCACCATTTCCCTCTGGGTTGCTGGGGACCAGCTTAGAGAAGGGCCTTGCGCTGCAGCTAGCGAGGAGGATGGTGAGTGCTAGAGCATCCCTCCTTCTAGATCATGAGGTTGGGGAGCAGAGCAGGTGGGGTCCAGTCAAGGCCAGAGACTGTCTGAGTTCAGCGCAGAGTCTTGACTTCACTGATGAGATGAGCCAGTTCAAAGCAAAGTTGGATCTTATTTTTAAAAGTGATGTTGAGCATGGAGTTAGTAGAAAGAGATACTATGGGAAAGGAGAAGGAACTCCCAACCATGGATACTCAAGGTCTCACTGAAATGTCTCAGCGGAAACCACATTCTCAATTTTGATGGCTCTAGGGTCTCAAAAAGTCGCTAAGAAATTTTTTTCGTTTCTTTTCCTTCTTTTTAAATAAGTAGAATTGCAGGGTAGTTCTAGGGTTGCCTTGGATGGGAAACTGGGAAACAACCTCGTAGGATAAAGGCATGGGTCACAGGGTTGACAAGGGCATAAGACATTCCTTTGACTGCAAATGGCATTTCTTGTGAGACCCTTAACAAATTGTAGCTTTGCAGTAAGGAAAAGAGAAAGGCCTTGTCTGCGTAGACCTCAAGCGTGACTCATCGCTATTTTGACTTCTTATTTGAAAACATCTTGATATCAGAAAAAATCCTGTCTGTATGTTGGCAACCCTCACAGTCAGTGTTCAGTGTGCCGGAACTGTTGGCTCTCGGGGGAAGTGGGGGTCAGGGAGGGTCAAAGCTTCAAGCAGATTCCAGAATGAAGTGTTCCTTTTGCTCAGTGCCACCCAGTGGCTTAAGTCCAGGAGACCTTGCAGAAGTGTGGCTTGGTACAGCATTCTGGTAACTCAGCCATTCCCCTTGGGAAGGCAGTGCTGAGTGTACTCATAGCAGGGGTCTGAGAGGCTCAGCATCGAGGAAGGCCACTGGGGCCTCTCCAATGGCTACAGCAGGGAGAATTGCAGCTGGGCGGGAATGGAGAGCTTGTTGTTCACACCATTCGTCTTGGCTCCTTGTCTTTAAAAAAAAAAAGTTAAAAGTAGCTTAATGTGGAGCACCCCTGTAATCCTAGCACTTGGGAGGTAGAGACAAAAGAAGATGGGTGTCCAAGACCAGCCTGGGCTACATGAGACCTTGACTTTCAGCCCTGGGGGTAGAAGCTGAGAGGGTGGGTCCCATTGACCCAAGGTGTGGCCCACTCTAACAGTAGCACTAACGCAAACAGTTGCTTATCTGAATCCTGAACTTTGAGCACTTTTTCCCCAGAGAAGACACAAGGGGCCTAGTGCTGTTGCAAGCCTTAGGCTTCACACCGTGTGCACACTTCCATCTCCCTTGGGGGGCCTTTGTTCTTGCTTTCCCTCAACCTGAAATCCCTCGCTCCAGGCTTTCTCTCAACTGTTGGGTCTCATCCTCTCAGCTCAGATGACCCTGACCAGCTCGACCCAATTGTTCTTCCTGCCCGGTTTCTTTGTGGTGCACATCACTAGTGTGTCTGGCAGGAGCCCTGGAATCAGAAGACTTGTCAATTCTGCTCATCCCTGACTCCCTATACCAAGGACAGAGCCGGAACACAGCAAGTGTGCCTGAGTGGGTGTGTGCCGGAAACCCAAGGTCCCACATTGGTGTAAGCAAACAGTTCAAATTATAATACTTACTTTTCTGGGACGTTTTCTAGACCCTTATGTTAGCAGGTTTCTTCTTATCGGGACATAATTCACATATAGGAAAACCCATGTGAGGCCATTTTAAGCTATAAGGTAATGCCAGCATCCCTAAACATTCCCATGTCCACCCAAGGCCTGATGAAGGTAGCTCATGACTTACTAAAAGGTCCCCTTGGTAGAATCCCACATTGGCAGACACCAAGTCTGTGTTTTTCACTTTGGAAACCCGTCCCTGTGACTGGGTACACTAAAGACTCCTCTGCTCCTTCTCACGGCAGACTGGAGCCCACAGGGTGACTGGAGCTCAGCTATTCAGCTATTTTCCAATTAAGATCCATTTATATGGATAACACAGGGGCAAAACAGACTCACTTGGACTGCTTAGCCACCAAAGCCACACACCCACCGGGGTCTGCATGGAGGGTCTTTCCTTTCATCCTTAGTCTCTGCCTGGTGAGAGACTATCCTGGTTCTCCTCTCTTCGTGCCCTCTTCCCCTCAGAGCTGTGCTTACTGACCCTGTAGAACATATCTGTAGAATGAGGCCCAGGAGCCTGCATGGAATGCAGCAGAGTTAGACTTCTAGCCCGAGGCCGAGGTGAAGTCCAGGCTGGGGACTGGTATGTACTCAGCTCAGATTATGAGACTATGCTGCTCTAAGGTGCTAGAAAAGGCACTGATGCCCAGATAACAGCAGACCTGCCTGCGTCAGTCTCTCAAGTGGATTCCTTTCCACAGCCATTGGCTGGTGCCTCAGCCTGGGGCCATCCCCAGGCGCCTGTCTAGCCTGGTGTTGGTATCCAGAAACCCAGCCTGGCTGAACCAAGCCATCTGGCTGGGATTATCTTCTGAGGGCCCAGGCCAGTGGGTGGGCTAACAGATCCAGTAATCGGATCCAGCTGTGAATGACCTATGTCCCACCCATCTACTTACAGCCACAGGCCCACTAGGGGAAAGCAGAGACTGCTTTTAGGGAATCCTAATAACTCAAGAGGGCCCTAAGTCACCTTGAATCCTATAGGATGAAGGAGGCAAATTGAAGGTTTCCTATATATATAAATTATAACTTGGAACCTACCCTGGGGAGGAGAGGTGATCACTCTGAAGTGTGGAGAGGTGTCCAGAAAGTTCTCTACTCAAGAATGAACTTGCTGCTGACTGTCTAAGTAGAAACTTGGGGCCCTGGAGTCTACATCTAATCCATGGTCCGGAAGGCTCCTGCTGAGCAAAAGAATCTTGGTGCAGACCCTGCAGTGCACCTACTGGTGGACCCTGACAGTATCCCTAGGGAGCTGAGGGAAGAGGTAAACAAACTGGAAACTCTTGCCGGGACCTCAGGAGACAGATTTAATAGCAGGACATGTCAGGTGATCAGAGTCAAGATTAAAGACTGGGGGGTTGGGGATTTAGCTCAGTGGTAGAGCGCTTGCCTAGCAAGCACAAGGCCCTGGGTTCGGTCCCCAGCTCCGAAAAAAAAAAAAAAAAGAAAAGAAAAGAAGATTAAAGACTGGGTTTGGGACTTCAGGAAGGGGCAGGGCCATTCACTGAGATGAGCAAAATGGGAGCAGGGACATGGAGGGAAATGGCATCAGAGTCCTATGCTGGACCCTGGAGGAGCTGGCTGTCTGGTTGTTCTGAGGCAGGGTCATGTAGCCCAGGCTGACTGTGAATTCACTATGTAGCTGAGAATACCCTTACATTACTCATCCTCCTGTCTACCTCCAAGTGCTGGAATCATAGGTGCATTTCCCCATATTCGATTCTAGAGGGGCATGTTTGAAACCTGTGCAGATATGGAGGGTCTCCAGGAGGAATTTCTCAATGGAATTGGTGGTTCATGAGCTATGGAGATCCCCAGAGTAGACAAAGCACACAGGCAGCACCCTGGAGTGGTTGGAGCACTGGGTCCTTCAGTATCTGGCCCCAGAGAAAGCCATAAAATCAACTAGGTTTGGGGAGGTGGAGCCATGGCTCAGCAGTTAAGATCACTGACTGCTCTTCCAGAGGTCCTGAGTTCAATTCCCAGCAACCACATGATGGCTCACAACCATCTGTAATGGGAGCTGATGTCCTCTTTTGGCAAACAGATGTACATGCAGATAGAAAACTCATATAAATAAACAAAAATAAATCTAAAGATAAAGGAAAAAAATTTAAAAAATCAACTAATTATGGTGGCACTTGCCCATGAGCCTAACACTCAGGGGGCTAAAGCAGGAGGATTGTCATGAGTTCAAGACCATTTTCCTAAACTCTGGGCTATAGAGCAAGACCCTGTCTCAAAAGGCCACACAAACACACACAAAAGAAAAACTAAAGTCGATGCTCTTAGAACAATATCTAATAATATTGTAGTCGTAATCTGAATATTAAAGACTAAATCGACAGTGAAATTGTTGCCTCATCCAGTGGCGGGTTGATGACTCCCATAATTCCATAGTCACAGTGAGTGAGAAAGACAGAACAAAACAAAAAGTTCTGTAGACAGCATGCTAAGGATGTTGAGTGCTCAGAATTTCTCTTTACCATAGAGTCACAGGGCCTGCTGGGCCACCTCTGCTTCTTTGTGGCCTGAGCTAGAGTGAGTGGAAATGCCAAATTACAATCACAAATCCATGTTCAATGTCATCTTGCACTCACTGAGTGTCATGGACTCCCAGACTGTCTTCACCAACCCTGTTGAGGACCCCAGACCTAGGGAAAGAAGGAACAAGAAGCCAGAGAGTCTAAGACTGGAGTGTGAGAGGGAGGATTCGGTGGTGCCCAGGTTGTAGAAAGAGGGCATGTTTGGGTGTGTGTCCAGCAGCTATGCTGGTGATAGGTCCATATGAATTCTAAGGCCAAGGAGATCATAACAAAGTGACCACCCTGTGAATAGCGCACCGGCCACATAAGCATGAGGGCCTGGGTTTGGATCCCCAGAACCCGGAAAGCAAGATGCAGGTGGCACATATCTATAATCCCAGCATTCCTGTAGGGTGGAAGACTGAGACAGGAGAATCCCTCAGAAGTTCTGAGGCCAGTTAGTCAGTAGGCGAGGACCACAGACCCCATGTGCAACAAGACAGAAGGAGAGGACCAACACTGGGAAGAGAGAAATCGGGAGGCAGCTGCAGGGATGGGGTCCTAGTTTTTTGATGTATCTGTGAGCATGTATTCTCCAGGAGCTGCAAGGAAGGGTTAGGCCCAGTGACGATGCAGAGGAAGAAGGAAGGTGAAGGGCAGAGGCCTGGAGAAGCTCCACACTGGTCCAGCCATTTCCCTTATGTGCTCTACTTTGAGAGCTCAGCTGGTCTTAGCTGGAGGTTTATTAAAGAGCACACAGCTGCCTCTACCCGGTTCTACATTCAGTCGTGTTGGGCACCTCTGGAAAGCCACATTTCTAACCAGCTTCCAACTGAGGCTGACACATGGGCCCTCTCGGCAGTTGCAGCGTTCTTCCTATGCACACTGGGACTTGGCTATGGAGCACACACCTCCCAAAGTGCCCATGGCAGGAAAAGATGGGTGGGCAGAGGAGGGAGGAAACACGAAGGAGGATTAGCCGGAGTGAGCATGACCTCCAGTCATGCGCCCCTCCCGGAGAGCCTTGACCTTCCAAGGACCCCTTTGAGTGGCTCCAGTGAACCTTATGGAAGCCTGAGTTCTGGCCTGAGAGACAGAGGAGGGGCATGCAAGCAGTGTGTGCAGCCAAGAGCAGCGACGGAGCCTGAGAACTCACAGTCCACCTCTCCAACTCGCTCTTGGCGTCCAAGGAGATGAGAACTATGGGCTCTCAGAAAGAATACAGTCCTGCCAAAGAAAGGAAGCCAGCTCATGGGGTCCAGGGCACTTGGACGCTGTGCGCTCAGCCCTGTTTGGCAGACAGCAGGGCTAAGAGAAAGTTCAGCTTGGCAGACGGACCATGCGCGCTCACCCCCAATCCCAACACAGGCTGGCTCTCCCCTAAGAGGAAAGGCAGGGCAGGGGGATACACTCTGATCCTTGCTGCTCCCCCCTTCCCATCAAGTTCTTGAACACAATTATTGAGCACCCCCTGAATACCTGATGCTGTCCTAGATGTAGCAATGAATTGAGCAAGACTGCATCCCTGGCTTCATGTAACTGACATTCTGGAGAGTAAGAGAGATAAAAGGAGATGCTTAGCGCAATCCGAGGGAATGCTAAGTGTGTGCCACCAACAAACCGACTCAAGGGAGTAAGCCATGTGAGTGGGGAGAGGGTTCTGGAGAAAGTACCGGGGTATAGCATGGTCAAAGGCCCTAAGGTGGGAGTGTGCGTGTATAGGAGGGAAGTGTGGAGGTGTGGCCTCTGGAGTAGAATGACAGATAGAAGGAAGGATGAAAGGAGAGGTGGGCTAGCTATGGAGGACACTACAAGTCAGTATTTTCAGCTTTTCTTGTGAGATGGGAACCCAGAGTTAACACAGAGCAAAGGAGGGCTTGCCTAGTTTCAATGGGATCCTCTGACTACACAGTTGTGGGGGGCGGGGGGAGGCACCACTGTTTGGAACAAGAATAAAGAGGCCAGTGAGGGAGACCTAGGAAAGGGGATCAGTGGCCTGACGTAGTAGGTTCTCAGTCAGGTAAACACTTCTCACTGCTGATCTGTATTCTGCCATAGAGCTTCATGGGAAGGCGCCACAGGAGGAGCCGCCATTTCACCACAGCCCTCTGTCTCCCTACAGCTGGAGCAGTCCATCCAGATGAACTTGAGGTCAGACCTGGCTCAGGCCCAACAGCACACAATCCAGAACCAGACGACCACCATGCTGGCACTGGGCGCCAACCTCATGAACCAGACCATGGCTCAGACCCACAAGCTGACTGCTGTGGAGGCACAGGTAACAGGAGAGCCATTAGAAGCCCAGGCTGACCCTCCAGGCTTCCCATCTTTTCCTGTCCCTGTACTGGTGAGGTCAGGGCCTGAAGCCCCCTGGCTTCCTCCCCTCATGATGCCTTCACATAACCAGTCAACTCCCTCTACACTGCTACGCTGGCTCTGACTCCTTTGTGTAAGCTCAATGCCAAGACTGTGCTGGGCACTAAGCAAAGGCAGCATTGACAAAGATTAGAGTACACTGGGAGATCTGGATGATAAAGAAGCTGTGTGACCTCAGCAGGACAAGCAGGGCAGCCAAGAGGGAAAGAGGGAACGTGGACAAGGAAGGAACAATCCCTCCTGCATGCCAGACACTGTGCCAGACCCTAGTTCCAGTTTAATGCAGCAAGCAAATCAATCAAAGTATCCCATTGCCATGGAACTCACCAAGAGGGCAAGTGGGACTCACAGCCCCTGTATGTTACTCCGTGACCATGCCAGGGGACTGGCATGCAGAAAGAAGGGTATGCTGTTGGGTCCATGGGTAGAATGGGAGACGATGAGTCCAGACGGCAAGGTCAGAAGGACACTGGGATACAGTGTAGCTAGGATATAAGCCAAGTTCCTGGGAAGAACACACCAGACAGGGAGAGCGGCATGCATAACAGCTTGGGGGCTGGGGGTGTGGAGGGGGGAGGAGGGAGGTCGAGCCTGCTGGCTACTCCAAGAACTTGGAGGGCCAGTGCCCCCAGGGCAGGGAGGTAGTAGAGAGAAACTGAGTCATGGGCCTAGTGAGGATCGGCTTCCCACAGACAGATTTTGAACAAAGGGGGTATAAAGGGGCCACAGCATGAAAGACTGCCTCAGACTACTGCCGTAGGAAAGGAATGAAGAGCATAAGCCCTGTGAGGCCAGCGCAGGACACTGGACAACAGTCAGCAGAGAGTGAAGCTAGATGGCTTTCTGCTACTGTGATAAATGCTATGACTTTAAAAGAAATCTAGGGAGGCAAGGGTTTATTTAACTTATATGTCCAGGTGACAGTCCATCACTGAAGGAAGTCAAAGGCAGGCACTCAGCAGGACCAGAGGCAGGAGCCACGAAGGAACGCTGCACACTGGCTTGCTTTCCCTGGCTTGCTCAGTTTGCTTTCTTATGCAACTCTGGACCACTCACCCAGGCCAGCATCACTCATGTCAACAGCAATCAAGAAAATGCCCCCCAGACATACCCACGGGCCAGTCTTATGGAAACCTTCTCCTAACCGGGACTCCCTCAGATAACTCTGGGCTGTCAAGTTGGCAGCTGAAGCTCCCTAGGAGAGGCCAAGAGTCCATATGGCCTTGGAGGGAAGGGATTCGTTAGGGGCCATTTGGAAGTGATGGATTCTATGTGGGGTCAAGTTTATGCCTCTGGAACCCCAACAGCTAAGAGATTGGCACTGATGTGCAAATGCGATAGTGAGGAAGGACAAATTAGAACCCGGTAAGTCAGGTAGGGCCTCTGAATGGCAGTAAGCTAGTAACCATGGAAACTAATAGCTTCAGACCACAGCAAGAGATTGGCAGGCTTCAAGAGTGGCGCACATAGCACACATCCCCACAAATCTCCTGCTTATCGGGACAGGTCCTAAACCACACATCTCGCGTGAAGACCCAAATGCTGGAGAGCTCACTGTCCACCAACAAGCTGGAGAGGCAGATGCTGATGCAGAGCCGCGAGCTGCAGCGGCTGCAGGGCCGCAACAGGTGAGCCAGGACAGGACTAGAGCCAGGTGAGAAGCTGGACCTGACCAGTGTTGGGATGGGACTGGGCCTGGATTTGTACTGGGGTGAAGGATCACTGTAGGACGGAGCTAGGACTGGGGACACAGCTGGCTTGAGGTTAGAGCTAAATAAGGATCAGAATTAGACTCGGAGTCCAAACAAGGCAGCATCAGGCCTGGCTCCCAGTGCTTGGTATCAACAGAGGCCATGCATTTTTCTGAGTCTCTCCTTCCCACCTTCCTTCTTTTCATAGTGCTGGCATACAGTGCATGCATGCACATGAACACACACATGCACACAAGTAGGAATGCACACACATGCACACAAGTATGCATGTACACACATACACAAATATACATGCACATACACCAACATACATATTCACACACACAAACACACACATGCATATACACATATACACACATGCACACACACATACACATACACGCACATGCACACAAGTACCCTTGCACGTGCACACACATGTTCACACACATGCGCACACATGCACATACACATTACACAAGTATGCATCAAACAAGTACATATGCACATGCACACAAACGCACACAAATATACCTGCATGCATACAAACACACACATGCACACACACATTCACACAAGTACACATGCACAAGCAGGCACACACATGTGCACACACACTGCCCCTTTCTGGAGTTTTTGTTGTTGACCCTTCTTTTTTTTTTTTTTTCTTTTTTTTTCTTTTTTTTTTTTTTTTTTTCTGGAGCTGGGGACCGAACCCAGGGCCTTGCGCTTGCTAGGCAAGCGCTCTACCACTGAGCTAAATCCCCAGCCCCCGACCCTTCTTTTTTTGGTCAGTTTGTTCTGTTTCGCTTGAAACAGGTTCTTTCTATGTAGCCCAGCTGGCTTCAAACTTTCTATCCTCCTGCCTCAGCCCCTGGCACTGGCATGATAAGCCACCACACCCATCTCTCTCCGCTTTCAGTTTTCATTGCTTTATTGAGATAGACTTTTCACACTCCACAGTCCGCACTGTGAACTTTAATTGGTCTCTGTGACTGTAAGTACACAAGGCTGAAGTAGCCCTTTCTGGAGAAAGCAGTCCCCAGCATCTGTCCTCATGGTCAGTCTGTACAAGTGTGCTCTGGGGACACCTGGACTGACACTGACAAAAAATAAATAAAAAACACAAAACAGCCGTGGGGTAGAGACAAGGCAAGGAAATCTGATGCCCAAGGCCCACAGCCTGGTTCTGCAGTTGAGTGATCACATTTGCTCCTTTCTGCAACTTCCCAGAGTTCCTCAGGGTCTATTTCCCAGGCCCTAGTCAGTGGACAGTAAGGTCATTTCTGGCTTTTTACCAATCTACCAATGCTTCCACATTTCATCTCCCACAGACAAGAGAAACGGCCTGAGGAGGAGGAGGAGGAACTGCGTGGAAAGCTTCCTTTTCTTAAACACTTCTCTGCCCTTTATACCAGAACGCGCCTGGGGCTTGTTGTCCCAACAGAGCTGCATAGTGTAGGGGATCTCAGAACACTTGCCTGGGCTGCACCCCGGGTACTGCAAGCAAGTGAAGAAAGCACTACGAGTGCAAACCTGTCTCCTGCACCCATTCTCTCTCCACAGAAGCCCATCCCAGCCAGCGTTCTCCTTCCTTCCTCTCACCCCTGAGGCTCTTAGCATCTTTCCGCACCCTGTCTGTCTGTCCCCAGCATCCCCATCCTGCTGACCCCATGCATTCCTGTCTTCTTCCTCTCTTCTTTTGTCTCCCACACTTGAGATTCCACCAGAGGCTCTGAGAGGCTGGCCCCACCTCCCCTTCCTAACTCTTTTTTTTTTTTTTGGGTTCTTTTATTTCGGAGCTGGGGACCGAACCCAGGGCCTTGCGCTTCCTAGGTAAGCGCTCTACCACTGAGCTAAATCCCCAGCCCCCCCTTCCTAACTCTTAACGAGTACCTTCACCTCTGTCCTTCCCATGGCTATGGCACACTCCTGGGAAAGCCACAACAGAACAGACCCACCAGTCCTGGTTGCTGGGCATCGATGATGCCTCTCCTCTCTCACACATAAGCAGTATCATGCCCACACTCGGTAGAGACTACCTCCTTTGAAGTGGGACACACAAGGTCAAAGACATCTTTCCTGGGCTTGTGCCCCTGGTTCCCGGCTTGTTGGGTCCTTCCATCTTGACCTTTGCTCACTCCTTTTCATGTGACTCTGTTCTCTCTCTCTCTCTCTCTCTCGATCTGAGCTATAGTGGACACAGACTACCGGGCTGTGTGACCCTGAGCCAGACACTGAACGTCTCTGAGCCTCTTCTGCACAGTATGTGCAGCTGTCATAGTCAGCCCCACCAAAGCTGGGGGTGGGGTGAATGCTTGGAGTGGAGACCTTAGGCTCACCCCTATGTGTCCCACCTGGCAGGGCCCTGGAGACCAGGCTGCAGGCATTGGAGGCACAGCATCAGGCCCAGCTTAACAGCCTCCAAGACAAGAGGGAACAACTGCAAAGCCTCCTGGGCCATCAGACTGGGGCCCTGGCTAACCTGAAGCACAGTCTGCGAGCCCTCAGCAGCAATTCCAGCTCCCTGCAGCAGCAGCAGCAGCAGCTGATGGAGCTGGTACAGCGCCTGGTGCGGATTGTAGCCCAGGACCAGCACCCAGGTGAGCAGGAGGGAGTGTGCATGGGCTGGGGTGGAGAGCCAAAGACGGAAGGGAGACCCTGTGGAGCCTCCTCAGCCTCTAGGGGCCAGGGACCTATTGTGTGAGAGGCCAGCCCTCTCCTACCATTTGCAAAAGAGAAACTCAGTGACCAGTGATCATACTGGCCACAGCAGCCACTAAGAGTGTCCAACTCAGACTCTGCCCTTGTCTCCTGGGAGATCTTAGCTCTGCCTCTGTTCCGCTCCTGGCCTCAGTTTTCCCATCTGTTGAATGGATATGGTGATAACAACACAGGCAACCACAGCCTACATTGACAAGTCTGTGTCCCAGCTCTTTAAAAAAAAATAAAACAAAAACAAAAACAAAACAAAAAACAGGTCTTATATAGTTCTAGCTTGGAACTTGCTATGTAACGTGGCCTCAGACTCACAGAGTCCCACCTGCCTTTGTCTCTCAAGTGCTCAGATTAAAGGCATGTGCCACCATACCCAGTTATTCAGCTCGGCTTGCTACACGCTTCCGTGGGCCTCAGTTTCCCCAAAGAATGGAAGAGTTGGAGACAAATGCCAAGACTTCTCTACCCTGGTGCTCCTGTTCCAAGGCTTGCAGAGCCATATGGAACTAGGAAGAAATGTGGTGTCCCCAGCCTATCATAGAAAGGAGAACCATGCCTAGCTTGCTCCACAGCCTCCTTGGCATGCCTGGTTCTATCTGCAGCCATTTAATCACCAAGCATCTATTGAGCAGGCAGGCAGGGGCTTGGGTAACAGGGACTCAGCAGCACACGGATGTCGTGGTTTGTCTCTTGTAAAATTCCTTACTGTTTGTCTGGTCTCTGTGGGAAGGAGAAGGAAAGGGCCCACTGTCTGCCAGGTACACTTCCATAGCTTTCTGCCTTCAGCTTCCTCAGCTCAGAATGCTAAGGGGCTGAGCTACGAAGAGGGTACTTCAGTTTAAGGCCAGCAGGGGGCACAAAAGAGGCAGGATGGGGTGGGATTTCTTTTAGAGAGCGCAGAATAGTGTGGAGTGGATGCTAGCTTAGTGGGTGAGAAACCAAAGGGGCTCCTGCTGTAGGACAGTCTGAACCACCTTGGAGGAGACTGGACCTTCTGTAAGACACCCAGCTTCAATCAAGTGAAAGGGTCCCAGGCAGATAGTGAATTGAGGCAGAGGATCCCAGCGTGAGCTTACCCTAAGTCCAGCAGGCAAGGGAAGCCATGAGTGAGGGAGGTAGAGGCCTCCTAAACCTGAGGATAGGCAGTGAACAGAAGCCATTACGGGCTTGTACACAACCCTGGCAGCAAGACAATCTAAATGAGACCTGGGGGATGCAGGGGGGTGGGGGGAGTGGTCTTCCAGGCAAGGAACCTGGGCTGGGGCCTCTCCTCACAGGTCCACAGCTCTCCTGTCCCCTCCCACTGAGGCTGAATGACTGTTCCCTAAGCCCAATGGAAGGTCGTGTCAAGCACTTGATCACTCCTGAACTTGCCTGACTGACACCAGGAAAAGACTTTTCGGTGGTTGCTCTTGCCCCCTGTACATGGAGAACCCATGGAAGATTGATGAATGAGAGTCGGGCAGAGGGTGGGGCAAGGTGTGCTGAAGCCCGGTGGACAGTCAGGCTGGTTACTCTGCAGTCCTGAAGTGAGGACAGGGACACAGGCTCAGCTGTGCAAGGTGTAAAAGCATCATTCCTGCAGTAGTCCATTTGCCTGGCCTCCCTGTGCTCAGCCAAGACACCCAACCCCAGGGAAGGGTGGAGAGGGGAAGGGCTAGCCTGTGGAGTAATCGCCTCCCTTACCTTACAAGTCATCCGATAGGACACTCGCTTCAGCACTTCTCAGCAGAGAACACAGTGAAAGCCACGCTGGCCGGGGCTCTGCACAGAGCCTAGAGCCAGACCAGGGGGTGGGGTGAGGGGAATGGAACTGGAAAGATGAGAATCCAGGACACGCATTCCACCAAAACACTTCATTGCCATATTGGACCAGTTTTATTTTTATGCTGTCCCCTGTTTCATTTTTTCCTGACCCCAAGATGCTCCCGGCAAAACCTGGCTCCTAGGAAACCCCCCAACACAGTAGTCCCAGGTAAAAGCACTTTTATCGTTATCGTTGTTGCTTTTGTTCATTAAGGAAACGGGCTGTAGACAGAGCCTCAGAGAGAGTAGCTAGAAAGCCCAGGCCAGCTCCCGGCTCTGCCCTGATTGTTAAGTACAGTGTAGCCTGACTGCTTGCTTCCAAGCTATAATGCTTGCATTTGCTGGCCTCCCCTTCCCTGTGGCTGTAGGGATCTGAGGGCTGCTGCCTTGCTGGCACTAGAGATCCCTGACCAGAAAACATTCCAGACACTTCATTTGTGGTAAGAAGCATCAATCTTCAAACATGTCTTCCAATGCCAAGATCTGGGAGCCACCATCCAGGTGAAAGGCCCAAACAGGAAGTCCCACCCCAAGTTGAGAAGTCCCACCCCTGTTGGGTTGTTTGTTTGTTTATTTGTTGTATTAATAACCATCCCTCCATAATTTTAGCTCACCTGCCTCTCAGAGAGATTAGGTTCTAGTAAAATCTGATCCCAAGTCTACTAAGTGAGCTAGACAGAGGATTTTTAGCTTCCTGTATATATCGGGATCATGGAATATTCAAGTCATTAAATTAATAGTCCCCTGGTCTAAGAACATATTGCAGGATGAGGGGTCTCTAACTGGGGCTGCAGGAGATCCAGTTAATCAGAGGGCCACAAGAAAGCCCAGGTCCCCTCTGAAAGGCACTCCAGGAAGAGGAGGCTGGGAGCCCTTGGGTCAGTCCTCACCCTGTGCCTCAGTCTCTGTCCTGGAACATGGGAAGTGTCTCCATGAAGACAGGTATCGCTTGCCCTCTCCATGTGCTGGAGCCTAGCAGCCCAGCCCTGGCTTGCCTGCTTCAGGAGCCAGCCTGGCCTGGAATGGTTTGCAGCAGGACATAGCATCGGACAGAGAGGTAGCTTTGTCTGATGTCCATAGATGACCTCTGGCCTTCTAGCTCTCTAACTATACTGAATGCTTGCTGATAATTTAAAAAAATCCTAAAGTCATTATTGCCTATTCTATGTTAAAACCACTGGCTTGGGTGACTAACATGTGTTGCCTAGCAGTGGGGAATTCAGTACAAACTTATGGCTATCACCCCTTTCTCTGTCCAGGCAGCCAGAAGCCTCTCTAGCTAGAATGGTTAACTCTTTGTGAACCATAAAGGAAGGAAAGGAAGAGAATTAAGATGCTTTATACAGGCAGATATGCCCAGACACCTAGACATCCATACACACATTCACGTTTTCATTACATATTAACACATTCACAGTTTTCAACAACGTGTCTCATATAATCCACAAGTATTCATGCATGCTTACATACATACAAATATACCCACACATGTATGTACAGACAAATACATTTGGATGGACGGGACAGAGACCCCATAGCCAAAACATCCAACCGACAGTTTTATTTCTTTTCGCTGGCCTTTTTTTTTTTTTTTTTTTCCAGAGCTGGGGACCGAACCCAGGGCCTTGCGCTTGCTAGGCAAGCTCGCTGGCCTTTTAATACACTCATAGACAAAAAGTTCTTTAGAAAATTACCTCAGAGATAAAATGTTACATAAAATGGGAGTTACAGAAGAATGTTGATGTTGAGTTCAAAGAACTATCTCATTCTGTCTGCTCAAAACAAGAGATTTTACGTGGCCTTGCCGTACCGTAGTGCACACCGTGACTATATCCTTAGACCTAAACGTTTTTGTTTTTGTTTTTGTTTTTGTTTTTCCTTTTTTCAGAGCTGGGGACCAAACACAGGGCCTTGCGCTTGCTAGGCAAGCGCTCTACCACTGAACTAAATCCCCAACCCCAGACCTAAACATTTTTCCTTGAACACAGATTTGTCCCGAGCCCATTTCTTTTCTTTTAAGTGTAGTTATGAACGCTCATTGTATTTCTAACTATGCAGCCTTTGCTTACTATTATGAGGAGTGGGCACATTCTATTCTTGATTCTAACTTTATTACCTCTTCCTAGCCAAGCCACTAAGACCATCTCTAAAACACTTTCTTCCTAAAATTATTTGAATCAATTAGGAATTCTATGGGATCATTAATTCACCTAGACAGCATTAATTCGTCAAAGTCCATCTTTATGTTGATCTGCAGGGAATCTGATCAATAGGGTGGGCCCAGAGCTAGTATATTAATTTAATAATGGCAGGAAAGGCATATCAGCTGCAAGAAGCAATCCTGAGATGAAGTCTTTTTGGAACCTTACCATTGAGCTCACCCATCACAGACCATGCAAAAATGATGGCCACCTCCAGGAAGCCCACCTGCTAGCCTTAACCTATCCTTGATGGCTCCTGACAGGCATCTTCTACACCAGCCCACTCCACTCAAGCAAAGCACTGTACCAAAGCCTGCAGCCGAGTCCTTGGTGTTTGACGCTGCTGACCCTACAGAAGCCCAGGCTTCTTGCTGTCCATTCCTTTCCCGCCCTGTCTATGCGGTGGCCTCTACCCTTGTGACTCCCCCTTCACTCCATCCCCTGCACAGAGAGCTCTTCCTGCCCAGGGATGTAGAAAACATGCTGCTTCCCCTCACCTGGATGGTCCCGGCTCAGCATGCCCTCCTGAGAGAAGCCTTCATCTTCCTGTCTCCAGACCACCCCAGGCAGAATGTGACTGCCTGTCTCCTCTCTCTACCTGCTCACTTCCTACAGATTATTTCTCCTCTTCCTCTCCCTGTCTCTCCCTCTCTTCCTCCTTCCCTTATCTCTTTCCGTTTTGCCTTTATTTTAATTCAAGATCTTCCTGCCTCTGCTCCCAGCGTGTTGGAGTTATGGATGTGCACTGCCATGCCTGCCTGGCCTCCCTGCTGATATTTGCTCTGTCCTGTTGCAGTTTCCTTAAAGACGCCTAAGCCGCTGTTCCGGGATTGTGCAGAGATCAAGCGCTCTGGAGCCAACACCAGTGGTGTCTATACCATCCATGGGGCCAACATGACAAAGCCTCTCAAGGTTAGAGTTTTTTAGATATTGCTGAACTGGGGGCTTACAGACAGACCCTCCCACCCTGCCCCATCAACACTAGGCTTTATTCACCATCAGAGAGCCCAGAGAAGGAGGGATTCCTGTTCTGGAAACTCTCAGCAGGCAGGTTTCTAAGGGAGGGATGAAGCTGAAGTTCACAAAGCCAGCAGACTACCCTTGGGCACCATCTTCTCCAGAACCAAGCTTCTAGGCAGAAGGAAACTGTTCTATGTTGGTAAAGATGGCCGCCACTCATGTAAGTGATGGCCCTGGGCACACCTATTTTTCTTTGCCCAAGCAGGTTATTTCATTCACACACAGTCTAGGAGAAGTAGGCGTTGGGTCTGTGAAGTTGGTGATGGGCTGAAGGGGTGCCACCGTCCCATGAGAGACTCCGAGGTTGCTCGTTTGACAGTTCCCCAGCTGTAAGGGGGTCAGGGAAGTTTGAGTGTCAGGAACGAGGTTTGAGGCAGACCAGACAGAATGGGAGCACACATTCACATACCCATACACAATATGCACACACATAATCACACATTCACACACACATATATACACACATTCACACACATAAACAGCACATGCATATACATTGTACACATCACACACATACGTATACACTCACAAACACATACACACATTCACACACACATAAATACATACACACACATCACACACACACATATATATACTCACATGCACATATACATGCATTCACACACACAGAAATACACATTCACACACACATATATACACACACTTTCATACATTCACACACACATAAATACACACACATCACACACATTCACACATGCACTCACAAATCGCGCACATCACACACATATATACACATTCACACACACTCACACATACACATCACATACATACATATACACCCACACACATACACACCCACATTCACACACATCACATACACACACACTCTCTCTCTCTCTCTCTTTCTCTTTCTCTCTCTCTCTCTCTCTCTCTCTCTCTCTCTCTCTCTCTCTCTCATATGCCACCATAATAATGTTTTGTCCCAGTACACAGTGCCAAGCAACTGTGCCCCAAAAATACTCTTAAGTCATGAGCAAGATAAGTCCTTCCTCCCTCAAGTTGTTTCTGTCAGGTGTCTAATGTGAACTTTGACCCTGGCTGCACCCCTGCAGTGGTAACAAATGAGAAGACCTTTCTCACATCAGCCTCTATTCTGAAATCCTCACAAAAATGCTGGTTTGCAGAGAACTGGGGTGTAGAGTTCTGCAAATGGGGAGGAGGCTCAGAAGGCATTAGTCACTGGCCTCCTTGAAAGACAATGACAGTGGGCAAGGAGTCTTCAGCTGGACTTTCCTGATGCCCTTGACCTCGGGTTCACTGTTGCTAGAGGAGGGCAGAGTTCAGCCAAGTTACACTGAGGCAGCCTGAGACTTGGCTTGTGGCCCCTCCAAGGGCTTCCAGCTGTGTCGTCCCACCTCCCCACAGGTGTTCTGTGACATGGAGACTGATGGAGGTGGCTGGACCCTCATCCAGCGCAGGGAGGATGGAAGCTTGAATTTCCAGAGGACTTGGGAGGAATACAAAGAGGTAATATGCTGTCCGGGGGGCTCCCAGCCCCCAGCCCGTGCAAGCGAGTGCCAGGGTGGAGACAGGAAAGCCCTAGCTCTCCCCTGGGTGGACGCAGAGCTCACCTAAAGCCAACTTCCCAGACTCCCTTGCTTTTCCAGGCCTGGCCTCAGATTGAGCCCCCCATTTTGGCATTCTTTACATGTGTATGAAATTCGATATTTGTTTTAATATTTGAAAACCAACACATGCATGTTGATAATTTTCTTAAAGACTCCAAAGGAGGGACCGGGGCGGTATCTCAATAGATGAAATGCTTACTGAGAACAAGGGAACCTAATTTCGATCCCCAGAAACCACATAAGAAGGTTGAGAAGGGTGGCATGTATCTGTGTTTCCAGATCTGAGGAGGCAAAAACAGACAGACACACAGGCAGACAGACACACAGGCAGACAGATCCCTGGAGCTCAAAGACTAACTAGCATAGGTCAGTGAGAGATCCTATCTCAAAAACAAAAATGTCACGTCTGAGTAGTGACACCTGGCATTGACCTCTGGAATGCACACACACACACACACACACACACACACACACACACACACACACACACAAACTGCAAACAATGAAACAAAAAAGTTTCTCATCATCCCTAACTATATGGTTTGAATAAATTTCTTCATTTTTTGGGGGGGTGTTGTTTTTTGTTTGTTTGTTTGCTTTAGACAGGGTAAGTCTACATAGCACTGGCTGTCCTGTGTAGGCAAGGCTGGCCTAGAACTCACGGAGATCCACTTTCCTCTGCCTCCCTAGTGCTGGGATTAAAGGCACGAGCCACCAGGCTTTTCCAATTTCCTCATCTTTCTATATATCTGAAATGTATCTGCAAGACAAATTCTCTGCCTCCGCCTCGCCTTCTTCTGGCTTCCAGGTATTGCAAGTTGACCTCGAACTCTCTTTGTGACAGAAGATGACCTTCAAGGTCTGATCCTCCTGCCTCCATCTCCACGACACTGAGATTACAGGGCTATACTACGGCACTCAGTGTAAGGCAGATTCTTGAAAGTGGGACTGCTCCACAGAACACATGGATGGCAACAAGTGTCCAGCTGCCTTCCAGTTTTATGTTTTTGGTTAAATTTTGAACAGAGGAGTTTTGGCAAGATGACTTAAAGGCTGTTGAATTTTTCAAAAGAAAAAGAACTATGAAAGGATTCACAAGGAATCAGTCAGTGCCGGTCAGCCGTCCTCTAGAAAAGGACTTAACAATGGTCGACATTAAGCAGGCAATAGATCAAGTGGACACTGTGTGCCCCTGTCCTTGGTCCTGAGAGATTGCTCTGCCTAAGGGCATTGGTTTCTTGCCACCCTGGAGCTTGGGTTACAAAGACACTCTGAGTACTGGTAGCCTTATATTTCTCTGTTGCTGAAACTGTCTGGCCTCCGTCCCACCTCTGGAAAACTGTTCTCTGCCTCTCCTGCCTGGCAGCTGGCTCGGCCGTTTCCTTCCTGCTGGGGTTTAACACGCATGTAGCTGAGCACACAACAATAAAGCAAAGAGCTCCATGAATCTCCCCACAGGTTCATCCATTCACTGCCATTCACGGCTTAAAACCCAGCTTCCCGGAACCTGGAAAGTCCCCCTGTGTGCCCCATCTCCCTAGGTGTGTCCCCAAAGGTACTGCCTCTTTCTTTTCACTTTATTATCTGTGAGTGTGAGTTTCCCCATGCAGTGTGTTTATGCTTGCATTCATGCTAGGCGGCTAGTGGAGGGTGCTGTGTCCTGCTCTACCTTTCTCTGCCTTCCTCCCTTGCGTCAAGCCAGGTTGGTGGCCAGCGGGCCCCAGGGAGTCTCCTCTCTGCTTGTACACCGGTGCTGGGGATTCTAACCGCGCCCTCCCTCATTCTCGCACAGCACTTGTTCTCCCCCAATGAGCCACTCCCCGGCTATTCCAATCTCCATCACCACAAATGAGTTCTGAGTGTTTCTGACTTTAGAGGAATGGAATTTCAGTTATTTTTAGTGGACTTAAAATTTACAAACACCTTGTCTTTGTTCTCTAGAGCGCAGCTCCGGTCCCAGGCCTCTGCACACTGTTCTAATGAACTTGCTCATTAACATTGACCTTGGCTAAGTGGCCACAGAGCCTTGGCTGGCCCAGCTCCTCAGCCGCAGACACCGCCTCCCTCTTCAGCACACAGCCACCCTTTCCTCTCCTCCCCACAGGGTTTTGGTAATGTGGCTAGAGAACACTGGCTGGGCAATGAGGCTGTGCACAGCCTCACCAGCAGAACGGCCTACTTGCTACGTGTGGAGCTGCATGACTGGGAAGGCCACCAGACCTCCATCCAGTATGAGAACTTCCAGCTGGGCAGCGAGAGGCAGCGGTACAGGTGGGCTTGGGGCCCAGGCTTGTGGGCAGTTTGGGGTCCCAAAGCAAGTGGCTGCAGAGCCTGCCCCAAGGGTCATTCCCTGGGCGTTTCCTACTTCCACCATCTGGCCCCCATTTGGGTGCACGTCACGGGGATCTGGAGGTGGCCACTTAGCACTCAGCACATCTTGGACACTGGGTGGGGTGGAAAGACTGTCACTGACGCCACTGTGCCTAGAGCAAGAAGGGATCGTCCGAGGTTAGCCCACCCCATTTACAGGAGTTATGAAACTTGGACTCATCAAGGCCAACCTTTGCTGTGCTCTTCAGCAGGGTTGGGAATAAGGCTATGTATGGTTAAGTCATCGAGGATTTCCACCCCTTCCTCTGTCTGGTTTATGGTGTGTGTTTAGGAAAAGAAGCAAGCATTTCCCAGGCACCTACCTACTATGTCCTGCGCATTGCCTAACCTTGTGAGGCAGACATTACTATGCATGTTTAGTCATAAGGAACCTGAGGCACTGAAAGCTGAGGAGACTCTGAGTTCCTCTAAGGGGACCTCTAAATATCTATTGCCTCATAAAGTTACTTCTACGCACTTCCCTGGCATTCCCCCATGCCTCCCTTTTCTTAGTAAATGTACCTGCTTCCTCCAGAAGGGTGAGCCTGACATCTTCCCTCGCAAGACCCAACCTGATGCTTCAGGTGCAGGAGGCAGAGCTGGAGGGAGCACCCTAAGGCTGAGCCATGCAAGGCTGAGTGAGAGCCCCAAGCACACCCTAAACCCATTTCAGAGGGTGCAGGCTCAAATGTGGGATTCCATCCAAAGCATCCTCATGGTGCCAGGCAGGTAAAAAGTGTTGGAACCGCCATCCCTGTTGCAACCCTTATGTGGGGTGCTGGCCTTCTCCGTGAGAGCCAGAGTCTGGCATCATAAATCAGATAACCTATGCTAAAGCACCTAGCATACAGTGAGTGTTGGGTGAACATTGGAGATCTTTAAATGCTAGATTCAAAGGCAGAACCACACCACCCCGACATCTGTCTAACCGTGTCTACAGGGATCGTGTTCACCATCCAGTTATGCTAAGTTCTCAGCCCTCCCTATACACTTGCATGCAAACTGAGTGTACACCTCTGGCTTTGTCTCTGAACCATGGAGAGCTCCCTGCTATCAGCTCTGGTGACACTCAAAAGGCAGCACGTACTAAACTGGCAGCAGAGCCTTAATGCCAGAATATTGAAACTTGCCCTGTTTGGTCACTAGAGAAAGACTCTGGCCTAAAACTCTGTCCTCAGAGCTGCTTGTATACCAGTGTGGTAGTGGTGGAATGGGGTCAAACATGTTCATAGGCAATCCACTTACCCCACAGAGGTAGGCGCTTCCAGGGGCATCGTTCAGGGGTCAGAGATCCTGGACAATCAAAGAGGACTCCCGAGAGGGGCGAAGCTTGTGGCAAGTCTTTTTGGGAGGGGGATCCCAGAAAATGAGGTTGTTCTCAAAACTAACAGGGAGAGTGGGGCTGGAGAAATAATTCAGTCAATAAAGTCCATGCCTTTGGAGCATAAAGACCCAAGTTTAATCCCAGAACCCAAAATTTTGAAGTCAGGCATGGTAGCATATGCCTACCTCCCCCATCCTGGAGAAATGGAGAACTCACTGGAGCTCAATAGGCCAATGAAATATGCTGTCTCAAAAAATACCTGAGCAAGGACACTAGAGATTGTTCTCTGGCCTCCACGTGCACACAAACATATATGCACACTGATACACAAACACAAAAACATCTACACACACTCATACATTATAAAAATAGCAGAGAGCTGGCATCCAGCTGGGTATATGCTCCCCAAACCTGAATGTTCACTAGGGCTCCCAGGGGCATACAGTGTCCACCTATATAGGAAAGGCTTGGAGGACTAGCTTGGGGTGGCATGCGGGGACTGGAAACCACTAGAAACACTGGAAACTACTAAGGAGGAGCAGGGGAGGGGGCAGGATGACAGCTTGCTCTGGGTCCTATCTCCAGGTCAGCAGCTAAGTGGGAAGAACCACAGAGAAGCCCATAGACAGGGATGAAAGGACCATCAGTGACAGGCAGGAGGCGCTCTTGTTTCTTAGATGCAGTGTCAGGAACCGGCTGAGCACACTTCACACTCTCTCTTGGGGATTCAGGAGAGATTCAAGTTTCTGGGTTTCCTAAGGCAGGTGAGATCAATGGAAGGTTTCCTGGACCCTGGGGTAGAGGTCCCCAGAGAATCACTGACTCCTGTTCCGGTTCCCAGAGAGGAGACGAACATTACTGAGCCAGAGGGAGAAGCCAGTGCCTATAAGTGGGTAGGCAACCTGTGAATCCAACCCTGGAGCCCCTACCTGGTCACAACTGTATGTGACACAGTCCCCAGGGCTAGGACAGCATGCTTAAGGGTTCACTTAGGCCTTCGTGGCTGATCATGAACAGCCTGCCTTACACAGATAAGTAAAGCCTATGGGTGAGAGGCATGGTCTGAGCCAGCCATGTAGAGACATTGGGCCTGCAGGACTAGCTCCTGAGTTCTGCCCTAGCTGTCCCCATCTTCTGCTGCTTCCCTCTATATAGTAGTATAGATTTTATATATATATATATATATATATATATATATATATATATATATACACACACACACATATATATATCACATAGTATATATAGTATATATAATTACATATAGTATGTGTATGTATATTATATGGTTATATATATTATACTGTATGTGTAGCATATATGCATACCTCTTATATAGTATACTATATACTGTATGTATTATATATATACTGCATTATACTTGTACCATGTAAAATATATTACATATAGGTATATAGCATAGAAGCATCTTAGTGACCTGAGCCAGCTCCTGCCTCAAGTTTTCCCTACATGGGAAAGTTTTCCCTAAATGGTCCAGCCAGGTCAACCTGGGCCAAGGACTGAATCCCTAGTTCTGAATATGAGGGGCTCTCACCAAACCCACCTCCCCCTCAGCACACTTCACTGGCTGATGTCACTAAGTCGCACGGTGAACAAAGTCACAGTAAGTCTCTTGTCACCATTTGAATAAGCGAAGATGAGTCTCAGTGGAGTGGAGATGCCTTCCCAGTGCCAGGCAGTGACAGACCGGACATCTTGGAGTTTGAATCCAGGCACTCTGCCCTACCCCAACCCTACAGTCATGCTCCACCCTGGAGGCTTGAACATATTCACGCAGAGTCTAGCAAAGAAACAGAGAAGGCTGATCCATGAGGGCTGGACTGGCTAGGAAGGCTTTACGAAAGAAGGGTGGAATAGAGCAGCTGTTATGTTGAAGCAACAGGGCTGGCAGGCAAAGGGTATTTAACCCTGCCTGGACCAGGCCACTCCAGACTGGACTCTGGCGCTGATGGTTAGAGTCTGAGAACCTGAGCATGCTCCTTCGGTTCTTGGCACCTCCCTTTCCTTGCATAGGAAATGATATTATGAGGGTTAAATTAAAATGAGTTAACCTTCTCAAGACACCGTAACAATGCCTGACCCCAGATGCTGGAAAGACTTCAACCTGCTGCCCTTACTCTTTGTGCCTTCCACTCACAGTTCTCTAGGACCCAAATCCAGACACTTTTAAAGGACCAGCAGCGGGGCTGGAGAGATGGCTCAGTGGTTAAGAGCACCCGAGTGCTCTTCCAGAGGTCATGAGTTCAATTCCCAGCAACCACATGGTGGCTCACAACCATCTGTAAAGAGATCTGATGCCCTCTTCTGGTGTATCTGAAGACAGCTACAGTGTACTTATATATAATAAATAAATAAATCTTTAAAGGACCAGCAGCAGTGAGCGCTGTGATCTCAGGGTGACAAGTAAGGAGGGCCACCATGAAGGACATGACCTTAGCCTCACAGCAGGGTGCGTTTTCTCAAGCAAAAATAACAGGTTGGAAACTACCAGAACAGAACCCCTGGGGGAGCCCCAGCCTGACTCTGTACCCCTTTCTTTTCCCACCTCACCACGGCCTCCAGCCTCTCTGTGAATGACAGCAGCATCTCAGCAAGGCTCAAGAACAGCCTGGCTCCTCAGGGCACCAAGTTCAGTACCAAAGACATGGACAATGATAACTGCATGTGCAAATGTGCTCAGATGCTGTCTGGAGGTGAGGGTAGCAGGATGATGCCTGTTGGTGGGTGTGCTTTGATGATGTCAGGAGGTGGGTGTGTCCAGATGGTGTCTGGAGGTGGGTGTGTCCAGATGATGTCAGGAGGTGGGTGTGTCCAGATGGTGTCTGGAGGTGGGTGTGTCCAGATAGTGTCTGGAGGTGGGTGTGTCCAGATGATGTCAGGAGGTGGGTGTGTCCAGATAGTGTCTGGAGGTGGGTGTGTCCAGATGATGTCTGGAGGTGGGTGTGTCCAAATATTGTTTGGATATGGGTGTTCCTGGTGAGACTCCAGCAAAACCTCCCTCTTCCTTGTCACTGGAGTCCCCGTGGGGTTGTACCTTCAATAGAAACACCATTAGATTTCCTTCAAGACCAGCTAGGAGATAGCAAGGGTAGCTCCAGGAAGGTTCGATGCCCATCAATCCCGCCTTCTTGTCTGCTGATTTTCCTACTCCCTAGGCCAGGTAGAAACATCATGGGAGAGACCAGAAGCAGGGAGGGTAGCTCCCTTGCCCATCTCTATGTCGGGCGGTGCTTCTGGCAGGGAAAAGGCCAGAGGCTGGAGATGGAATGGAAACAGCACTGATAGAAGAGACCCAAATCACAGAGACAGGGACACAAGGTGTCAGAGGCAGAGAGGTGCAGGTGACAACAGACAGCAAGGAGTGGACTAAAGCCCAAGAGATGGGCAGGAAGTGTGCAGAGCTCACTGGGGACAGAGCCCCCAGGGGAAGACAGAGCAGCAGAGAGACACATGACACAGAGGACGTGCAGAGGGACATCCACAAACACAGAGACCACTAGAGTGAACAGGAGGGAATGACAGAGCCTGGTAGGAAGTCATCAAGAGAAAAGAAGGGAGATAGGGGTGTCAGAGACACAGCAGCAAGTCACCAAGGGGCATGAGCTGTGACCAGAACCTCTGCTACCCTCCAAAGCCCTGGCTTTACCTCTGCCAATACCCAGCCCACCACTGTCAGCAAACTGGCACCCCAAAATCGCAATCCATCAGCCTTGTCCCTCCTGAATCTAGGCCAAGGCATCTCACCTCCTCCAAACTCTGTCCTCCCTCTTCCACTAGGGTGGTGGTTTGACGCCTGTGGCCTCTCCAACCTCAACGGCATCTACTATCCGGTTCATCAACACTTGCATAAGATCAATGGCATCCGCTGGCACTACTTCCGAGGCCCCAGCTACTCACTGCATGGCACACGCATGATGCTGCGGCCAATGGGTGCCTGACACACAGCCCTACAGAGACTGATGCTCAAGGAGGATTCTCAACCCAGATGGCTCTGTGCAAGCTGGATCCTGCCCAGAAGTCAGTGCCCAGGGCTCATCTTGACATTCCGGGACACCAGAACCAGCTTATCTTGCACCTGAATTATGAGAGTCACTTGCCTCCCTGTGCCCCTCTAGTGTGAAATGCTGGGTGCTTGAGGCACCTGCCTCTGTGGGACCCATGCTCCTGCTGCATGCAGGGGCTCCCTGTCACGGTCTGAGGCAGACTGAACTTGACACCTCAGAGGGAGGGGTTGCAGCAGGCGGGGAAAATCTTGCAGACTGGGGTGCCCTCCTCCAGGAGCGTCTGAGAGACGATCCTATCCCCCTTTTATAATTTCAAGTTTCTCTAGCCTTGAGTTGTCTGAAGACTTCCTTCCAAGGCTGGTGAACACTGTTCCCACTTCCAGCCCCCCAGGGCTAGCCATTATTTCCCAGGGCTCTGTGGCTCCTGGGCTTCAATGACTGACAGTCAGACCTGGTCTCTCGGAGGCTTCTAGAAATAGGAGAAGGGATCCTTTCACTCCAGTGTGCCGTAGAGTGTGTTCCGTAGGTACTAAGGCTCCTCTCTAAGGTACTTTGGATGAAGTAAGAGAGAAACAGCAGGTTAAATAAAGAGAATAGAGTTTCTTAACGGCAGGACTTGCCAGGGTCTTCCATGTGTTCCCCAGCCTTATGGTCACCTATGAAGGAGTTAGGGGAAGCAGCTCTCCCCAAATTTATTTCCTTGAAAGTGAGGGCTAGGGACACGGCTGCACTGGTAAAATTCTTGCCATGCAAGTGTAAGGACCAGAGTTCAGATCTCCAGCAACCCTGTAAAAAGCTGGTTGTAGCCATGAGGACCTGTAATCAGCACTGGGAGGCGGAGACCAATGGCTCTCCTGAGCTTGCTGGCCAACCTAGCTGAGCTGGTGAGGGAGAAAAATAAGATGGAGAAGTAGTTGAGGAAGGCCTGAGTTGATTTCTGGCCTCCTTGTGTACATATATGACACAGGAAAACACACACACACACACACACACACACACACACACTTTTTTATGGAGCCCTACTTGTCCCATCTCAGGGCTATGGACTTCCTTGGCAAAACAGGCCCCCATCCATCATGAATGAGGAACCCTAAGGACTCGTCCCCCACCTCCAGCTCTATCCAACCCACCTTTGCTGGCTACGAAGATCATGGGGCAGCCTCAGACAGCCTCTAAAACACAACTAGAAGGGACTTTGCATTAAAATAGACGTGCCATTAAAGAAGGTTCTAGAACAGAGATTCTGTCTGTGCTAGGAGTTGCTCTCCTCCAGGGATCCTCCTGCCCACAATAAGCCAGACCTCTGCCTGTGTTGCTGCCCTCAGTGTTACTCAGCCACTCTGGCTCAGGGCCTGACACCAGCCAAGCGATCCTTCCTGCCTCCGGGTCAAGGCCTCCTGCCTCATCCAACATGGTGCTACCCTCAGTCCCTGAAGGAGGTGATGTCTTAGACTGAGCTGGCAGTCATAGGAACACATGACCTCTAAGAAGCTTAAAGCAAAGGGAGGGGCCACAACCACTCTTGCCTGTCGGATCACTGTGTGCCCTTCCACAGTCCTCACAGTACTGTTACAATCCGCTGACACCTAGCCCAGCCGGGAAGCACCTTTCTCAGGTCTCCTGGGCAAGCTAAGACTGCAGGGATGGGCTCCATCCTCCCTAGGGTCCAATGCTATGGGGCATTTCCAGCAGGACTGGAAAGGACTTAGAATCAGGCTGCTGCACACAGAAAGCTCATTCAGCATTCACCCAGCAGAACTTTATGTACTGCCTACTATCTGAGATGGGGCAGAATTTGGGGGTCACACTGGCCTTAAGATCCTAGGCCAGTTGCTCAGCTTCCCATGGCCTTATTGTCCTGCCTGAGAAATGGACTCAGTAATGCTCCCTTCCAGCTGTGTTGTGCTGTGGAGGAATGAAGCCACATGTGCCAATGTCCCAGTCTCCTAGCAGGAAGCAGGTGGCCATGAATGCTAGCTCCTGAGCTGAGGAGACAGCCTAGTCAGTAAAGTACCCGCATAGTCACATCATGAGAAACTGAGCTTAATCCCAGGGGCCATATGAAAAGATGGGCATGGTGACGTCCCTTCACTGAGGAGGCAGAGATGGGTGGGTCCCTGGGTTCACTGGTCAGTTGGTCTGGTCTAACGGTCAAGCTGCAGATCTGTGTGAGAGACAAAAATGATAGATCTTAAAGAATGGCATCTGAGGTTGACCTCTGGCACACACACACACACACACACACACACACACACTACAGATACACACACACAAACCACATACACAGACACACACACACTATAACACACACATACACACACTATACACACACACAGAACATACACACACTATACCACACACACACACACAAACCACATACACAGACACACACACTATACCACACACACACCATACACACACACACACAGAGCACACACACACACAAACCACATACACAGACATACACACTATAACACACACACATACACATACACACAAACCACATACATAGACACACACACACACATACACACACACAGCACACCACAAACACAAAAACCACATATACACACAAACCCCACATACACACGCACATACAAACCACATGCACAGACACACACACTATAACACACACATACACACCACATTCACACACACACTCACACATACACACACCACATGCACATGCACATACACACACACCATATGCACACCACACATAGCTTATGTACACCACATACACAGTACACACACACACACACACACACACACACACACACACACACACACACACATTCTAGTTCCCCAGTAGGCCAAAAGAGTAAGAAAACCTCCCCCAAATATATGCTACTACTCCTAATCCAGGCAAGCAGGAAGCATCCTGCTCTTGCGTCCACAGCATTTATCTCTGCGGTGACATTTCTAGTCTACTACTGGGGAGTAGAGCAAGGCAAAGCTGCAGGCCCCAGGGGGTAGCCCCTCCATCAGTTCACCCCAGGACTCCTGCTCCTTAATATTCATGCTACCCTCTCACGTTCCTTCACCTCACCAGACACAGAGACCCTGTCCTGAAGATAGGTTCACTCACCTATCATGGCCGCATGGGTGGTTTCAGGTACAGCTGGTTGCAGGAGCTCAAGTGATGCCTACCTCCGCTTGTAATTTGCTGTACCCCTGGTCGACTGCATTCTCAGCCGGGGTCTCTGATGTGATGGCTTCAGCAGCCTCAGTTCATGTCCCAGCTCAGCATCTTGAGCCAGAAAATTGCTCTGGCCCAGAGCTTACAGCCAAGGATGATTCTCTGGTCAACATGAGTAGGATTCTGAGTACCTAAGCCAAGTTATGTGATGATATCCAGCCAGGGTAGAGCCACTCAGACCAAACCAAGTCTTGTTTGCTGGAAGTAAGGAAGTGGGAGGAAGTCCACTTCCTCTTCTGTGCCTCCCCACCACTGCTTATGTCCCCCAAGTCCTGCTTATCTCAGGTGCCAGTCGAGCCCCAGGTTGCCTCAGATAATCAAGGACCTGAGGTGTCCTGCCCAGAGGTCCTAGGCATGGTTCTGAAGAGTTCTGGTTCTCTCTGAGACTCAATGTCCCATGAAGCACTGCTAATCTCTGACAGCCCTGAGGACAACAGTGCCACCTCAATGCAGCTAAGGGAGGGACCCGGCAGGGGCAGGATGGCTTGGAGAGCAGGCTGCATCTCCTGGCTGCTGCAGTTCCTGCAAACTGGATCAGGGATGCTTGCGGCTGAAATTCCTACCTCAGACCTTTGAAACCTTTTCTTGCCTCTGCTTAGTACCCTACCATTTCCAGGATGAAGGAAGAGAAAGTTTCGTTCAGGTGCATAGCCACTCACTCCAGAACACAGAGCTGCCTCCTGCCTCCAGCTCTCTGGAGACACATGTCCACCTACCATAAAAATACTAAAGTACTGTCCTTGCTGCCTATCACAAGGCTAAAGGAACTTTCTGGAAAGATCTCCAAACCAGCCTGTTCTCACTGGTGCCTGGCGGGTCCTGAGAGCACTGCATGAGGGCAGAAGAGGCTATTGCTATACTGGAGTTCACTGTGTTCATACCAGGGACCTAACCAAGAACAAGAGGGAAGGTGACCCTCAGGGGAGGGAGGGAGGGAGGGACGGAGGGAGGGAGGAACAGGCAGCCCTCGTGGAAGGGTCCCTCGGTGACTTCAGGAATGGTTCCTTCACTGGTTTCCCTTTCTATCACTGTGTGCGCTTTTGCTTCTTTCTTTTAAAGATGCTTTGGAAAGCAGATAAACGGTTGCCTTGGCAACTGCATCAGCAGCCTCTTTGATAAAGCAGCTTTTCAGAGATGTGCAGCCTTGGATCACTCATTCTGTAGGTGTGCATTCACTTACACAGCTGTGAATGGTCAAAGGCCTACCTGGACCAGGCCTGGCAGGGTGATGGGGACGGGGCAAAATACAGCCTGCCTCACTGAACTGGACGGGCTTAGAGGAAGACAGCCAAAAAGTAAATTAAAAGTGGTCAGGATGAGGTGAGCAAAGAATATACCACAAATGCAGACAATATGCAGGACAGACCGGAGAGAATTACAGGGGAAACAACTAAAAGACCTCTAAGGAGGAGGTCTGGGCCGAGCGTGCGTGCTCTCCTTCTCATGTGTGTGTACTGGGAAGACAAGAGGTTGACATCGGGCGCCTTACTCAGTAGCTCTCCACATTGTGTTTTGAGACAGGGTCTCTCACTGAACCTGGAGCTCCCAGACTGACTGCCTGACAGACACTGGGGATCTTTCTGTCTCTGCCTCCCCAGTGCTGGGATTATGGGCATGCCCCACCATTCCCAGACAGACCTCTGTGAGTTCAAGGTCAGCTTGGTCTACAAAGGGAGGACCACAGAGTGAGACCTTGTCTCAAAATCAAACAAACCACCCACATTATTTTGTGTGTGTGTGTGTGTGTGTGTGTGTGTGTGTGTTGCCTGATGTATTTATAAGCACCACGTGCATTTCTAGCACCCAAGAAGGTCAGAAGAGAGTATCGGGTCCCTGAAGCTGGAGTGACCGATGGTTGTGAGTCACCATGTGGGTTCTGGGAACTGAACTAGGGTCCTCTGCAAGAGCAGCAAATTCTTAACTGCTGAGCCACCTCTCCAGCCCCTAAGGAGACAGTCTTTACATCCAGGACTAGCATATACAGAGGACTGAGGCAGGTGAAGAGCTGTAGGAAGAACAGACAAGACAAAGGCCTTGATGTTAGCAAGAGCTTAGTAAAGTTCTGTAACCAGGGGAAGCCTGTGTGACTGGAGGCCGGGGTGCCAGTGAAGGAAGAAGTGGCCTTCCAAACATAAGTACAAAGCACACTTGTGCACACACGGACACATGCACATGTACACGCACACACACATGCGCGCGCATGTGCACAGGGGTACACAGTTCTGCTGTTTTGCTCCCTTGACTCACTGTATGAAAACTGTCTGCCTGTCTAGACCTCGGTTGTTATACCTGTAAGCAGAAGATTTTCTTCACTAGAAGTCCTCCAGATGCCACTGCTGGATCAGCTGGGGTTAGAGAGGAGGTAAATGCTCCTGCTGTTTGGGAAATGACCTCAGGGTTCCACGGGAACGCAGTTTGAGAATAAGTCCCAAAGAGAGGTAAAAGATTATCTAACACCCCTACACCTGTGTCCAGAGCCGGAATGCAGAGAGCACATTGTAAGTAGCCTCTGAGAAGCAGCAGAAGATACTGAAGAGTAGCAGTAAATCAGACAGTGGAAGGCAGCACGTGGAGGCTTGGCATAGCACCCATGGTCCTAGGAACGCTGGCTTCCCAACCTTCAGGAGGGCTGCAGGCATGTTCAGTTTGTTCTTGTACCTAAAGGGTGTCTCTAAGTGAAGTCAGGCACGTGAGGAAGGACCAGACATGTTCATACACACTCAAAACGAAAAGAAGCCACTCTGGGAAAAATATGATTTTGTAGAGGAATTCAGAGGCAGTTAAACTGCACGTGGCTTTCCCTGTGACATAGGCATTGCTGTTTCTAGGACCCTCCCTGATACGTCATGAATACACTGTGCTTCTAAGAAAAGACTGGCTTCTATCCAAATAAATAAATGATACTGTTTATCTGGGCACATCCAAGAACTCCAAAAGCAAGCCCTGTGCATATTGTCCCAGTGATGGGCTCTGTGGTAAGAAAAGCCCATAGGCTCCAACATGGCAGCCTCAGCCTAGGCAGCCACCACACATCACACTCTGCTCGACCTGGGTATCATCAAGTGTCCACGCATGTGGCCTCCCACAATCCTCTGCTCACGGGGAACTGCGCACACCACCCCATGAGCTGCAGGCACCCGCTTCCCTCCTCACGTGCCCATCTCACTGATCAGACCTCACTTCCCGCACCAAGTGCAGATATAAGAACTTCGACATGGCAGCAACAGAGCCTTAAAGCATGAGGACAACCCTTTCTGCCCAGGACAAGGCCAGGGGTTGTGAAGGCCAGCAACTGGCGGAGCTGAGATGAGTAACCGAGAAAATGGAGATCAAGTAACTGTATGTCCACTGCAAGGGCACCGACAGCATCTCAGAGTAGTTTAGACAAGGTAAAAATCCATCCATCTCTTGGGTAAGGGGGGCAAAGGCTGACAGGTCAGCTCCTCCATGAGAAGAACCCCAAACCTTTACTGTGTTTTTAGTCCGTGTGGCTCAAGCTCTCCTCATGGACCAAGCTGCTAGGCTCTGACCATCCCACCGTACTTTAGATAAAAGGAAATATGCTATGTGAAGGGCCCGGTGTCTGCCCTAGTCAGCTCCAGCAAGCAGTTTTCCTCTCGTCTCTTCAGGCATTCCTCCTTGTAAATTAACTGCAGAGATGGCTCCGCTGGCTGCACGGATGGAGCACTGGATGCCTTTCCAGAGGACGAGAGTTCGAATCCCAGAACTCATCAGGCAGTTCACAGTCATCTGTAACTGCAGTTGCAGGGAATCCACTGCCCTACCCTCTTTAGGCCTCCACCAGGCACCAGACACATGTGGTACACAGACATACAGACAGGACAACCATAGACATCGAATAATAAACAAAATTATCTGCAGGATCTAATCACATGACTGCCTAACAAGAATGTGACTTCTACTTGTGCATAGTGCCTGCAGTATTCTCTCTCTCTCTTCCTCCCTCCCCCCTCCCACCTCCCTTTGTGCGTGTGCGTGCGTGTGTGTGTGTATACGTGTGTGTGTGTGTGTGTGTGTGTATGTGTGTGCGTGTTCTTTGACAGTCTTCCAATCAAGTTGTTTCACCATCTGTCCTTCCCCCACTGGAGCCTTTTGACTGCTCAGACCAGTAGAGCAGGTGATGTAGGGTGACCTTGAACATCAGGCTACAAAAGAGCACAAAGCTTATGCAAGGCTGGTCAGGAGTTACTAAGTAAGTACCTGCTTGTTCGTGGCTCAGGCCTGGGCTCAGGAGCCCGTGCATTGATCTTAATGTCCTGCTCTGCAGATTCTCACACTTCTCTTTGGTCTTAAGATAAGCCACCTCCCCGCGTCCACTCTTCAAAGGGGAAAAGGGCAAGTGGAATTGCTGATGGGGTCAGCTAAGAAAGCACATGGCAGACTTCTGGGAGCTGAACCCAGAAGGAGACTGCCAGCCTTAGGTGTCCCTGCAAGACCATCTGAGGCTCACAGCCACAGGTCGGACCTGTATGGGACATAAAGACCTCACGAGACACCATCAGCAGAGATACCTTGAAACTGATGAGCTGGACAGAAACAAGTACTCTCTGACACTGTCTGTACAAAACCCAACATGGCCATATCTGAGTGATGACCTGGCTTGAATTCTCCAGACTGCGTCCAAGAAGAGGGACCACTGTTTCCAGATGGGTTACAGCTCTGGTCTCAATTCTGTCTTGTCTGTCTCCTACTACAGTACGAGATTTACTAAAATACCAGTTCATTACCCCAGCATCTCCATGGTACCCAACCTAGGGCAAAGCGCATCCCCAAACCCTCTTTGCAGTCACCCAGATGCCATCACAAGGCCTCACTAAAACTGTCTTCCTGACACGGAGGGGTCACCAACCAGTATTCCTTTGCAGCTGCAATGACGTTCTCATTAAAATCTGTTCACAGTTAAAACTGTGGGGCTGCTCCCTTGTGGTTTCAAGTTAGAGATCCCCAGACTGAAAATGAATTAAAATAATTGTATATATGTGTAATAAATCAAAATAATTTTATACATAATATATATCACATATTTAGTAAAACATACAAGGGCCAGCCTCTCAGCCTAGAGTTCTCAGCAGACCGTAACACTGCCAGCAACATCATCAATATTACAAATTTCAGAGTATGTCTTTTTATTCTTTGAAAATTCCATACACATGCTCACACCCACTTCAACTCTCCTGTCCTCCACACTGCTCTCTCTCTCTCGGTTTCTATCTATTTATACATAATTAATAAGATCGTGATAATAAGTATCATTACTTACTCACCTGTCTACGGTCTAAATATGACTTGCTTCAGGAATTCGATTCTCATAACTCTCCCTCCCAAAGAAATGAAATCCCATCCACTTACTATGTTAGGCTGGATTGCACGTAATAGGATGTTCAAGGAGATTGGTGGCCCAAGGCTGTGATCCCAGCACTCAGGAAGGAGTCTGAGGCAGGAAGATCCAAGGTGGAGGCTAATCTGAGCTAGGTAGTAAGATCCTGTCTCAAAGACAGAAAGGAAAATTCGAATAGCCCTTTTTAGCAGTTTAAAGCCTTTGCTACATTAAAAAAGCAAACAAATTTGCTTTTCTTTTAAATGGCTTATGGTATAAAACAGGCGTGGTACTAGAGTGTGTGTGGCCAAAGGCCTGACCTCTACATTTGCCTGGTTCTGGACAGACTCTGAGGGGCCAGCAGGTTCTGACTGACCATGCATCTGTGGACCAGCCCGAAATGCTGCCCTGCATCATCATCCTCCAGCAGCCTGCGTCTAGCTTTGGCCTTCCCTGTTAGTCAGGCCAAGTCAGAGGGAAGGTTTAGAGAGGCCAGGCTTTGAGGGGACTCAGCAGAGTCATGTTTCACCAGGTAGGTGAGAGGATGGAGTGACTCTCAGAGAGATTCCCACCTCCGTGTGTTTCTCTCCCATGTCAAAGAGTCTGCCAAACCAGCCGAAGCCCATAGAGACCAGACAGCATCGTTCGCACAAGCCTGGAGAGCAGCAGTGGACGCCAGCTTCCCAGATAAATATGCATGAGTCATATCTACATAAACCAATTATGAGATATTAAGAGATAAACGTCCATGAAGAAGCATTCTGCATATGTGTGTGAGGCCACCTAGACCAGTTGGACAAAACTGTCCACTCCCAAAACATGGGCTGTGCCAAGGACAGAAGAGGACAGAAGCAGAGTGGCATCGTGACGGAAAACCTGCTGAGGACAGCGAGAGGGGGAGGGGAGGCCAACTCTGCTGCCTTTCTCCAAACATGGAGCCCACACACAAGTAATCTGAAAATTCACAAAATTCCTGTCACAGCCCAGAGGAGCCATGATAGAGCTGGATAGAAAGCAGTCCTGGATGGACCTTCAGCCCAGGACCTTAGGGACTGACTGAGGAAGTATAAGGTGTGAACCTATCAGCTGTGTGACAATATTGGTAAGTTGTGATACATGCGGTAGTGTTCTGATGCATGCGACACACCAGCCTGGGCCCCGGGCTGCCCTCACCAGCCAGGTTTGGACCCCCATTCTCAATGGGCCAGTCACAGAGACAGGTCATAGTAAAAAGCAGGGAAAAGAGAGAAATCCAATTCATGTTGGGAAGACCAACAAAGACATCTGGTGACCACTTAAGAATCCCTTGCCCCCTCCCGACAAGCCCTTCTTGGGGTCCTGACATGAGGCTCATGTTGAAATGGAGAGGCAGAGGCATGCACAGCTGGAGCAGTAAAATCTCTCTTCCTCTGTTCGTCCTCTGGACAATACCAGCCTTCAGCCTTGTCCTTTTCCCAACAGGAGACTCTTGGGGAGACCCCAGTTTCTTAAGGACCACTAAGGAGGGCACAAGGGTCTCTCCTTGGAATAGCTTCACCCACGCAGGGACCCTTACACACTAATATGTTAGTGGTGGGGAAGTGCCATGACATGCAGGAACTCCGTCCTATCTTCCAATTGCTCCGTTGCTCTGTTCTTGTTGTTTTCAGATTTGCTTATTTTATATGAATGAGTGCTTGCCTCAGAGGTCAGACCTGGAGTCATGGATGAGTTCTGGGAACTGAACCCATGTTCTTTGCAGCAGTAGCAGGGTGCTCTTAACCACTGAGCCATCCCTCCAGCTGGCGAGCTGTTCATTTTCTTTAAAGTATAGAAAGAGTCCACCCAGAGCTGACCCATGCCCGTGTGTCATCAATGTTTCAGTTCCGCCTTAACTTCAGGTTGCTTCAGCTGGCTGTACCTTAACAGTTCATCTTTAACCTTTTGATTCAAAATGGCAACTGGGCTCCAGCCTTCATCCCTGAGCTCTATGCCAGGAGAGAGAAAGAGAGATGCAAGGGGGCTTTCCTCCCAGCCTCTCCTGGGGATATTTCACAGAAGTCTCACTTAATGGCTTGCACTTCTGGTAGTCAGTAGCTTCGAGAGCCGCCAGCACTGTTTTTGGAGGGGAAGGGGTTGAGATAGGGTTTCTCTGTGTAACAGCCCTGGCTGCCCTGGAGCTTGCTGTGTAGACCAGGCTGTCCCTGAACTCATAGATCTGTCTGCCTCTGCCTCCCGGGTGCTGGGATTAAAGGTGTGAGCCAAGGGTGTGAGCCTCTGCCATCTATTGAGGAGGGGACAGACAGATTTGGGGAAACAAAGAAGTAGCCGAGAGCAGGAAGTGCAGAGGCAAGCGATGCCCTCTGGGTGAATCTAATTCTATCTTAGAGAGGAACACTGCCCTGCTTGAGGGTTTTGTCAACTTGAAGCAAATCTAGCATTATCTGGGGAAAGGGATCTTCGACTGAGAAAATGCTCTGTCAGACTGGCCTGTGGGCAAACCTGTAGAGCATTTTCTTGATAATGATTTGTGTGGGAGAGCTCAGCCCATTGTTAGTGGACACTATTAACGTCCAGTACCGGGGACAGGTATTCCAAGTTCTATAAGAAAGCAACCACACAAGCCAGGAGGAGCAAGCCAATAAGTGGCATTCCTCTGTGATTTCTGTTTAAGTTCCTGCCTCCCGGTTCCTACCCTGCTTGGGTTCCTTCCCTGACTCCTCTCAGGATAGACATCTGTCACAGGATAGCATCTGTAACTGGGATGTGTAAGGCGAACAAAATGTTTCCTCCCCAATTTGCTCTGAGCCATAGTGTTTCGCCATAGCAACTGAAATCAAACTGGGACAAACACACAGAAGGTCAAGAGGTTCAGTGATTTTCCCAGAGCCCGAGCTCCGATGAGGAGGATGTCAGGTCTGAAGCCACAGCCCTGACGTTTGGGAGCTGGGGAAAGGACTCAGTGCGTGGAGTAAGGCACTTGCTGCAGACACAAGGACCTCAGCTGAATTCCCTGAACCCACGCAATCAGCAGGGCTTCGCACACATCTGTACCTGTAGTAGTCGGGGCTGGGGTTGGGGAAGATAAGGAGCTCTTGGGAGCTCTAAACAATGAGTCCCAAGTTCAGAGAGAGACCTGCCTCAAACAAGAAGGTGGGGGCCAGGGGTGGTGGCACACGCCTTTAACCCCAGCACTCAGGAGGCAGAGGCAATCGGATGCCCAAATTCGAAGCCAGTCAGTTCTAAAGAGCAAGTTCCAGGACAGCCAGAGCTACACAGAGAAACTCTCTCTACACATGCACCATGGCACATACCCACATACACACATATTTACACATGCATGCACGCACATCATATATGATGCACACACATACAATAATTAGTGCATTAATTAATTACAAAATAGGGTGGAGAGCAACTGAGAAAGACACTCAGCATCAATACACACACACACACACACACACACATACACTCACCACCCAGGTCCTGAATCCCGAGTGCAGGCCCTGACCATTAGGCCATGCTGCCTATCTTCAATATGAAAGGGTTAACCAAAGACATACTAGTGCTGTTTTTCTGAGGCTGAACTGTTAATAGTAGTATGGACGTAGGACCATCAACAAGATGCCATTCCACTCCAAGACATTACACACTTCCACCCAACCATGCTGATAACCCCATCATCCTCCCACTACATGGATCTATGTCACCCACAGAGAAATTTCTTCCGACCTTCTGCCTCTTTACCACACAGCCTCTGCTCAGCTGGAATTCATCCATGCATACCAAAGCCACCTCCGAGCTCTCCTCCCTTGGGCAGTGGCCAGTGGTGAAACCCTCTAGGCATGATTATAGTCATGGGTTTTAGATCTTGTCTGTTGACTTTGATGCTAGAACCTTAACCTCTCTGGGTCTTGACTGCCCGATCTGGGAAGTTTGAGCAGTGTCTGTCTTAGAGGGTTGTAAAACCTCAGAGAAAATGGAGGAGAGGCACCAAGCACAATGTCTGGCCCATAGGATACACACACACACACACACACACACACACACACACACACACACGCAAACACACGCACATGCATGCACACATGCACACACAGCAGGACCCAAAGTCCAAACACAAGTTCAGATGGGATCCACCCGCACTTATACTGATGCTGTGTGGCCCCGGTGTCTGTTAGTTACTGTTCTAGGGTTCAATTCCACAGAAAAGCAAATTAAAAATTCCTTTATCGGGTTCACAAACCTTCCTTCATAGCTCATCCCAAGTCCAACTTAAGTTCTGAGAAAAAACACCCACTTCTCAGTTCTGGCTCAGACTCTAATTCTACCATGAAATAATGGTATAGCATTGAACATGTCCTTGCCCAATCAGTTCATGGGACACTGATGCTATTGCCAGAAACCCAGGGTTTTGAGGTAAAGGGGAGAGCAGACTCCTGAGATAAAGAGGAATAAGCTTCCTAAGCCAGGAGGGTGTCTTCAAAGGCAGTGTGGCTCTCCCGGGTCTACCCTAAGCCTTTGCACCCCTCTCCTGTGTCTTTCACTGCACCTGCTCACTGAGACTCCCCGTGTTACCCCTGCTGTGCCGTTCCACACAAACAATGATTCCCACCCACCCACCCAAAACCAGCCATCTGATCCTGTAGAATCAGATCCCAAGCTCAGTGCTTTTCCCAGCTATCGTGTGATAGCTCCCACAGGCCGGAGGCCACCAAGGTATCCCGCGTAGCCCCCAACAAGGTTGCCTCTGTGGTTACCTTGGCCAGGGGGAGTTGGGTGACACCAGAGAGTGACACAACTGTAGTTATAAGCTGGACTGTCCAGGATGGAGCTGGGTGAACCCTGGCAGTTCAGCTACTTCCCCCTCTAGAGCAAGCCCCTCTAGAGACCAGCCAGAGTCTGTGGCTTCCCTCTGCAGGGCACCAGAATGTCATGGTTCTACCCACCCCTGCCTTCCTGACCTCACTCATGACTCAAGTGCCCAAGACAGACTTGGCAGCTGGCTACAGAAGGCATCTGTGAACTGAGGGAATCAGTTGGGGTTATCATGGCCTTTGTGGTGACAGCCCCTCATGTGCCCAGCAAGTGCACAGGTGGTAGCCAGTGTTTGAAATGGCAGGAAGAGATGATTCCACAAGTTGGGAACGGTATATTTCTTCCCCCATACCTTCCATGTGCTCTCGACTTCAAGTACTAAGACCCGAGTTAGCTGCACCAACAGCCAGAGGGCTGGAGGGAACTAGCTAGTTTAGTTTCCCCAGAAATACAAGCAGGTCTGGTCCAGCCCAGCCCACAGCATTCATCTCCATGGAAACCAAACTTCTCTTAACCTGGGAGGCAATGCTGATGGCATGCTAACAATGACGCAGCTAGCTGACATTTTCAGGCCTTGAACCCGTGATCTGCATCTCTCCTGCCATGGTAGGTGCTATCTACCATGCTCCAGGTGAGAAAACTTAGGCTCAGAGAGCATAGGTGATTTCTCCAAACCACAAAGCAAGCTAGAGGCAGAAGCAGAATTCCAATCTTTAGATGGTCAGGTGTTAGAGAGGTGAGTCCTGCCCTAAACACTCCGATCCTTCAGCACTGGGGAAACTGAGGCTTGTGGAGAAAAAATCTGGGGGTACACATTTATAGAACTCCCCCAAAGTTTCACTACCTTAGCCCCACAGGCAACTGTACCCTCAGGGCCTAGAAGAGGACTTGAGGCAAAATGGGTCCTTACTGAATACAGGAAGAAAGAAGGGAAGGAGAGAGGGAGGGAGGGAGGCAGGAACCGAGTCTCTGCCACCAAGAGAGCTGTAGGGATGGCTGTATGCTCAAAGCCACAGTAGCAAGGTCGGGAGCCAGTGAAAAGTGGAATCTTTCCACCCCTCTCGTACAGGCTGCGTCATCCTGCAGGTATGTAGACCACGCCATTCCTGGGGCTTCGTCATACCCACAACCAGGCCTGGCGGACACCCAGCACAGAACCTGATGCCTATTGGCTGGGTTTTCCTGTGGGTGTGAAAACCAAAATATTACCCTAGAGGTGGAGTCGCGTAGCCAAGCTGGGCCAAACCCAAAAGGCAGTCCAGGCGTCCAGCTGGGTCTGTCTGTGTTGGGCTTGGCGGCTGCTTCCTTTGAAATCTGTTTACTTTTTCTGCATAGATAATAAATTCATATATGATCCCAACTCTCAAAGGCACAAAAGGAAAGGTGTCCCTCCCACCACTGACCCCAGCCACCCAGCGGATTTTATCTTCAGGGATGGGAGTGGCATTTACTGGGACTTCTATGCCTTTGCAGCCATGTTCCTGTTCCCACAAACAGCCAGCACGACCACTGGCCATTGCTGTATGCTTACACACCTCCTGTATGCTTGCACACCTCCTGTATGCTTGCACACCTCCTGCAGGCTTGCACACCTCCTGTATGCTTGCACACCTCCTGCAGGCTTGCACACCTCCTGCGAGCTTGCACACCAAATGTGCATACAGCACTTTTGACTGCCCCATAGGATTTTTCGGTGTAGCTTGGCCTGCATTAAGCAATTTTTCAGAAATAGCCATTTTCTATTGCTAATACAAGCAATGGGGAGAGGAGGAGAATGCCACTCTTGCTGGCAGAGTCTGTTTGGCGCTCAGCTGCTTGCCCACACTGAGTCTTTGAGGGCCGTCAGGTACTGAACGTGCTCTAAAGCCCCACTTCTCAGAAGACTTCCTGTGCTCTGACCCCGCTGAGCCTGTGGAGAAAGGCAGCTGGGGCAGGCCTCTTCATTTACCACTGTCACATACACAGCTGCGGAGGGATCCAGTTACCCAGGTGTCTGTGAGCCTCTGCCCTCCCTGCCTGTGACCTCGAGCATGTGACTTCCCCTTCTAAGACCATATCAGACCCAGATCTACTTCATGCCAAACCTGTGTGCACTACCCTGCTCTGTGATTGTCTGTGGTTACAGAGGAATTCATTACTGAGTGGGCATATGGTTTTCCTTCCGACAATCCAAGTATTTAAATACTGATAACAAATCAAAGTTGGGAAACACTCCCTCCCTCACCCATGAGCAGCACAAATGATACTCATCCTGACAGTGTCTGCAGGGATGCTGGCACTTCTCCTTTGCTGGACAGGACAGCATGGGTGGGCAGCGTGCCCTGTGTAGAGGTACCAAGGTAGGATTTGAACCCAGACCCTCTAAGTGACTCCATATGCTCTTGGTTATCAACCTCACTGATTCCAATCGACCACAGCAAAGAGAGCATTCTTTGAAAGCATGACACACACGTGTGCACGCATAGCCATCCACTGGTAGAGGTGAGCAGACCTACCTGTGCTCCCATGGAAGCAGTGCTCTGCCCCCAGAATGTCCCCTCAGTCTGGCAGCCGTCCTATCTAACTTGGGTCTTCACCAGCTAAGCAGCCACTGCATAGGAGTGAAATCAGATCCCAGGCTGAGAGCGAGCTTTTCAAACTGTAGGATTAAGGAATTATCCCAGCCCCATAGACACGGAGGTAAGGTTAGGTGGGAAGGAGACCAGCTTGCCGGTCAGAGCTTCAGAACGTGGGACCAGCTGTCAGGTGATAGGGCTCCGCAGACTTTAGCCCAGCGCCAGGCAGGAGGCTCCAGACAGAACCCTCCCTTCCCCTCCAGCAGGACACCACAGGAGAGGGGCCTCACTAGGGGGTCATGTTGCACTATTTTCAAACCCGGAGGCCAGGCAGAAGGCCAACTCTGCCATCCCGCAGACTCTGCTCCTCACAGTGGGGGGCTACATGTGACAGTCCTGAGCTGCTCTCTTGCTTTATGACAACCGGGAAAGGAAGGAACAGGAAGAAGAAAGACTGCCACCCGACTGGAACCTGAACCAGCTTGCTCTGTCATTCATCCTCCGTGCAAGCTGGGGACACCAGAGCAGAGAGAATTCCCTGCTCCTGGGGGGACTGTTCTAGTGAGACTGACAGACTGACATCAGTGGCCTCTGTGTAACACACCCCTGGAGGTGGTAAACCACAGTAGGTGGCCCAGAGACCACCACTGCCAGTGGTTATATCTGGGCTTTGGGTAAACAGGACAGAGCTCCCTGAGGGGGTAACACAGACACAGAATAAAGGAGAAAAGGAGTCCTGCGGGTCTCCAGCCTTGGTAAGAAGGCAGTGCATGCAAAGGCGCTGGACAGAAATGTGTGTGGCATTCCTGGAGTAGTAGGGAGGTAGCATGGAGTGTGGAGAAGCGGGCTCAAGGTCTTGACAGCCTGGTCAAGCACACTTTGACCGTGAGGGTGTAGTCCTGGCAGAATGGGCTCGCAGTACTCCAGGCTCCCACAGCTCCATACACCAAGTCCAAACTCACCTTTTCTCTACGCTTCCACCACAGGACCCTTGCACATGGCACCTGGAATCCTGTTCTGTTTTCCTACCCTTCAGGCCTGTTAGGCTTAGTGCAGGGGCCACAGTTTCGGTTCTTACCCACTGGAGAGATGCAGTGATCAAAGATGTTACCTGTCTAATTCCCAACTACTTGGTTCCAGCTCAGTTTCCAGCACACTATGGGTTCTCAGGGATGCTTCTCGTACACTTATTCTACAGATTCTAGGATTTCCTCAAGGGGCTCCAATATAAAGGGCTGGAGGAGGGCTCGTTCAAAAAACGCACCTTCGGAGTTTCAGAAGGGAAACAGAAACCAGTAAATGAGCCACTGTCTGTCATACAACTCTGGAGAAACTGAGGGAATTGTGGCCAGGTTTGGAGGCACCAGGCAAACATGAACAGCAACTCATGGAGAAACAACGATCGTGGAGAAACAGGGAAGGACATGCAAAGGAGACAGGGGGTGCAAGACATAAATATTGTATAGTTGCTTAGTGAGAAATTGTGGTGCACACTGAGTTAGAGTACGTGAATAAAAGCTAACTTCCTTGATATTAATCAAAAGGAAGTTTGAGCATGGGCTCATGCATCATGCTAAGCACCTGTGTGCACCATGCTAAGCTCATGTGTGCACCATGCTAAGTTCATGTGTGCACCATTCTAAGCACCTGTGTGCACCATGGTAAGCTCATGTGTGCACCATGCTAAGCTCATGTGTGCACCATGCTAAGCACATGTGTGCACCATGCTAAGCACCTGTGTGCAAGTCCTCCCAACAACTCAATCACCTGAAAGCTCATGACTGCTTCCAAATGAGAAAGCAGACCACATGGCCAGTGAGGAGAAGGGCTGAACGGGGGGAGGCCAGCAGGCTGCTGTACTCACTATGAAGACAACAGATGGCAAAACCAATCGACGTTTGTCCAAAATTAACCAGTGAGGGTGGGGCCCCTTAGAAACACAGAGGTAGGTACCAGGAAAAGAAAACAAACAAACAAACATAAACAAGACAAATAGCTGAACATGGTTGCTTTGGAGAAAGGAGACTGGAGGGGAAGAACGTTTTCACTGAGGCTGTTTAACCCATACAGATGCAAAGGGGAGCCCATAGGTGGGAGCGGGACTTGGGGGGGGGGTGTGACACGAGTGACTTCCCACAATGATGGAAATAGGGCAGCCAGTAATGAGCAAGTGATGATGATGATGGTGGTGGTCGTGGTGATGGTGATGGTGATGGTAATGGTGGTAGTGGTGTTGATGGTGATGATGATGGTGATGGTGGAAGTGGTAGCGGTGGTGGTACTGATGGTGATGGTGATGGTGGTGGTGGAGGAGGTGGTGGTGGTGTTGATGGTGATGGTGGTGGTGGTGGTGATCATGGGGCTGAGGAGATGGCTCAGTGAGTGAAGTGTTTGCTGCACGAGCATGAGGACCTGAGTTCAGATCCTCAGCATTGCAGGAACATGCACGGGTTGTCAGGGACAGACACTGTGTCCCAGTGAACATCTGTAACCCCAATATTGCAGAGACGCACAGGCGGCTCCCTGGGGCTCGCTAGCTTGCTAGCATCCCTGAACAGGGAGAATTGAATTCCAGGGTCATCGAGAAACCCTGCCTCAAAAGCCAAGATGAAGGAGAGGCAACAGAGGTGGCCCTCTGGCCTGCACAGGTACACGTGCAGACAAGTACACCTGTATAAACACGTGTACACACATGCACACTACATACAATGATGTTATATCATAGCCTGGAGGGAAGGGTGCGGATGTTCACGCTTCGCTTAGGAAAGCTTTATAAGACGTGTTGATAGTATGGAGAGATAGACGGGTGGACTGATGGACTCCAGGCAGAACGAATGCAGTGAGGCAATGAAGTGCATTCGGAGGTGGACAAGTGGATAATTTCTTCATGTTTCTGATTACGAGCCAGGGAAAGCGGGCCATTTCGTGTGTTATTCGAAACATATACTATTGTTAGGAGCCTCGCTGGGGGCCTGGAGTGTGGGCTCAGCAGTTTACCTGTTGCTCTTGCAGAGGGCCTGGGCTCGATTTCCAGCATCCACGTACAACCATCCCTAATTCCAGTTCCAGGGATCCAGTGCCCTCTTCTGACCTCCACAGTCACCAGGCACATGTGGTGCACATACATACTTGCAAGCAAAACATTCACATACATAAAATAAAATAATCTAAAAGTGGCAAAACTAAACAAAAAAAAAAAAAAAAACCAAGCAAGTAGGGTTGCTCTGCCCACACCTGGATAGACCACACACCTTCTGTGTAGGCAGGGGTAGCTGTCACTATACTCTAGCCTTTGTCCCCACTGTGCTCTGAGAACTCAGAGTTCAGGGGACAATAGCCTAACTCCTCACTGCTCTGTGCTCCCCAGCACCCGGGACACCAGGCCAGATGGAGACGTCTGCCCTGGATCTCCTGGGATGCCCTGTTAGCAGATATAACCATTTCACCAGAGACAGTCCCTATAAGCTAGCTGCATTCCACTCTCTGCCAAAAGGTAAACTGAGGCTGGCGTGTGGGGCTTTTCCCAGGGGCCCTTTACACCTCTAGCACTGAAGTGAATGGCCAAACCAGTCTCCCAAGCTCCTTTGTGTATGGTCAGCTAGGAGGGAGGAACAGAAAACGGGTCTCTGCCTAATTAGGCAGCCCGGCAGCTGGGGCCAGGCTGGCTGGGAGCCCCGGGAGCCCCGGCAGCCGGGGCAGCAGCTGCAATGTCTCTGTGTGGCTGAAAAACAGCAGCTCTTGAGCTTAGGCTCCTGCTTCTCACCCCACAGGGGAGGTAGGACAATGGAGGAGCAAGTTCCCCAGATCCTAGGGCTGCCAGGAAAGGGGAGTCTCACAGCCTTCTGCTTCCACAGATTCTTAGAAGCCTGGGAACCTTCCCAAGACCAGGCAGCACCTATGGCAGAAAGCAAGCCAGGCCCAGCCCCACGGCCACCTTCAGTGATACCCTGCAGAGTGCCCAGCTACGGGGAGACACAGCTCTACATTTAGGGCTGATGTCCCTGGGTGTCCTTGATTTAGACTCCTCCACCAGATTCTGTTCTCCCTGAATACTGGGATGAGGACCATGTCTGATATGGGTACCCAGTAGGTGCTTAACTGATAAAAGAACTTGAGTACACGGGGAGGGAGACGCTCCAGGGTGGTGCTGACTACTGTGCACTGTCTGGACTGTAGCCCAGGCTGCCCTGCAGTCCTGCCCTGAGATGGCCCACAAGTCACCACCACTCCATGTTCCACTTCCTGCTCTAAGACCCCACACCTGCCTCTCCAAACATCACCTCATGTATCCGATGAGAGGTGTGGCCAGGAATAACCCCTACTCCAGGAACTGCTGTTCACTACTGTTCCTGAAACCAGAATCCTAATATCTTTTTGTTTTGTTTTTCAAGACATGGTTTCTTTGAATAGCACTGGTTGTCCTGTGGCTCTGTAGACCAAGCTGGCCTCAGCCTGTCTCTGCCTCCCAACTGCTGGGATTAAGGTGTGTGCTACCACTACCCTGCCAGAACCCTAATTTCTTCACATGTCAAGGGCAACCAGCTCACCTACCCTGACTGGCTGGAGCACTGAGGGTCACAAGTCAGAAAGAGACCATGGCCCAAGGCCAGTAGGGAAACCAGAGGGGCAGGGTGGCTGGCCTGGATCTCTCCTCAACCCCACTCCTTCTCAGCCTCCATCTCCAGATGGAGTGGGAAACAGAGCCTGTTCTCAGTTCCCCTTCTCTCAACTGCCCCAGACTTTGGGGGTTGGCAGCAACAGACAGCTATGCTGACACAGATGTTTGTCAACAACTCGGGAAATCTCTTTAGTGCTTAAAATAAAACCAGCATCAAACCTGTCACCACCACCCACCTCCCATGTTTCCTGTTTCTGAAGACTGGAGCCAAGGCAGCCTGCAGGGAGGAAACACTACCAAGGACCCCTCCCCTGGGGGGAGGCAGTCAAGCCATCCCCCAGGTCACCCTTTGTGAACCCAGGGAGCCTTGTTGCTCCACTACACTGGGGAAAACTAAACAGGGAGAGCAGACAGAAGGGAGGCCACAGCATCCGTGCTTAGCTGCTCTGCTGGCCCAAGCACTGGGATACGGATCATTTCAAACCTTCCGGAATACAAGGTCCCAACCCCAAGAGACTTGTACCACCTAGCTCTCCACTGAGGCACAGAAACAAGACTGGCCTGTCCAGGGTCACCTGGGGTCACAGGCAAGGCCACCACTCTGGGCTGTTCTTGCCTAAGTCCCTCTCAGCTCCAGACCCTACTCTGGGGCCTGGTAACTGAGAGTCAGGGTCTTCTCTTGTGGGCATCCCTTGGCTGGGGATGCCTTTCTCTGAAAGTCCCTTCCTTTCAGAAAGAAACCACTCTCAGCTCTGGTTCCACTCACTGGCTGGCTGCCTCCTCACCTACAGAAGAGCCTGCAGGCTTCTGGAGAAGGTGAGGATGTGCTACTGGGAGGTCCCAGGTGTGGCCTGCCTGCACTGCCTTAGAAGAGTCACTGACCTCCTGCATACCAGATCTTAGTTCAAAAATCGTTCCATTCTGAAGGCCCTACCCCAAGACTTCCCACACTTCTTCCCCTGTGAACAGAGAAGAGTCCGAAGCTCCCGACCTTGAGAAACAAACATTTGTGTTTATTAGCCACAGATAATTCAGAGCGTCAGGCTCCTAACCAATCCCTCCTATAGTCTACCCACCTAGGCCAACTGCCAAAGACCAGGAAGAGCAGCAGACAGGCCCCATCCTTTCAACCTCCTCCCCAGGGTGAGTTCCCAGGAAGCCAGGGCCCTTTGGGTAAGGAAGAGGAAGTCAGCAAAAGAGGACAGACAGGGAAGAAGGAAATAGGGTCTGGGGCAGACAGACTTGGCAAAGCAATTGATTCCCAACTCAGTGGAGAGTAAGCAGCCCAAATCCAGTCTCACCCGAGGAACCACGCAGAAGCATACTTGTGTCACAAACCTTGTTAGGGGGTGGGGGAGGCCAAGGGCAACAGCAAACCTCTGCAGGTCAGTCCTTGCTTGCCAGAGGATGCTGGTCTAGGTCTAAGTCTTGGCCTCTACACTAAATTCACCCAAGGGTCTCTGGGTCTGCAGGAAGGCAGCCAATGGATACAGGAAAGGACAAAGTGCCAACTGTCTCTTCATGATGTCCTTCCAGGAGGCCTGAGTCCAGGAGGCCTAGCCCTCTGTGGTGGGAGGGTCGCGTGCCTGCCGCAACCCATACAGCCACTTGATCACACGGGCATTTCGCTCGATCACAGACACCCCATAGGGGACCCGCTCTAGGGTCCGCTCTTCCACTGTAGCAGAGCTGCGGCGTGAGCAGCCCCCTTCAGAGCTGCAAGGTCCAGCACTTGGCCCGGCTAGCGACACGATGTCCGAGCTAGCCCTTGCCAGGTGGGCCACCCCCAATCCTCGTGCTTCCTCTGGGTCCAAGCCGCAGAAGTTAAAAAAGCGCTCAAGATCGGCTGCTGCCCTGGAAAAGCGCTCACTCAGGTCCGACTTGGAGCGTTGCAGACCAGGGGGCCGGCCCGGGCTGGAAGTGGTAGCGGCGCCAGGTGATGGATAGGGGCGAGCTGGTGAAGCAGGCAGGGGACGAACATCCACTCGGCGCACAGCGACAGTACTAGGAGGCGGACGAGGAGGGGTGGCTGGTGGGACCTTGTGGGCAGATCCTTCTGGCCGTCCAGGTGTTCGGTTGGCCTCAGATGGGGACACGGGACTATCACACAGGTTGATTAGGCTGCTAAGGATGTCTAGGTCCAGTTGGGGCCGGCGACCAGAACAGGGCAGGACTCGGCGACTGGGTGTGAGCACTGGGCCGCGAGAACCTGGGCTGAAGAGGGGCTGCCTGGCGAGCGGGGGCTGCACAGGTTCTTGGCGGGTGTTGGCCACGCGCAGGCTCTTGACGTACTTAGCCTTATCAGCCTCCAGGCGTTCCACAGCACTCGGTTTCCTGGCTCCCCCATCTGCTGGCCTTGGTAGCAGGTAGCCGGGGACCTTGGTTCGCAGGCGAAAAGGTAAAGCGGGAGTGGTGGGGGCTCCCGGGCTCAGCGTGTCCACGGGCATGGCCGTTACATACCCCGAGGGCAGAGGCGAGAAGACAGATACAGGCACAAAGTTGGCAGCTGGATACGGGGCTCCGCTGCAAGCAACGAAAGAAGACAGGCTGAGCACGTTCAGACAAAGGCTCACTGGCGGCGAAGCCTGAGCTATTATAAGGTAAAGGACACGCCCCTGCCTCTCACAGAGCCAATCACCAGGCAAAATGTACTCCGGGAAGGCCTATGGCCCCACCCACGGCATTTCCCTCCAATAGTGGGCGGGACCCGCACAGCTGAGGGAGAGAAAAGTGGTAGAGAAGCCAGGTCCACTTTAAAAAGGGTCCTCTCGGTTGGGGATTTAGCTCAGTGGTAGAGCGCTTGCCTAGGAAGTGCAAGGCCCTGGGTTCGGTCCCCAGCTCCGAAAAAAAGAAAAGAAAAAAAAGGGGGTCCTCTCAATGGCTCCATTTAGGGGTTGGGAAACTGAAGCTCGAGGGGCAATGGGTTTGCTTAAGCCACCCCTTACTTCCAAGAGAGGGGGCTACTAGCGACCGGGCAGTTGGGGTTGAATGACCATCATCCACATCCCACCTGAACTGCACAGAGATCCAGATACCACCAACATCCCGCAACTAGCCCAGGCAGGAAGCTGCGCAGTGCCAACCACCTGCCTGGACATGCCAGGCCCACAAGGGGCACAAAAACAAAAGGCTGTGAGAGAGAGAGGCAGAAAGGCCCCACCCCCACCCCGTAGAGTCCAGATTAGGGTAGTTTCCAAGATATGGCTTCAAGGCCAAGCCCATGGAGATCCAGGCATGTGGACAGGCATAAACATCAGCCCCAAGCTATGCCGGTGCAAAGACCTATCCAGGTCACAGCCCCACCAAGTGTTATGCTGCTGACCAACCACCATGACAGTGCTCATGGGCTGCAGGGCCCATGTCTGGGTGCTCAAGTGTCCCCATGGTTATCTAAGAGTCAGATGTTAGACCATTACAGCAAGTCAACCCTGCCATCTCTGTTTCCAAGGAAAGAGGGTCAGAAAGTGCCAGTTTCCCCATACCCAAGGCCCCTCAAATATGCACAAGGTAAAACCCATATTCCAAACCAAGGGCATCTGCAGTTGAGATCACTCAGCAGCCACTAGCCATACCTCAAGTTCTCCATGGTCACATGGGACGTGGTACTATACCAGACAGACTGGGCCAGAGCATGCCCAAACACAGAAGAGCCTCACCGGAACAGCCAGACATCTCAAGACAACGCTCTCCACTGTGTGCCTGTGTGCCAGACGCTCACAGCTACTTTCCTACCACCTCCAAGAGCCTGAAAGCCACTGTTACCATTTTGTAGCTGGGAAAACTGAGACTCTGGGAAGTGACTTCCTTAGGTCACAGAGATTTAAAAAGCAGACTCCCATGAAGCCTAGCTTGAACACACTAATTCCTACCACATCACTTCTCCACGTACCACACAGACAGACAGACAGACAGACAGACACACACACACCCTATATCTCGTCTCACTATATCCATTGGTACCATATAACTTACTGTGGATATGAATCTTTCTTTCTTTGCTGTCCCCAACTCCAAAAATGTCAGCTCCACGAGGGCACAGGTTTTGGCTGCTTTGTTCACTGAGTCTCAGCTTCATGATGTGGCTCTCAACACATGCTAGATATTCCACAAGTGTGTCCTGAACTAAAATGCTCACGGGAGTCAGCTGAGGACCAGCACACCAGTCAACTAGAGTGGCCCCGCCCACCACAGGCGGATAGGTCCAGGGTGAGGGGTGGAGTGTCACTAGCACCAGCAAACCAAGACTAGCTTTCTCTAGGTTTTTAACTGTGAGCAAATTCCATCACCATTTTAAAACGACAAGTAGTACAGGGCAAGCATAGTATGTCTACAGATCTATCTGCTCTCCCCAGCCCCCACGGAAGTTTTGGGGGATAGGAGGAAGGCTTCTCCCAAGGCTTAAGAGGTTGTTGGGCAGAAAAAGAAGGCTGGCCCACACAAACAGACCCTCAACTGACCTTAAGTGGTTTAGGTCTAGCCAGCAGAACTGTTAAGAGTCCTGTTCAGGTAGCCAGATCCTGCCTCACCTCCCTAGCCCCCACATCTGCTCTGCCACCCAAACCAGTCCAACCCGTTGGTGGTGGCTGAGGCAGTTCCCTCCCCGACATCACCTGGGAAAGAGGAAGGAGGTCAGAGGGGCAGGGCTAGGGCAGAAGCTCCCCCCACCAGCACCTTGCTTTTATACCCACCACCTAACACTACAAAGAAATGGGGGGGAGGCAGATTGTGTTCCCAAGCCTGGTCTGGTAGACACCAGGGTCCCCGTTCTCCCACCAGCCTTGCACCTCGCACAAGAGGCAGCTCTTAAAAGACTGTTCCTCTACCTATTAAACCCAGTTAAAAATAGACCTCCCTGTGCCTTCGGGTCACCGCTGGAAAGATCAAACGGGTTCGCAGCACCTGAAAAATGGGCAGCGCTCCCGAAACCAGACGCACTGTCATAAACTGAGGCTCTGACTGTGGAGTTGGCAGACTCCGCCCCCTCCGAGGGTCTCTAAGTCCGATCCTGGAGGGCAGGACCTAAGCCCAGCAGGGACAAAGGAGACAGCTGGTAAGAGCTAATCACAATGAGCCAGCCGATCCGCACCAACACACGTCACAGGGGCCCCTCCAAGAGGAAACTAAGATCCCGGTCGCCAAATGAGATTTAACGTCTCCCTTGAGGTCTCTTTTCACCGCGGGCTTCCAAATGCTGCCGCAAATGGTCCGAAAAGCACCAACCTTGAGCCTTTCTGGTCACTATTCCAGTGCCGTAGCCCGACTTCGTCCCTCCCTCAGGCTCCCAAGGAGTAAGTAGATCAGGGCTCCAGGAAAGCCCCTAGTTTTGGTTTCGAGTCGTCCTCACTTGGAGGCAATCCTGGAGACTCAGGCGGTGAGGCTTGAGCTGAGCTAAGACTGTGTGACCCCCCTCCCCTCATCTGCTATCTCTCTCTGAGCAGGAGTCGGCCCTCGGCTCGAATACAGACTGAAGACAATCCCTGATGTGCCCCTCACCCCCAAGCACCGCAACATACCTGGCTGTGCAAGCCGCCTCCTTCCAGCAGCCTGCACGCCTCCCGCCCACCTGGTTCAGGTAGCTGGCTTTTGCGCAATTTCCGGGGCCTGGCAGGTGAACCTGCCGGCTGGGAGTGTTCCAGGAGAGGGAAGGAGGGCCAGGCAGTGACCGAAATGGGCGACAGACAGCCCGGTGTGGAAACCTAGCCGGAATAGCGCCCCCAGGCTCACCCAGCCGGGCTCTTATGCGACTTGGAGCCTGTACAGCCGGCAACACAGCTGATGGAATTGGGCTGGGTTCTCTCTGATGTCCCCGGCCAGGCACGGGAAAGTGCTCTTTCTGGGCTTTTAATCTTTCCGTGATTAAACGAGGTGCAGTGAGCATTAGTGTGGTCTGGGTAGGCTTCCTATGAGGCAACTCCATTGTCATCAAGCTGACTAATGGAAACCCCAGTCAGGCCAGGCTGAGTCACTTTCCTAAAGTTGACGAAGGGGTTTGGGGGATGGGGCCTGGGAGGTCCAACCTGGCCACTTTCCCTCCCACCACTCCTAAAATGACACCCTTTTCTCCTGTGTGCCCGCAGGTGGCTGGGTCACAGTCCCATGAACAAGAGTGGGACCTTGGGGGACAGCCCACCATGAGCTCTCAAGGCTTGAGGTTGACTGCAGATTTGTGCCAGCTGGGAGGATAAAGAGGTACAGCCACAGCACAGTGGCATGAGATGGCCCATTTAACCCTTGAACAGCAGGACCACCAGAAAGTGGGCAATCTGAAACCCATTATTTCACTCCAACCCTACATGGGGGGATCCCTGGCAGGGGTCCGCCTGTACCCTCTGCCAGTCCAAGCCTTCTGTCACTTTCCAGGGTATTGTGAGGTCCAGGGGAAGGAGATGCCCACCAAGCCCTCAGATCTCAGGGGCCGGGGGGGAAAGCACTCCTGTATCCAGGTGGAGGCTGCCCCGGGACTGGAGGGGAGGAGACAGGAAGTGGTCCTGTCCACTTTCCTTCCCTCTGAGCACTGCTGCTCCCTCGGGTCCTGGCTATTAATGGGACTGGGATACAAGTCATCCGACATGGCTTGCCAGCTCCCTCACTGCCTGGACCTAGCTGGGATAACAAAGAAACAAGCTTGAAGCTGGCCTTGGGCACTAACTGGAAACTACAAAGACTGCACTTGTGGGGGTGAAGCACGGGTCATTTCTTTGGCAGCAGACATTGTTTGAAGCTTTTTGTTGTTGCCATCAGTAGAGGATGGGTGTTTGTTTTAAACAGGGTTTTACAGGACAGTACAGGCCAGTCTGGAACTCTCCATCCTCTTGCCTGGACAATCCTTCTGGAGCTACATGGTGCACACCGCTGTGCCTATCTCAAATTATTCGTGAACTCATTGAGACCATACAGCCAGCAAATGACAAAATCTGGATTTGAGCCCAGACTTGGACATGGGAAGGAGAGAAGCAAGAGACCGAATGTGCCTCCTGGGAAATCCGTCAGACCCCACAGACAGCTTGCTTGGGCTCCATAAAGGAGCTGCCACCTATGGAAACACATACAGCTATGTTTGGGGCTGCAGCTCCCTCAGCTGTTTCATGGGACAATGATGACAGTGTCTTCCTAGCAGATAACACTTCACTGCTGCGCTTGACTGCCATACACTCCCAGGGATAAACTCCAGCCCCCCATACAGCCCTCCAGTCTCTGCCCACCCCATCCACACTGTCATTCCTGGCCCGGCCACAAAGCCCTCTTAGCTAATCCTTTACAAAGGTCTTTCCTGCCCCAGGGCCTTTGCACCAACTGCTCTCTGTCTAGACCCTTATTTTAGATGTCGCCCCTCTGAGGTCCCTCCCTGTCTACCCCAGAGAGGCCCCTTTGTTCCCTCACAAAACACCTTGGCATTCCCAGTGTTCACTTGTGATTTCCCAGCTGCCCACTGGACTGAGCCCCACCCTTCTGCTGTGTGTCTTCCTCCCAGAAACAAACGGGAAGAAGCATCACTGACCAAGAGGCTAGAGGGGGCCCAGGCCAGCATCAAGATACACATGAAACACACACAGACTTCTGGATGTCAATCACACTCTAATTTCCAAAGGAAGAAAAGAGGGGGAGGGGGAGGAGACGAGGAGGAGAGAGGAGCATAGAAAAGCCCTGGTCCCCAGCACAGTGCCTTGTAGGAGGATTTGACAAGATCTTGGTAATCAGCTGGTTCACTGGTCATTTCTCCCCCCTTGTAATTAATAATTAGCTGGGGGTACAGGGAGAGACCTGAGTGCCAAGTCTCCCCTAAGCTACCACATTACTCTGCCTTTCCACAAACAGTCCTCTGCCAGCCTTCCATCAACCCTGTCCCAGTCGGGACACTTCCAGCCATGCCCTTTTCTCCCTCCAAAGATACAGAGCCAATATCTTCAGGGCTCCGTCCCATCCAAACCTCCAGTGCAGGGAGCGTCTCCATACCTGTTTTCCCCACTATAAAACAGGCCCAAGGCAGGGCCACTTCCAAGTGAGAGCCATGATGACTGTTGGACAAGAAGCTCCTCCAGAGCCCAGCAAGACAAGAGCAGCAGTTTGGTGCAGTCAGTTGACTGCCCTTCCACATGGAAGAAAACAAAGCCGGCCATGGGGGCCCATACCTTAATCCCAGCACCAGGAGGCTGAGGCAGGAGGATCATGAGTTCAAAGCCAGCCTGAAACACACACACACACACACACACACACACACACACACACACACACACACGCACTTTACAGAGCGAGTGAATGCAAGAACTATGTTCAACATCACTTCACTGGACCATTAACTAGAAGTCAAAATCCCAGCAACAGTGTCACACCCATTAGCACAGATCCTACCCAAAACATTATGATGTTATTAAGTGTTGGTGAGGAAGGGCGACCTTAGAACCCTGTTCAGTGGTGATGAAGTGACAACCACAGCAGACTTCTAAACACTCATTTCAAAGAACCTACAGTGTTCGAACACTCATCCACAGTGTGCATGCTGGCAGAAACGCTCGCATGGAGTCCCCAGCAGTCATTAGTCACCACAGCCGAGGGCGTGCACAATGCAAGTGCCCACCAATGAACGAATGGGTAAAGAGACGTAACCACACACGTCCAGTCGGCTATTCGGTCTTTAAGAGGGAGAGCTGACTGATGTGCTATAGTAGGAATGGAACATGAAGACGGTAAGCTGAGTCCAGGCAGACAGTGACTGCATGCTTCTGTGTATAGAGTCAAAACACCAGAACGGGGTAGGGTGGCAGTGCGGGGGGCGGGGGGGAGTGAGAGTGGGAAATGACTGGTAAAGTTAGGGCGAGGGAGATGACTTGGGGTAAAAGTACTTGCCATGCAAGCCTAGTGATCCGAGTTCAGTCCCCTGGCCCCACAGTGGAATGGGAGAACTGACTCCTCTAAGTGTCTTCTCGAGTGCCTGCTGTAGCATATGTATCCATGAAATAAAAGCAGAAATCCCTCATTTCGCAGAGTGGAGGGAAATCAGAGCTCACACTGGTAAAGTTCTCAGCCCGGGACAAGGGTTCCAAGCCCAGGCAGTTGTGTGTCCCCTCTTCCCAGTAGATTTCTAGGGTTGATCATTTTATGATAGTTTATCCGCCCCACCTGCTTTTCTGTCCTGGCTCAGGTTTGGTAGCCAGGGAGGCCTCTGGCTGCTGCAGAAGAGGATCAAGAAGGTTCCGGACAGTGGGGAAGAGCCAACACAGCTGTCCAGGTCAGACACCCGACCGGGCATTCTCCAGGGCAGGCCAGGTTCCAAGCTATTTCTGGAGTTTTCACCAGGCTCATGCCCTGGCCTGCCCAGGAGTCAGCCTTGCTCAGAGTAGCTTTGCACAAATCTCAGGAAGAGAGTTACAAGTGGGCCGCCATGGGAGGGGCAGGGATGCCTAGGACAGTGAGCTCCTGCATGAATCCTTCCCCCAAACACTCTCCACTAACAAAGTCTGGGGCTCAGTTTGCACCCTGACAAGATGGGAACAAAGGCAGACTTGCAGTGAAGGAGAGAGGGAGAGAGGGAGAAAGACTAACAAACAAGGCCTTAGGGAAGGGCCTGACACTGAAGGGAAGGTGAGGCTTGAATTAGGCCTGTGGCCACACCCACTTCCTGTCCTACAGTGCCTTCTGCCTTGGCTTGAACTCACAGCTCAGAATGTGAAGAAACTTGCCCAAACTCACAAAGCCAATGACAAACCACAGGTAGGGCAGTGACCTCATAACTTTCTGCAAATGTAATCACTGTCTGTGGCTTCTCAATTAGTTGACCCACAGTCCACGATTAGGATTGACTGCGATGCCCATCGTGCTGTGTATATAATTCCCACCCAGACCCTTTGCTCAGTAATCCACGTTCCTCTTGGTGCCGCATGAGTATCTAAGGAGTTTCTGATTATTTCCCATCAGTCCCTACTGATGGCCACTCTGTGTCTGTCCACAGCACCTGTCATTTTGCATAGAGTGAGGTAGCTGGATGGGGGAGTGAGTGTGTGTGTGTGTGTGTGTGTGTGTGTGTGTGTGTGTGTGTGTGTGTGTGTATTAACAGTGCCTATGCTGGCTCTGCTGGCCAGAGTCCACCTGAGTGACACCACCCTATCCTGCTCCACCCCCCCCCCCAGTACAATACACACCAAATGGCCAACAGATGTTGGCTTTGATCATCTTGAGTCTGCAAGTTTGGGGCACCCTGATAATTTGTGCCCGTGTTAAGCATCTCACGTGCCTGACACATTCCACTGGGGAAGATAATAAACCGCCTAATAAGATACCTCGTGCATAATATGGAACAGACGCTACTGAGAAAAGCAGGACACTCAGGGAGGGACCAGGCTACAGGAAGCTTGACGATGTGGAAAGAAATGAGGCAGCGGTATAACTCATCTAGTAGACGCTCGCTTAGCAGAAACCAAGCCCTGGGTTCTATCCTGAAAAGGCATAAAACTGGTGTGCAGGTGGCACACGCTTGTCATCAGAGGACGCTGATTTAGGAAGATGGAGAGTTCAAGACCAGCCTGGTATAAATAGTAAGAATGAGGCCAGCTAGGGCCATACAAAAGTTAGGGTGGGGAGCATGACACAAACACAGATGGACAAACACAGATGGACAAACACAGCTCCTCCAGGGCCAGAATGAGGCTCAGAGAAAGGGTAGTTCCCCTCAGGAGAGATCCTTCATCGAATGGGCGATTCCCTGTATCAAGAACTGAAGACGATTGCATAGTTAAGTCTGTGACTTTGAGCAAGAGCCTCAACTTCTCAGAACCTCAGATTCCCCACCTACGAAAGAAGATCAACAGCAGGAGAGTAGATAAAAGTACAGCCTAAATTAGATGCTCCACTTGGGAGGGCCTGACCCTGCACCCAACTCTAAAGTCCAATTCCAGCAACTCTGGCTTAGAGGCACCTCCAATGCATACAAGCGCAGGCGGGCGGGCGCGCACAGACCCACATGACTTCCAGAGCCTTTGGATCTGTAGTCCTAGGGAATCCACCCTGCCCCGCCCCTTCCCCCCAAGGAGGGCCCTCAAAGCGGGAAGCCCTGGAACTCCAGACTCTTTAGGCAGAAAGCTTCCAATGGGGAGGGAAAGACTATATTCTGAAGGGGAACTCCAAGGGCCGGTAGGGCAGGGTTGCCTAGTCAGGAGATCCCCTGAGCCATGTCCTCCCAATAGGCCCCTGAAAGAGTAAGCCGGTGGGGTACTCTGATTTGCTAGGAGCGGGGGCTGCAAGATGGGACAGTGGAACAACCTGGATTCTCTGCTGGCCCCCCTGGGCTGGACACTAGACATGAGCTCTCCTCTGTCGACCCCCTATGCTGAAACACTTGCCCGGGTTGATGCGTGGACACTGCCTAAGGACCCCCGCCCCCTTACCCCATGCTCACCCGCAGCCCACGCCCGGAGGAATCCCGCTCCTCGCTGGCTGCAGAGGCTGACAGCTGATGGTCCCCGCGGACCTGAGGAGGTCACAGCGTGTGGAGACCGGTCGGCTCTTCCGAGCGAGAGGTCCCGGCCGTCCCACAATCCCGCCGGGAGACCGTCCCCAGGGCCCAGAGGAAAGGGAAGTGAGCCCGCCGTCCCCGTCGCTGCAATGGTTCGCCCCGGACTTCCTGATTGGCCGGTCGCTTCCGTTCGAACGGCGCGCCAGCCGGGTTGCCAGGCAACATCAGGAGCGGCAGATGCAACCCAGCGGCTGCTGCCCTGAGCCCAGCTGGTCGCTCGGCCTTCCGGCTGCCCAGGCCTTGGCAGATCTTTCTTCTCCTCTTCCAGCTGGATTTCCTCGGTCTCCAGCTGCAAGCAAGGGTTGCTAGTCCCAAATTTGTTTGGTTTTGCACAGACCCTAGTACCAACATTTTTGAGTTTTGAGGCAGGGCCTTGACACATAACTGGCCGCAGCCTCCGTGATACTAGGATTTTAGGTCTATACCACACCTGACCCTCTCTTCACTTTTTTTTCTTTTTGAGACAGGGTCTCACTAAGTTGCCCAGGCTGACCTTAAATTCATGCTTTTGTCTCAAATTTGCTATATCTGCCTGCCTCAGTACATCTACCCATGAGTTGGTATTAAATGCCCAGCCACCAAGCTGGACCCTACTCCCAACTCAGCAGCTACCTCTTTGTGTGTTTTCCCACAATCCTCTTTCCCTGTCTGTTCCCCTAACTGCAATGATAAATCAGTTTTTAAATGCACACATCAGTAGTTCCCACGGTGCTTATCAAAACCAGATCAGTTATAGTATAGAAGTCCGTCCTGGGAAGAAGCTGAATTGAGTTTTCTACATAATTCTTCTCAGTACTCATGACCTAGCTCCGAGGTACCTACCTTCAATTGTCTGAACTTTCCAGTTGGAAATATTATACAGTAACTTACAACGATGCGGTTAAATAACATTTAAGAACAATGGAAGAATGTTAAGGAAGTGTCATGTTTTAAACACAGTTCAAATCACTCCGTACAACACAAATAGATAATATATAACCATGCTCTTCATGTAATAAACCTATCCCATTTACAATAACACCAACTAATTTTTACATTTAAATTATACTTTTATTCATCTTTGAGAATTTCATACACACACACAATGTATTTTAATCATATTTACTTTACCCTCCTCCCCTTAACTCCTACATCCACCCTCACTTCCTCCTTTTTTGTTTTTTTATACGCCACCGAGTCTAATCTGCCCATCTATTCGTGGCAGTAGGGCCATCCACTGAACCATGATCAAACGGTCAAGGGCTGCAACCTTGTAAAAACACGGACTTTCTTTTCTCCAGAAACATTCAGCTGTTCCTAGCTCCTCAGTTCAGGGTAGGGGCTCATAAGCCTCTCCCGTCTCTGTGCTGCAATGTTAACTGGCTTGATCTTGTGCAGACAACCACAGCTGCTGTGGTTCACAAGCACAGTGGCCCTGCAGCACCGGTAAGAGTCTGTTTTGCTCTGTTCCTTTCTGCTCGCTGGCTCTTACGCTCCTTAAGTCTTGATTCGATACAGATTTGACACTTGTGGCAGAGCACTCCACAAACTCTTGTTCCCATCTGTGCACCACTGGGCAAAAGTAACACATAGTTCCCAAAAACAACATTTTGTACCTTGCAGACCTCCTTTGGATCGTGTGGCCATTTTTGTAAGATCCCACACTCACTTCTTACAACTTGGTGCCCCATACAGGAGCTTTTTCTCTATGGCCAAAGGTCTTGGGGATCAGATTCCTGTCCTGGGAGCTGCATTCTGCTTCTGCTGCACCCTTGCAGTGGCCCTGGGTGGGGAGACACTCTCCGGCTCCAGAACTAACAGAAACCTAAAAAGTCAAAAGTAGATCAGCGACTTAGAGCTGAGGGTCCACAGAGAGTGCCACAGCAACCAGGCAACCTCACGTAGGAACCAAGTGGATTATAACGTACTGCCTTGGTGGATGAAGGTGGGGGTGGTGAGAATGTGACTAGGGTGACTGTCATAAGGTCACTCTGAGAATGGGGAACAGAGGTCCTAGAAACCTCCAGTGCAGGGGCACTGAGTACATCCAGGCAGGACCAAGGTAAGGATCGGTGAGGATTCTCCCTCTGACACTCCCGTAGCTCATCAGGGTGGATGTGGAGGCTCTGTGAATATAGGTCCCAAACCAAGATAAACGATAAAAGATCTGAGGCCCATAGGAATAAGATTCTTAACAGATGGCTAAGCAGTAACGAGCGCTAGCTGGTCTTCCAGAAGACACAGGTTCAGTTTCCAGCAGCTACACAGAGCCTCACACCATCTGTAACTGCAGTTCCAGGGGATCTGATAGTCTCGCATGGCCTCAGACTCGGCCATATGCCTGCCTCTGATTCCCGAATGCTGGGATTAAAGGCATGAGCCACCACCTCTCAGTAATCCAAATACATGGTTTAAAAGGACGATGTTCTCCCAATTAGTCCTCTGGGGCACAGGCTCTGGGTAGCTATTTCCTGTAACAAAGTCAAGCTGAGGACTCAAATAGATAATAGGTGGTGACCGACCAATCGGATCAAGTCCTCGGACCTTACTCTATTCCTGTGCTGATTTGATATTAGTATTGAGTGTTCTCTTCTCTAGTGAGAAGAGGGGGTAAGAAGAAAGGTCTCTTGAGAAAAAAATCTTCCCTGAATACATGTGTCATGGTAGCCGACGAAAGATTCCCCAGCCAACAACCCATCAAGGCCACACCACCAGGAGGAAAATTGACTACCCTGGTCCTAGAATACAGAAAAAGGCCTTTAGGGTGCAACAGGAGAAAGAAGAGGGTCAGAATTCCCAGAGAGTGGAGAATCAGATGAGAAAGTACTTGGTGTTAGACACAGAAGAGCACTCTGGGACACGAGATGCTAAAATTACATTTGGTAGCTAACATCTGGCCAGACATCGCAGGAAAGTTACAGAAGACTGGAGGGTGGAGGGTCAGAAACTTGAGTTATGGAGGCCTATGTTAACAAAGAGTGAAGAAAAGCAAGAGCAAAAGCTTTCAAAGTCTACTAAAAAACAAGCCTCGCAGTAAAGCGGGACCCAGGAACTTAAGGTCCAAGTCAGCAGGCAGGGGAGCCCTGTCTCAGTTTTCTTCTCTGTTGTATTAACCCACTGACCATAATCAAGTGTGGGAGGCAGGGTGCTGTTGGCTTCACTTATGGGTCCCAGTCCCTCACTGATGGAAATCAGGGCTGGAACTGAAGCAAAGACCATGGAGCTGCTTACCGGCTTGCTTTTCGTGGCTTCCTGTTTGCTTTCTTTTTTTTTTTTTTTTTTTTTTTTTTTTTTTTTTTTTTTTTTTTTTTTTTTGAGGCCTTCAGTTTTTTATTCTGTGTGCACAAAGACTAGCATGATTGGTATCACAGGGTAGACAGTTGGTTTCACTGGGTAGACAGTCGAATCATCCATTCAGGTCGCTTAGTCCAACTTAATGAAGCCTATGTCCTTCGCGTACTGACGGAAGCACTGTCGGCACATGTTCAGCCCGTATTTACGGATCAGACCGTGGCGGTTAGAGCAGACGCGGCAAGAGCGAGAACCCTGGCCGAACTTCCGCGGGTGACTCCAGTAGAGCTGCTGGTGACCCATCTTGCCTTCAGACGCCCAAGGAGGAAAAAGCCCTGTTTGCTTTCTGATCCATCCCAGGACCACCTGCCCCAGGGTGGCACGACTGCCCCACTCCCCCAAACCCCCATCGCCACAGCAGGCTGTGCCCTCCCACATCGACCATTAATTCAAAAACTGCCTCACTGATAGATTCGCCTCCAGGCCAATGTGACGGAGATGTTTTCTCAGTTGAGATTCCCTCTTCCCAGAAGACTCTAGGTTGGGTCAAGTTGAAAGAAACAAACTAACAAAAACAAACTGAAAAGGGGACTAGTACAAGAAAATTCCACGGAGAAAAGAGAAAACAGTGTTATAAATGTACGTGGAGTGGAAGGATAGTTCAAAGGGGATTGCCCTGTCCTTAAAAAAAAGGGGGGGGGCTTGGGGATTTAGCTCAGTGGTAGAGCGCCTACCTAGGAAGCACAAGGCCCTGGGTTCGGTCCCAGCTCCGGAAAAAAGAAAAAAAAAAAAAAAACCTTCTCTCAGAAAAAAAAAAAAAGATTCCTTTTCAGCAGGTTCTAGTGGGGATGCCCCATTGATCTACAAGTGGGAGCGAGGGAGAGGGACTGATTTTTCTGGCTGTTTTGCGGGCTGTGTGCTGCTCCCTGTTCTAGCTAGACCAGGAAGAATGGCTTCTGCCCTGCAGAATTGCACTGACAGAATTAACACGTAAGTTATCCCCCACACCCCACTCTGTGCTCCCCCTGACTTTTGTTTGCTAAGAAAGTACTTCAAGGTCCCTGATAATCCCGGAATCACAAAAATGGAAACTTTATAACTCTCGCGCTGGGTCAGACCATTGGAGGAGGAAAGGGTGTTAAAAAAAAAAAAAAATCCAAGCAGAAAAGAATGTCACAGTGGGAGAAAAGCTTGATGATCCCAATTCACTGCGATGTGCACATCTAATCTGGCTTCAATTCTTGTTTAAGGAAATAAGAAACAGGTATAAGAGAGAACTGTTGAAAAGGTTGTAAGCTTCATGCTTATGATTTTGGTAACAAGTGTTCGAAAAGAATAGAGAATGCTTCAGATAAGGGTGGCTTTTGGAGGTTAAAACAGCTTCGTCCCGAAAACGAAAACTGACAGATGAGGACAGAAGCCAAGTCACAGAAGGTCTGAGCAAGTTGTACAAGGCCCGTGAAGGACAGGGCTTAGGACTGCATGTGTTTGACGATCAAAGGTCATTCTTTGTTAAAAATCTCCCAGGCTATGCCGATCTACTCACAGTAATCTTTACCAGAACAAGCAGGAATGTCTGATAGAGGCAATTATTTGTGGTTTTGCTAACTCTGCTAGGATATAAAGACTTGGGGAAATGGAGTCATGACAAGAATCAAGATTCATTTAAATCAGCCTAGGTTGGTTTGTCTAGTCCTTACCTTCATGCTACACAGAAGCAGAATTGAATGACTCTGAAAGCCATCCTCCTGGCTTTCAACTACCAAGTCCCAGAAGCCTACACCAGTGAAGAGAGAAGTGTCAGGAGAGGACAGCCTCTTGTCCTCCAAGGCTAGCCAGGACTCAAGGCACAATGGGACCCCTCTGCAAATCACTTGTCTCTTGATTTAAAAGGCTGCAATGTCTGCGGAGACTGGACTCCAAACAGCGCAGATCTTATAAGGAGGGGAGTCACCGGGGACCCCAGGCTATGTGTGCTGCATCACAGGCTATCATGGTATAAACTCTACTATTGCTGAACATGTGTGTGGGACATGTAGGACTGACAAAAAGATAGGCAAGCGGAAGGAAGACATAACCTCATAATCTGAGACCCTGAGTATCCAGGGAGATGCCACAGAAACATCCAAAGTGAGTCAAGTGAAATAGTTACTGGTTTACGGTAAACAATGAATGGAAACCTTCCCTCTCCTCCATGATGAAAATAACCATATAATGAAGATACTCTTAGAACCCACCACTAATACCAAATCAGACAGCAGAGGCCATTTCAACTGCCACAGCTCTAAACCAGTTTGGACATTGTCTGGGACTGTCATACTCCTCAGTACTCTCCCTCCTCAGGGAGAGCTGAAAGAATGAATCAGATCCTTAAGTGGCAAATTACTACGTTAAGCTTAGAGTCTCATTGCCTTGGGCTAAGAGTTTGCCTGTAGCTTTTGCTTGGAATCCCCACATCCCTCAGAAGGACCTCACACTCTCCCTTAGGCTGTACGGATTGCCCCACTTGAGAAGGGCCTTACCACGTGGAAACTATGTGCTGGGCCTCTCCCTCAGTTTGCTTTCTCTTAGATGACAAGACCTGCCTGCTCTGACCAGTCACTCAAATGTCCAGCCCATGCCTCCCAGTCTGGGGACTGAACAACCATAAAAATCTAAAAAGAGAACCAATTGGAATGGACACTGGCGGGGCCCCTTCGTGTGCTGTTAGCCAGGGAAACCGAGGTCTGGATAGCCTGAGAGAAGTTGGACATATTACCCCTGACTGCTGACAGCACTGCCTGGGGAAATTGGTGGATCCTACCACAAGGAGACCTTTTGAAATGAGGACTATGAAAGACTTGGCTTTAGCCTTTTTATTCTGCGGAAAGATGATGGGAAACTTAGTGACTGATGTAAGAAAAACAACCTTTGCACTAACTGTTCAATTTGGTCCATGTCTGGTCACACACTATTGAACCCAGAAACCCAGAGATTCCCAAGGTTGATCACGGGGAGTAGAAACTTAAGATATAAAGCAGACCGTAGAGGTTGGAACTGGGGTGAGGGAGAGTAGTGAATGAAGGGTTAGGATGGGTTGAATACTGTCAGTGCCTTCCATAAGAGTGACTGTTACACCTGCCCAGGAGGGGACCAGAAACTTGGGTGGTCCTGGTCCCTTCCAAAGGACCACAGTGGTCCTAGGGATACAATGCATGCTCTTCCTTTTCATCTTGTAAGTCCATTTCCTCTGTCTTCCCAACCACCTAGGAACTTAGGCAGAAACCCCGGAATTATTTCACCTCTCTTGTTAAGAACCAATTATTCCTCATGCCTTGAAAGATGAGGAGAGAAATTGGAATTCTTGGGAATGTGTGCCTTTGAGATAGCATGTGCTACCCCGTGTGTTGCCAGGGGAGCAGCCTGGTGGTATATGTAGGACCATTAATAGAAACCTCACAGGCCAATTGGACTAGGCCCTGTACTTTGGTCTGATTGGCTGGCACTTTTACTATTGCACACGCTTTCATTGGGAAGGGTGCATCTAAGCTGGACAGTGATGGCACAAGCTTTTAATCCCAGCACAGAGGAGACAGAGGCAGACAGCTATGAGTTCAAGATCAGCCTGATCTATCTATAAAGCAAGTTCCTGGACAGTCAAGGCTACACAGAGAAACCCAGTCTAGAAAAGAAAAGCAGAGGATGAGTGTTTCTGGCTGAAGAATGGCCCTCTGACATTCTACTAGAGGGTCAAGAGGAGTCTCTGATGAGTTTTAAGGCTAGGAACCAAATAGCAGGATTTGAGTTAGTACTACTCTGAGCTCCTACTATAAATTAGAATGTAGACTGATAAAAATATAAAGACTGGATCTATACATGTACCGAGTTATACTAGGGAGCTCTATCAAGGGTACAAATGACTGATCATCAGTGGGATGGTATGGGAAAACAGTCCAGCTGTAGACAGGACGTTAGCAGAAAAGGGTGGCGTCCATGTGATGATAGTGGTCAGTGTTGTACTTTCACTCTTAATGACACAGCTCCTGGTGACACAATTATAAAGGCTCCTTTGGGGACTCTCTCCTCGGTTAACCAGTTGGGAAGGATTCTTTTTCTAATATAGGGGAATGAGGGCTTGGAAGATGGAGAGGAATTATAACTTCACTTCTCAACTCCCTTAATAGCAGCAGCTGGGTACTGTGTGAGCCCGTGCACACGACAGCTAATCCAAAGACTCGTTGAAAACAACTATATTTGGCAAAACTCCTATATCATATCAAAATAATGTTATCGGTGAGTAGCTCAGAACAGGAAGGCCAAGCAATGCTGACTAAATTGGAAGAAGAAATATATAAACAGGGGGAGGGGGAGCTGTGGGAAATACAAACGAAATGTACAGTCTGTTCTATCAGGCTAAGTGAGGCAAACATTCTACTTAGAAAAAAAGAAAGAAGCCACTTGGCAGAAATTCAAGTTCCTCTGGGGTCAGCACTTCCTGAAACCAAAATATATGTTTATTTCATTTCTCCTCCACATTAGCCAATTATCCTGAGGTGAGTAACATTCAAACCGACTGTGAAGACTACCCATCACGGCATCTTCTGAATATTGTGTCTTTAAAATGCATTATCTGTTTATAAATACAAGAAATTCTTATTAAAAAAAATAAGGAAATGAACGGAAAGAAAGTTCCAGAGGTCAACCCCTGGTTATCCTCAAGCACCACCTACTTTGGTGTTTTGAGACTGACTGTTTTCCTTTGAGGGTGCTTGGGATTGAACTCAGGTCTTCACACTTGTTCAAAAGCAGTTTACCAACTGAGCCACCTCACCAGCCCTCAGATGCTGACAGTTCAGCGAGCTTTTCTCCAGCTGCTAGTCACGGCTGAGCTAAAACTAGAAAGCACCAGAGCAGCCGAGGTCCCTAACCTAACCAGACAGCTGAAGGGTAAACAATGACTACAACTAACCCAGTGTCTTCCTGGCCCCAAGCTGACAGAAGCTAAAAGGTAAATTCAGGGTGATAAATGCAGATATTACACACCCTTTAACACATGAGTTAATACACACCCTTATATACTCGAGTTAACACACACCCTTACATACACGAGTTAACACACACCCTTACATACACGAGTTAGGGTACATACAAAATGGCCTTTGACTGGCTACAGAATTAAACCACGGATACTAAATGCAGTTATTTCTTCTTCTGTCAGCCTGAGGAGATGGAGTGATGCTTACATGCCCCATAAAAGTTTAACTGGCTGCAGACCTCAGGCCTTTCCAAAAGATATAGTGTGGGACCTAGGGAGTCTCTCGTTCTGATAAGGCCACCAATCCCACTGAGATGCTAAATATTTTAAATTCAGACTCCACTTTAGAGAACCTGACCTGAGTTTAAATCCAGGTAAACTAAGAGGCTGGCACCTACTAGCACTAGTTTCCAAGTTGCCCCCCCAACAAAACCCAAGCCTAGCTCCAGTCTCTAGGCTAATCCCCAACAAGACCAGCGTCTCAGGGCTGGAGAGATGGCTCAGCGGTTAAAGAGCACCCGACTACTCTTCCAGAGGTCCTGAGTTCAATTCCCAACAACCACATGGTGGCTCACAACCATCTGTAAGGAGATCCAATGCCCTCTTCTGGTGTGTCTGAAGACAGCTACAGTGTACTTATATATAATAAATGAATAAATTAAAAAAAAAAGACCAACGTCTCCAGGTTACACCCTCAATAAGACCAGCGTCTCCAGGTTATTCCCCCTACAAATCTGCACCCCATGTTACAAGCCCACCCCCTGCCTAATGACCACCAATGCAGAGGGGAGCAGAAGTTAAGTTTAACTTGGCTCCCGGCACCAGCCAATTGTGTTAAAGGCCACAGGAGCTGTCCAATCAGATGCTTGCACACTCACCCCCAACTTGCTGCTTACTATAAAGCCTTGCCCCATAGGCATTCGGGGCTCCCCCACCACCAAAACCATCCTGCGTGACAATGGTGCGCTGGAAGGGTGGCCTGGCCTGAGATAGCTCGAATAGAATAAAGACCCTGTTGTGAGTTGCATCAGATCGGCTCCTGTCTGTTTTGGGGGAACCACTAATATTTCCCTGGCACTACACCACCATAAAGGCCCCATACTCAGAACCTTCTCTAACCCTAATCCTTTCCTATAGGACCCATCTCAAGGAGCCGTCACATCAGGGAGTCAGAGCCTTGCCATAGGAATTTAAAGGAATACAAACAGCCAGTCTATACACAGGATGCCGGTCTGGATCTCCTCAAACCCTAGTTGAGAGAGAACATGCAATGCGCGTATGGACTGGAATCTGCTATGCCAGATGCCGAGACAGGATGACCCATGTCTCCCAGCAAACAGTCCTGGGGAGGTGAGGCACAGGCTGGCAGCTGAGGGGTGCAGGAGGAGGAGAAACACATGAGTCTGAGCATCTGAAGGGAGCTGGTCCCCTCAGCTCCCCACCGGGACCATCGCATTGCAAAGGCAGAGATGAAGGTTGAAATCTGCAAGTCCAAGAGTCTTATTATTTATTTCATCTTTATTCCTATTGGGCTGGAGAGATGGCTCAGCAGCTAAAAGCACTGGCTGCTCTTGCAGAGGACGCAGGTTCGATTCCTATCGCCCATCAGTTTCAAGAGATACAACACCCTCTGACCTCTGAGGCACCAGGCACACGTGTCAGGCGCAGGCAAACACACAGGCAAAGCACCGATACACGTAAAGTGAAAATAAAAGTTGAACGCCTTTATTTATGTGACTGTGCCTGTGTGTGTGTGTGTGTGTGTGTGTGTGTGTGTGTGTGTGTGTGTGTGCCCCGCGTGTGTGGGTGTCTGAAGAGGGCTGAAGAGGACGTTGCACTCTTGGATCTGGAGATATAGGCATTTGTGTGCCACCTGACAGAGCCTCTAAGAGCGGAACTCAGGTCTACCGCCAAAGCTGCCTCACCAGCCTAGCCCCATAGTTTTAAGCTGTGGCAGATGATATTTACAGGGCTCCCAGGGTTAATTAAATTAAATCTGCTTAAGTAATGCAGAGCAAAGCTCAACTAAGAAACCTTAGTTCACCGGAGGAGCCGGTGGATCCCGGGTGTGGTGATCACAAGCTACTCCAGTCTGGGAACACCAGGCTCAACACACAGAGAAGCCAAAGCACGTGAAGGAGAGGTGGGCCTGCCTGTCTACACAGAGCAGGTGTCCAAAGCAGGAGGGGACAGATGGCAAGGGCTAGACAGGGAGGCTTGCTCCTTCCCTAGGGCTATGGGGGAAGGTTCTCCCCTCCCCCACCCTCGGCCCACATCAGGGGAGAGGCTGGGGGTCAGAGGCTGCCCTGACAGATGGGATTTTGCAAAGGAAGGGGGCTCAGAGGGGAAGATGCCCCAGCCCGCTAACCTCTCATGAAAGAAAACTGCTTTGTCCCTTATGCCTTCCCTAGCCCCAGATGGCGGGGCCAGGAGGGAGAAACCGCAAGGCACAGAGAAAGTAGCCCCTCCCCCATCAGAAGTTCACGGCCTAGGGACAGAGTCGTAGAAGCCTGACACCTGAGACCTTGTACACTATTCCCCACCCCCACACAAAGCTCAGGCCTTTCAACTTGAACCACCCCTTTGTGGCACATGCTAATCAAACCCAAGTGAGCTCAGCTCTGCTTACTGCTTCAGGCTTGCAGTCCACAGATCTGCTCAACCTCAGCCCCCTGGTACAGACTCCCCTCCTGCATCCTACCAGAACACTGCTACTCAGTGCCTGCCCCTAGCCCTCTCCTTTGAGCCTCAAGCACTGGCAGGCTCCTGTGACCATTTGTTCCCTATCCTAAACCTTCCATTGGCCTCTGTGTCTCTCCCCTGCCTCTCTTTCACTTCCACTTAAACAGTTGCCGAATTCCCTAAACTCTCACGGATGACACCTGTGGTCCCTTATCTTCCTGTCCTCTTAGTTGTCCCAACCTCCTGTACCCCACGCAGGGGTCTAGCCTGCCCCTCCCTGCCTATAGGACTGCCCAGCACACAGTGGGTACCCCACAAATATCCTTAAGGGAAGCAACAGCTTGTGGAGGAGGCGAAGGCCAAACACCCATCCCAGAGAGGCAGATTCATCCGCTGAAAAGGTGAGATGCAAACAAGTATCATTCACGCCTTCAGGAAATGGCGTGTGCGCCTATTGCGCTGGGCTTAGCCACTTTGTCGCCCTCAGATGTCCATGTTCACACCCAAGGCCGGGGGTTTTACCCAGGCCACAACACGGTGACAACAGAAAGCCTCAGGCCTGGAGGAGGCGAGACTTCTGAAGAGCCTGAAGGAGTGGGATTGGATCAGTGCCCTGAGCTATGATTTCTCTCTTTTCTGAACAAAACCAGAACATGGGAAGGCCCACACCCTCCAGACTCCCGCAGCCTCCACAGGGCCTGTAGGAAATTCCCAGGAAGAATCTCAGAGGCCACTGTCACCTCTTCCCTAAGGGCAGGGGCCACCTCCTACCCCTCAGACCTCAGAGGAAGGACTCCTTCCTGATGGCATCCTTCGAACACTGCTTAAGGTTACCCTGCTGACCTCATCTCCCTGCAAGAGTCGGAGCAGGATCCATCCACAGGGTGCACTGTGTCAAGCTCACTGTTACCGCAAAGCTCTTGTCAACCAGAAACCACCTTTGAAGGACAGCAGGAGAATAAGTTGTGTCAGCTCTTGGTCAAGGCAATGGTTTCAAAGCTGCAGGCTAAGGTGTCTGGCGAGAAAAAGTCCCCACACCTCTAGCTTGCAGAAAGAACTTCCGAAAGAGGCAACAGAGACATGCGGATGCTGGGAGAGCCAGGGTGACAGACGTGTGGTCCTTTTTTCTTTTTTATTTATTTTATGTATGTGAGTACATTGTAGAGTGAGTACACTGTAGCTGTCTTCAGACACACCAGAAGAGGGCATCGGATCCCATTACAGATGGTTGTGAGCCACCATGTGGTTGCTGGGATTTGAACTCAGGACCCTCTGGAAGAGCAGTCAGTGATCTTAACCACTGAGCCATCTCTCCAGACCCTAGACATATGATCCTTTCTTCCCCCTTTTTTTAAATTTTTATTGGTCATTTTATTTATTGACATTTAAAATATTATCCGTCTTCCCAGTGTCCACACCACAAACCTCCATTCCCTCTGTCTCTATGAGTGCTTCCCACCCACCCACCCTCCTCACTGATCTGGCGTCCCCCTTATTAATTTCAGCTGGTCTTACTTTTTTTTTATCTTTATTAACTTGAGTATTTATTTACATTTCGATTATTATTCCCCTTCCCAGTTTCCGGGCCAACATCCCCCTAACCCCTCCCCCTTCCCTTCTAGATGGGCTTCCCCTCCCCATCTTCTCCCCATTACCTCCCTCCCCCCAACAATCACGTTCACTGGGGGTTCAGTCTTGGCAGGACCAAGGGCTTCCCCTTCCACTGGTGCTCTTACTAGGCTATTCATTGCTACCTATGAGGTCAGAGTCCAGGGTCAGTCCATGTATAGTCTTTGGGTAGTGGCTTAGTCCCTGGAAGCTCTGGTTGGTTGGCATTGTTGTACATATGGGGTCTCGAGCCCCTTCAAGCTCTTCCAGTCCTTTCTCTGATTCCTTCAATGGGGGTCCCGTTCTCAGTTCAGTGGTTTGCTGCTGGCTTCGCCTATGTATTTGCTGTATTCTGGCTGTGTCTCTCAGGAGAGATCTACATCCGGTTCCTGTGGGCCTGCACTTCTTTGCTTCATCCATCTTATCTAGTTTGGTGACTGTATATGTATGGGCCACATGTGGGGCAGGCTCTGAATGGGTGTTCCTTCTGCCTCTGTTCTAAACTTTGCCTCCCTATTCCTGCCAAGGGTTTTCTTGTTCCCCTTTTAAAGAAGGAGTGGGGCTGGAGAGATGGCTCAGCGGTTAAGAGCACTGACTGCTCTTCCAGAGGTCCTGAGTTCAATTCCCAGCAACCACATGGTGGCTCACAACCATCTGTAATGAGGTCTGATGCCCTCTTCTGGCCTGTAGGTGCACATGCAGGCAGGAAGCTGCGTGATGTATACATAATAAATAAATAGATTTAAAAAAAAAAAAAGGAGTGAAGCACTCGCATTTTGGTCATCCTTCTTGAGTTTCATGTGTTCTGTGCATCTAGGATAATTCAAGCATTTGGACTAATATCCACTTATCAGTGAGTGTATACCATGTGTGTTTTTCTGTGATTGGGTTACCTCACTCAGGATGATATTTTCCAGTTCTATCCATTTGCCTATGAATTTCATAAAGTCATTGTTTTTGATAGCTGAATAATGTGGTGCCCTGCAAGCCTGAAAGGATTCCAGAAGACAGACATCATGGCTGGTTCTGGATAATGACTGAACTGGACAAGAGGAGACAAGAGCAGGAGATCGAGCAAGGTAGGAAAACTTTCTGCCCGTCTCCAGAACATCTCAGTGCTGGGTATCCCTCCGTGTCTGAGGCCCCTTCCCCTGGAACCCCTGATTCTCCACCCTGAAGATGGCTCCTGGTGCTTTGAGCGCCTTGCTCTACACCATGTGTCCCTGCACAGGAGACTGAGCTAGAAAAAGGTGCAGCTCAGCTGTTCCCCCTGGAGACCAAACGATGTCACAGTGAGCTAGGAAGTGCTGTGCTACAGGGCACAGCTTTCCTTCCTAGCTCACACAAAGGCGGACACTTCTGTCTTCCCCCTTTGACTGGCAGAGACTCTGAGGGCCAGGTTGTCCCCACGCTACCCAGATCCCGTCTCACTGTCTGTCTCTCACAGAGGAAAGATGGCCAGAACACAGAAAGGTAGTAAGGCCCGGCACTAGACGGTGAAGGGCAGGGTCCCCGTCCACTGTCTTGGATGGCTTTGGTACCAGTAAGATAGGATTCTCCTCCTTAGTTGTGTCCCTCTGCATGGCCACTTCAGAGACCATGCCCTGCTCAGGTAGGAGTCCCAATTGTCCTCACCTCTTCCCTCTCCTTTACCCACACATCCAATCTTTAAACATGTGTGAGCCTGGCCTCCAGCAGCTGAGTCATTGCTCCAGTCCCTTTAAACAGGTCTTACGATACAGTTCCTTCTGGTGCTGTAGAATTGGGATGTGGCCGTCTGCTTGTGCCTCAGATAGAACCCAGAGTCAAAGCCATTCCAGACAGAACCTCTGCCACTGAACTATATGCCTTGCCCACGTTTTCTGGAGGTATATTTAGCACTGGCTGGCCTTGGACTGGAGATCCTCCTGCACCTACCTCCCAGGTCTAACAAGCACGCACTATAATACCTGCTACTGTTTGTTGTCTGACGAGCATGAACCAGGTCCTAGGACCTCAGCCACGAACAGAACAAACATGGTCCCTAACTGTCTCCCCAACACTAGTGGGGAGACAGACCCTAAACAGGATGCAGGAATGGACACACAGTACACCATAAAGGGCATTGTACAAAATTCCAGAGCATCTCAACCAGGTAAGCACTGGGACAGGGTTACTTTAGTGAAGCAGTCACTCCTAGAGGCAAGAATAAGTAGAGAAACCAAGGGGGTAAGGGATACACACCTTTAATCCCAGCATTTGGGAAGTGGATGCAGGCAGGCAGATCTCTGAGTTCAAGGCCAGTCTGGTCTGCGGAGTCAGTTCCAGGACAGCCAGGGCTACACAGAGAAACCCTGTCTTGTGCTGGGGGTGGGGAGGTTAGCAGGCCCTGAATATGCTGAGGAAGGAGCCATGTGGCTGCCCGAGGAAATGGCCTGTGAAGGAACAGAGAATGTGAAGGTCCTGACCCAGGAAATAAGTTTGTCAAACGGCGCAAACTTCAAGGAAGCCATTAAGGAGCTGCGTGGAACCTGAGGCAGGGAGGGAAGAGAAACCACCCAGCTTTCTGGGGACAAGTTAGCAGGAAGCTGGTTGTCTGACAGGGCGGTGAGGTACTGTGCAGAGAAAGGATAGGCAAACAGCATCCCTAGGGCTGAGTCTCAAGTGAAGGGGAGAGATGGCAGGGCAGTGAACCAAGAGATTGCCACCTTCTGTCAGGCCATGAACGAGGCTGAGTGCGTGGGTCCTACCGCATCTCTGGAGGGGTCAGTCCGACGCGCAGTCCACAGGGAAGATTTTAATTCTATTTGAGGGAAGACATCATCCACCCCAGGTCTCCTCTACCAGCTCCATGGCCCTTCTCAAGTCCTCCAGACAGCGCCACCTGGTGGCAACTTCTTGAAGCTGCAAGCACTTAAATTCTCTGCGCAAGTAGTCGGGGTCAAGTTTGCCCTTGATCTCTCAGCCCTGGCCTCATCCAAACTAACACTTTCACCTGCTCACACCCTCCCGCGGTGCGGGCTTGGCTTGCGCAGCAGTCACTCCGGGTACTACCAAGCGCCCCCCCCCCCCGCCATTTATTGCTCCTCACTAGCCCTTCCCCGTGAGTGAGGAGTCTGACTCAGCAAAGAGAGCGGTATTTCCACGCTCCTTTACTCCTCGAATCCAGCCTTTTGCTGGGCTGCAGAGGTGTGTACAAGTGTCCATCCCCGCCTGCACACTCGGGATCAGCGCTCTGCCCCACCCCATTCCTCAGACTTGGTTGGAGGGCGTATAACCCCTTACCTATGATCTGTATGTATGCGATTCCCTCCACCTCTAATCCCTGGCGTGCCTAACACAGGTGTGTCCAACTTTTTAACACTGAGACAGGATACTGTCATCTACAGAGAACCGCGCAATAGACGTACCAAAAATATTAAAATCTCATCGTGTAATTTTACAGTTTTGTGTCAAGCCCTATCAACAGCTACATTTAGTCACATTTAGCAGACACGCCTGCTAATTGTAGATAGTTTTCACTGAAGCATAAAGGGACCTGTCACCTCCCTTGACCCGTGTGCTGAGACCTTTTTTCTTTTTTTCTTTTTTTCAGAGCTGGGGACCGAACCCAGGGCCTTGCGCTTGCTAGGCAAGCCCTCTACCACTGAGCTAAATCCCCAACTCCCTGAGACCTTTTTTGATGCACATAAATTAGCGTCGGATATTTTTAAAGTGTGTTAAGTAAGTTTAGGTTTTAAATAATCAACAGGTTTACAGATTCACAAATGGTTAAAATATGTCCGTTCAGGTCGAAGTTCCCTTTCCTCCCTCTTCCCCCTCCTTTCTGCGCCCTTTTACCCCCACCCCCACTCCACTGTCAATGCTTCTACATCGTTTCCTGTGGGGGCTAAGTTTCATACATACTTCTCTAAAGAATTTGTGGGGTTTATTCGTGGAGATGGTTTTCAAACGAAAAAAGTTACCCTGAGTGTATTTACCACCCTAGCCCCCGCTGCTTTTAACGGGGGGGGAGAGGGGATAGGAGCTGCGAAGTGCTGCTGCCCCGGGTTCTTGGGTGGTCTGGAGTTTTCTAACCCAGTTCTCTCTTGGCACTTTAGCCACACTTCATTTCGTGTTTCTCTTCCCGCCTTCTCCTCACTGTTAGCTTTGCGGCCCCATCTAACGCACCCTGGAGTGGTGGGGAGAACATTTAGCAGCGAAATTCTAAGACACCCCGCTCCCCGTAGAACTCAGGCTTTTGCGCCCCCTGGCGGCTGCTCCCGTGAACTGCAGTGGCGCCTTCGCGCCTGATCTTCCTACTCGAGGGCGCGGTCAGGAAGCTGCGCCCGCCGGTAGTGCGCCTAGAAGCTTCTTGGGCGACCAGGCCAGATGTGGACAGATTGGTCTCTGCTTTTGAGGTTCTCTACAGAATGTGAGCACCACCTCGAGTTGCCCGAGGCTCTACATATTTGCAGGTACCAGTTATGGATGAGTTGTTTTTTTGTGCTTTTTCAGGAACCAGGGTCTTTTCTATTACATGTAGTTAGTGGGGGAGGAGGCACGTGCAACGCTGCGTGCCGGGGTCAGAGGGCAACTTACGGTAATCGGTTTTCTCCTTCCATCATATGGGTCCCAGTGATCAAACTCAGGTTGTCAGGCTGGGGTGCAAATGCCTTTACCTGATGAGCCATCTTGCTGGCCCTTTAGTTTTGTTTTCAGGAAGAGATAGTAATGTCTTGCTGCTCTGCGGCCCACGCTGGTCTTGAACTCATGATTCAACTTCAACTTCCTGAGAGCTGAAATCACCGGCCTGTGTGACCTCTCCAAACTTTGTAGTTGCGATCTAGTCGGATAAATGAGCACACGCAATGGGCGGAGCTAAGCTGATTGCGACCAAAAAAAAAAAAAAAAAAATCCCTAGCGACAGACAAGACAGACAGGGTTGCAGACAGGAACACTTCCTCACCTTGGACGACCCAAGGCTCCCCAGCAACTGTCCTATCCAGAGGATGCCCCACCCACCCTTCTCGGGCTCCCAGCCCCATAATAAGATGCGGAGTTAGCTACTGGTACGTTCATCTCTGTAAGAAAGTCGGTTTGTCAAGGGCCAGGACTTTGAACCTTGTTCACTTGTACATCCTAAGCCCTTCCCAGGGTGCCAGGCGTACAGCTAGTGTTTAACTGAAAGTTGTTGAATTAACTGGAGTTGATAATGAAGCCCCTAAAGAAAGACTTTTTTTTTTTTTGAGGTTTTTCTAGACAGGATTTCTTGTGTAGTCCTAGCTGTCTTAGATCTCGTTTTGTAGATCAAAGTGGCCTCGAACTCAGAGATCTGCCTGCCTCTGCCTCCCAAGCGCTTTAAAAGTGTGTACCACCATACCCGGCTTAAGAGGTCAAAAAGCAACTTCAGAGGCTGGAGAGATGGCTCAGTGGTTAAGAGCACGGACTGCTCTTCCAGAGGTCCTGAGTTCAAATTCCAGCAGCCACATGGTGGCTCACAACCATCTGTAATGAGATCTGATGCCTTCTTCTGCTGTGTCTGAAGACAACTACAGTGTACTTATATATAAGTATAAAAAAAAAAGCAACTTCAGAATCTAGGAGTTGTTGGGGACGTAACCCAGTTGGTAAAGCACTTGCTTAGAATGCACAAAGCCCTGGTTTGGATTCCCAGTCCTGAATAAAACCAGGAGTGGTGTGATGTTAGCCTAGAGGCACGAGGCTACCCAAAGCCATCTCTGGGTAGCTATGGAGTTTGAGGCCAGCCTGGGGTACATGTTTGTTTCAAAAACAAGCAAAGGGATAAACAGAGTGTGAGTCGTGCCCCTCCTCCTCACCCCAGCCTGTGCATATAAACATTAAACTTTCTGTAAACTTTAAACTGCTCAAAGGATTTTGAGAGCAGGGCTCAGTAGTAAAGTACCTACCTAAACCCTGGGTCCATCCCCATCCCCACCCCCAAAAATGCAGGCTGTAGATGGCGAAGAAAATATTCAGAAGTAAAAGATTTAAATAAACAAAAGCTAAGACATTCTAAGGATTATAAAAGTCAGGGAGGACACACACTGGTGTCCATTCACGTCTGCAGTGAACAATGAGTCACACCCACACAGCCCCCACCCCGAAGGATAAGACAGGAGAGCTCCTCAGGGGAAGTGGCACTTGCCATTCATGCTTGGAAAAGAGATTGGGTCAGGTATTGAAACTTATTGGTCCCCACTGGGAAAGGACTTGCTTGGAGTGATTAGATGAGCAGCGGAGGGTCTCCAAGGGTTGACCAGGGTTCCTTAAAATAGCAATACCATGCAGGGCTCCTGTGAGAGGCTGGCCACCGGCTGGAGCACAAGGAGGGAGTTGGGATGGAGATGATCCCTGCGGGACCTGGGAGGACAACATTCCAGGGCACTGGAGTAGCCTCTGCTGGGGAAGCTTCCCTTTCAGAGCCAAGCCTATGTCCCTGAGGCTAACACATTTTGCCTTGGTTCAGGCTCTTCACGAGCACTGACAGACACGTGTATGAAACTGGAGACGCATCAACAAGAAGAGTTCCAGCCAAAGTACCCCAAAATCTGAGGCTTGGAGAAGGGTCAGGGTTGGGAGCTAGGCCAGTAGGCTTCATGACAGAAGGGACTTGGTAGGGGTTGGTGATACCCAGGTTATTAGGGAGAGGCGGGCAGAGGGAGGCATTGAACATGAGTGAAGATTCCCTTGTCGTAGAGATAAAGTGTCCCAGTGATAAGAGCTGTCAGTATAGCCCCCTACAGCTATAGAAACACTGTGACTCTCTGGGTCTACTTTCACAGGTAGATGTGGCTTCTATGGCCAAAGGCCAGTGCCTCAGGCTGCTCCTGCAAGCCTGAGAAGGGCCAGCTCAAACTGTACCAAAGATCTAAAGATAACTGCTTGGGGTAGGATGGGGGAGATAGGAGATTCGTTGCTATCTTCTAGGTACACTTTGAGTAGTGTTTTCTGAGCCCCATAGCACGCTGCCTGCTGAATGAGGGAAGGGGGCCCCAGGTCTTCATAACAAGGCGGTCTCTCAGAGATCAGGGCTGCAGTTCAGAAAGAGCTGAATTATTCACAGACGGCCTTTCAAATGGGAAGCTGAGTTCCAAGACTTGTTTGACACATTTTTCTCCGGGGAGAGCGCCCCCCGGTGGTTCTGGCTCCAGGTCTAGCCCATGCTTCCTGTTACACCTTCCTTGATTCAAGTATATTCCTTCCTGAGTCTCAGTTTCTCCACCTGTGAGATGGCGCAGAAAAGCATCCCCTGTCCTGCAGGCTTAAGTTACTGTTACCCAGACATCAGAGACTTGAGGGTCCCCCAGAGCTGTGTGGCTCCACACCAGACCCATTTCCTCAGTTATACAGCAGAGCTTGTGTAGTAGGCTCCCAAAGGCAGGAGTGAGGGGCAATAGCTAACTTACGTCTGACCTCAGGAGATTCTGCCCCACCCCCGACTTGTTCCCGCGGGAAGAAGAGAGGCGGGATGCAGAAGGCTCAGGTCCTGCGGGCTTCAAGCAGTAGCTCCTGAGTGCTGTCACTCGGCCACTCCCGGGTCCCGCCTACCTTCCCGCCACCGGGGCGGGGACAGACAGGTGCCGCCACAGACTCCTGAATCCACCGAGCAGGCAGACCCTCCGTGACCCTAGGTGAGTGGCTGTGGAGCATGGGCAGGGGGCGTCGGTCAGGGGACAGCGGGTGACCTGTGACCTTTCCCCTAGTTCCCGCCAGGAGGGCGGCTGGGATAAGTGGAACAGCTGCGGGCTCTGAGCCGCCCTTGTGCTCCCAGTCCGGGCCTGCTTGGCCTTGGATGCTACCCTATACACCTGTATCCACCTGCCCAGCTTCAGCAACCTGGCTTGGGTGCACAAGGTCGCACCAGTCTGGGCATGGCTCTCCTCCAAAGTTTGGCTAGTGTGGGAGGCCGGATGCCCTTCCTAGCCCGCAGGGAGGGGAGGAAGGAAGGGAGCCTTGAGACCTCCTCCCTCCCACCCAGAGACCTGGGCCACCAAACCATGACATACCCGGTCCCTTTCAACGGTGGGACCTCCTAGGAGGCTCAGAGAAGAAGAGCAAGTGACCCGAGGTCCTACAGCTTGGGGGCACAGGCCTGGATGGCAGACAACTCTCTCTGAGATCAGGGTGGGCAGGATGCCACTGCCACCAACCTGCTTTCTGGGTGTGTGGTTGCCCAGACAAGTCTTTGCAAAGGGAACTTGAATTGGCATGAGTTGGGGGCCGTAGGTGAAAACCGCCATCCTACTTGGATGTGAGAGGGCCCAGGCAGCCCCCAAACCTACACCTTCTCTTGGTCTCTTCCTCTGCCTCAGCCTCTCCTGTCCCCTCTGTTCTAGCATTTTTCCTTCAGCCTACTTTGGGGTCTGTTGGCTCTCTGGTTCCCAGTGCCCTGTCCCGCACCCATCAGTCACTCTTCCACATTTCTTCACCCCCTTTTCGGCACTCCACTCCCTTCCCTAGGTTGGCTTTGTGGGCCCCTGCTCTGCAGAGCAGGTCCTACCCAGTCCCCAGGGCCACCTGCAAGCCAGGGCCGGCTCTCTCCAGTCTGGGCCCCCTCGGCTCAGTGCCCACCAGCTGCCGCCTATCTATGCAGAGAGAGCATCCAACCATGGCATCAGGGTGTAGGGTGGCCCAGTCCCTTGCAAGCCACATGCTGCCTCCACATAAGAGAAAATACCCCCACACATACCCCAGTTCCTGTGGGAGAACTCTGTCCTGGCTGATAGACTCAGATAGGCTCCCTGACTGGCTGGCTTCTGAGGATCCTGAGATGAGAGGCTTTGTATACAGAAGCCAGGAAACTGTTACAGTCCAGGACCAAGGTCAGGCCACACAGGGGAGGAGGCAGCCCAGTGCCACACAATGGGGCTGTGGGACTGCTGACACTCGGTGTTTGATGTAAAAGTAACAAAGAGAATGGCATGAACTTACTTAGCATACACAAGACCCTGGCTCTCACCCCTGCACCACACACACACACACACACACACACACACACACACACACACACGGGAACATCAGAAGGGCCAAGCCTGAACTCATCCTCTGATGTCCCTTGTCACCACTTGCTTCTGGACCTTGTCTCAGTCAGAGCCTTTGTCTTGTCTCTCCCGAAGGAGACCCTGGCACCCAGGAAGCAGCTCGGTCTTAGGACCCATGTCTCTGGCCCACTCTCCCACTTCCTCACTCCTTACTACCTGGCCCCAGAGCCTGAAGTTTTAAGTCATTTCTCCTCCTCATTCTTCCCAGGGGCCTGCTGTGTAGTCCCGCCATGAGCAGCTGTGTGACCTCTGACCACTTCTTTTTCCTCTCTGAGCTTCAGTTTCTTCCTCTGTGAAATGGAGGTGAACCCAGAACTGCTGAGAGGCACGGACATAAGGGGTTTAGTACGGGTGGGTCCCAAGCAGCCATGACGGCTGCCGTCTGTCAGGACCATAACATGCAATGGCTGTACCCTGCTCCCTGTCACAGTCCTCACTGCAGCCATCAAGACTGGACTCCCTTTACCTAGGAGGGGTCAATGGGGACACAATACACACTGTCCTTGAAGGGCCTGGTGACATCCCCCTTGGCTTCTCTACTGCCCTTAATCTTATAGCCACAGCCACACTAGCCCTGAGGCTAATCTTAGAACATGGAGAGCGCCCAGCACTCGCTGACCATCTCTGCCTTCCTTGGACCCTTTCCCCCCAGATTCTTCTGACACCCACATTCCCACCTCCCAGTTCTTCTTGGCTCTGCGGTTCTCACCACCTAGACGGCTCTGCCTATTGGTTTTCTGTTTTCCTTGGTGACGGAACTACTCACATTCCTGAGAGCAGAGACAATTGTTCAACTGGGTGTAGGCGCCCAATAAAGGCAGGTTACATACCCGAGTGAACAAGAGACACAAGACAAGGCAGAAAATACAGATACTGGCCCTTACCTTGTGACCCAGGCCTATAGTCCCAGCTTCTAGGAAGGCTGAGGCAGGGGGATCTCTGTCTGAACTACAGAATGAGATCACAGTCAGCCTGGACAACTCCGTGAGACTCTTGTCTCCAGATTAAAAGTAAAAGCTCTCACCTGGCATGTGTGTGTCCCTGAGACGCACCTCATCTCATGCTCATCTTTTTTTTTTTTTTTTTTTTTTTTGGTTCTATTTTTCGGAGCTGGGGACCGAACCCAGGGCCTTGCGCTTCCTAGGCAAGCGCTCTACCACTGAGCTAAATCCCCAGCCCCTCATGCTCATCTTTTAAACATGCCCCCACCATGCTTGGAGCCTTCACTGCTCTGAGCAACAGTCAGACTTTCCTGCATGTTGTCCCCTCTGCCTGGGCCATCCCCTCGCTGTCAGCGGTCAGTGCTAATTGTTCCTTACAGCGTCTCTAGACTTAAAGAACTGGCTAGAGCAAAAGTGGGGAGTTGGGATGCAGACCCTGATGGAACCCTGCCTATCTCTCCTTTCCCGTGACAGGCCTGGAGGGGAAATTACTCCTTTAATTACGGGCTCCCTCTGTTCCCTTTATCATTTGCTGCAATTACGGGCACCCTCTGTTCCCTTTATCATTCAATGAGTCAGGAAGTCAGCAGAGCAGTGACTGACAAGGCTTCTCCTCCTTCGGCCCTGGTAAGGCTTCTGGGGCAAGATCTTGCAGGAATCTGGGTAGGGAAGAAGCTGTAAGCCAATACAGCTTTGAAGGTGGGGCAGGAGAGTAAGTGCAGCTGAGAGCTGCCTGTCTCCAGGTCATCTAGCAAACCCAGGGTCAGGCCAGGGGAGCCTTGGGTGAGGATGGGATAGCCTCCAGTTTTGGTCACTCTCATTCTCCCATCTCTTATATCATTTCCTGTTCCCAGGTGGGTTTCCTGTGTAGGAACCAGGGAAAGAAGCTGACAAAACACCAAAGATTCCTGGGTGAAGCTTGACCAGGAGAAAGCTCTCTCCAGTAAGGACCAAAGAGGGATTTGTGAGTGTGGTGACACATTACACTCTTGAGGAAAAAGTGGGAAGATCTAGAGCTCTAGGCTAGCCTGGGCTAAATAGTGAGGTATTTTTGTTGTTTTTTGTTTTGTTTTGTTTTGTTTTGGTCTCAAAACCAGAACAGGAAGAAAACAAGGAAAAAGACTTGGAGTTTGCTTGTGGTGACCCAATTGGACAAGTGCTGACATGAGACCAGCTCAAGGGCACACAATGAAAGGGAAGGGGTCCCCCTTCCTCTGTACAAGGAGGAGCCTGCTGGGGTGATACAGCTCTCACAAAGGCACATGCCACATGCTGACTGGGTGGCCTTGGGCATGTGACTCTGCCTTTCTGGGCCTCTTCTTTCTCACTGGTGTGGGATGGGTAAACTTCTTTTGCTATGATTATCAAAAACTGTTACATCTGCTGACTTTTCCAAATCATGTGAAAATTAACATTTTGGAATAATTATCATGGAAATAGCATCCTGGAGTCATTTTCCCTCCAGAAGAGGTATGGTAACCTGTTCACGGGTCAAAGACCTACCTATGTGTTTTTTTCTCTAAATTGTTTATATCCTTGGCAAATTTCTTTCTGGAGTTTTCAGTTGTTGGTTTGTAAAAACTCTTTATATATTGAAGAACCAAGCCTTTTATCTGTTTTGCCCACATCTGCTCCAGGTCTTTTGACTGTGCTGTTGGTATTTTTTACAGAAGGTATTTTGTCTGTTTACATGTATTACATTTGTAAGTTTTAACATTTCTGAAGTTGGATATATCCATCTTTCCTTTATAGAGCCAGGATTTCTAAGTCCTGCCTAGGAAAACCTTGCCCAGTCAAAGGTTATCTGTGAACAAATGCATCTGTATTTTCTGCTAATATGAAGCCAGCTTGTTGATGATGAAATTGTGACTGTCTCGACATATGTTCTCCTCCAGCCCCCCTGCAGCCTGACCTGGAGGACAGGATATCGTCTGGCCCAGGCTGCCCACAATGGCCTTCCTGACACACCTGCTGGTCTGCGTCTTTGGCATGGGCTCCTGGGTGGCCATCAATGGGCTCTGGGTGGAGCTGCCCCTGCTGGTGACCAAGTTGCCCGAGGGCTGGTACTTGCCCTCTTACCTAACTGTGGTCATCCAACTGGCCAACATAGGCCCCCTCCTAGTCACCCTGATGCATCGCTTCCGACCCGGCTGCCTGTCTGAGGTGCCCGTGATCTTCCTTATCCTGTGTGTAGGCACAACTGCCTGCATCCTCCTAGCCTTCCTGTGGAGTATGACCTCCTGGATACAGGGTAGACAGCATAGTGTGGCCTTCATCGTCCTCACCTTCTTCCTGGCCCTGGTGGATTGTACTTCCTCTGTCACCTTCTTGCCCTTCATGAGCCAGCTGCCCACGTACTATCTTACCACCTTCTTTATAGGCGAGGGGCTCAGTGGCCTCCTGCCTGCACTGGTGGCCCTTGTCCAAGGCTCAGGTATCACCACCTGTGTCAATGTCACGGAGACACCAGGTACCACCTTGAACCCTGTGACCACTATGGAGACTTCCATCACTCAGGTACCTAGCATGGCCCAGAGCCATTATTGTACTGTGCCTTGTCCCCAGTCTAGGAAAGGGAAGATTTGCTTCTGCTATCTCCCTTGTTTGTTTGACATAACTACATCTTCCTTCCTTCTTTCCTTCCTTCCTTCCTTCCTTCCTTCTTCCTTCCTTCCTTCCTTCCTTCCTTCCTTCCTTCCTTCTGAGATTCAAAGATGATTTAAAAGTGATAGGAATTTGAACTGTCCCAGAGAGTGACCGGGGCTTGGGGCTCATCAGGGTGTGGAGGTGCATTCTGGGAGGGGAGAAGAGGAGATGGCTGACGAGCAAAGGTGACTTGTCATAAACTCAGATGGAGTCTGTCAAGTGACAAGACAAAGGTTGCCTCTTTCAGTCCTGAAAATATCCACGTCCCTCCCCAGTGGACCTTGGGGAGCTATGACTTTGTCCCACCTCAACCGGTTTAGAGTAATTGGTACTGAAGTCTGTCTTAGAGCGATGTATTCTGGCCTTTTAGTTATATTGGGGGGCTATCCTGAGTCCCCAAACAAAATCACAGACTGGGGAAATGAGGATCTGAGGTCGAGATGTCTCTGATCTCTCCAGGCCCAGGTTTTTATCTGGGGATCTGTGATGTAGCAGTTGTTTCTGACATTTCTGCCTCCCCCAGAGGTCTGGCTGACTGTGGCTTTGTCCCTCCACAGAGAACCCTTAGCCCTTCCCTGACGCCCCTCACCTGGCACCTGGAGAGCCGCTACCTGGCCCCACGCTTCTCGCCACTGCTCTTCTTCTTACTGCTCTCCTTCCTGATGGGCTGCTGCCTGGTCGCCTTCTTCCTCCTGCAGCGGCAGCCCTGGGGACGGCAAGGCTCCATAGAGGACCTCCTCCACTCCCAGGTCACCCTGCACTCGATCAAACCACGTGACACAGAGGACACCGGCTCAGTGGGCGCCCCTGTGAGCAGCCCAGGCAAGGGATCAGTGGAAGTCAGTGTAGCTTCACTCCGCCCAGCCCAGCTGGCCTTCATCTACTCCGTGGTAGCCTTTGTCAATGCGCTCACCAATGGTGTTCTGCCCTCAGTGCAGACCTACTCCTGCCTGCCTTATGGGCCTGTTGCCTACCATCTGTCTGCCACCCTCAGCTCCGTGGCCAGCCCCCTCGCCTGCTTCCTCCCCATCTTCCTGCCTAACAGGTATCCCACCCTACCCAGGGAACTCGAGTGGGGAATAACTCCATTTCAGAACCCTAAGTGCCAAACCCCACCTACTCACTGTCCAATATGTGAGGTGGTTGGTAATATGGTCTCCCAGATGTATGGGGTAACACAAAGCTTTGCCTATGTGCCTCTAGTGTACCTATCTGGAAAATGGGAGTGATAACACTTCTTCCTGTGATGTCTGAGAATGTGGTATGGGTTCTTCTCAGTGTTCTCCATCAGGGAAATGGAGATGGGCTTGTTCAGCCCTAGCTCCCTGCCTTTGGCTCAGCCAACCCCACCAAGTTGCCCTTCAGGAATACCTAGACAAAGATGTAATTGGGTCTACCAGAGTGGACGGGACCCTGGCTTAAAAGTATAAGGAGGTCTGACTCTCCCCCATGAAGAAACATCCACCTTGGAATCTCAGCGCTTAGAGGCCCTCCTGCCCTCTAGCCATTCAGTTTTGCTACAAACACAGGCCCAGCTGGGACCAAGAACAGGGGCAGGAGAGTGAGCCAGGAGAGTCCATCAGTTCACCCCAGGGAACAGAAAGAAGTCTGGGACAGAAAGAAGTCTGGGGACACAGGCTTAGTCCTAGAAATCTGACTGAGGTCACGTCAATGAAAAAAAGAGACACTGAAGAACTGACAGAGGCACAGAAAAGCTGGGGTCATGTGAGATGCGCTCACTCTGATGGAGGGAGGGCGCCTACTACACAACCCAGAACCCAGCTTGTTTCTCTAGACAGGACAAGGAGATGGTGCCCGTCAGTCTGGGTAGGTGAACTCTGTAGTGGGGCAGTCTCAGGTTGCGGAAACATAACGGAAGTAAAAGCTGCCCATGACAGTTTCCGAATACTTGGTCAGTCACTGCTAAACACTCATTCTTGGAGCAGGGGAAGGCATGGCCAATTCTCTGAGTCTCACCCAAGGAAAGCAATGTCCTCAGCTGATAGCCAGATTCTTCTAGAATTTTGGCCTCACCTCCTAGCTCATGGTTGCCCTCCCCAAGAGTAAGTGAGGATCCTGGAGAAAGTGTATTAACACCCTGAAGGACCCTGCAGAGATCAAAGCTCCTTCTGGTGGCTTTGACAAGGAGCTGATGTCATGAAGGAAGCTTTAGTCACACAACACTCAGAGCTGGGAAGGTGCCCACCACACTCCCATTGCGCAGGCAAGGATAGGTCAAAGAAGGGTCAAGGATCATTCTCAAGGCATGGGTGGCTGAACTGTGACCTGCTATGGAGAGATGAGGTCCTTGACACCTCTCAGTGTCCCTTTTAAGCTAAGTAGCCTGGGATGGTTTTTCCATAAAGGTCTAACCTCTAACCTTGGAGGCCCAGCCTACTCCCTGTCCATGAAGGGGACAGGAGCAGGCTTCTCAATGCCCTCTATGCCCTTCTCTGCTCCTCCACAGGTCGCTGTTATTCCTGGGGGTGCTCACAGTGTTGGGGACTGGCTTTGGGACCTACAATATGGCCATGGCTGCTATGAGCCCCTGCCCCATCCTGCAGGGTCACTGGGGTGGAGAAGTCCTTATCGTAAGTATCTACTCCCACTCTCACTTCTCAAGGCTGGGGAGCCCCGAAGACAACTCTGTTAGCCTTAAAAGCTATGGGTACCACTTCCCCCCTATCATTTGGGGGAGGGAGAGACACCTGGGTTTCCTTTTACTCTGGAAGGATGGTTCCTGTGCCACCCTTAGCCCTGGAGATTCATCTCCATAGGACCTCCTTGTAGTCAGGGGTCATTTCATCTCCCTTAGCTCCATGGAGTTACTCTTTGCCCTTGAGCCCTCTTCTCCCTCCATCCCCCCTGGTGGCCTTGTCCCGGCAGGTGCTCTCCTGGATGCTGTTTGTAGCCTGTCTCAGCTATGTCAAGGTGATGCTGGGTGTGATCTTGCGTGATCGGAGTCGCAGCGCCCTCTTGTGGTGTGGGGCAGCAGTGCAGCTGGGCTCTCTGATTGGTGCCCTGCTCATGTTCCCGCTGGTTAATGTACTGAAACTCTTCTCATCTGCTGACTACTGCAGCCTGGACTGCTCAGCCTAGGCTCGCCTGGCCACCACAGGACACCAGGTACCCCCATTGCTGAAGTTAAAAGCCAGAAGAGCCCAGAGACACAAAGGGTAACAACCCTTTGCCCTACTACCCCCACCCCAACCAACCCCAATCCCACATGGTCACAGATCTGGGTTTGGGGAGCAGCAAGGCTAGGCCTGAGCTTTTTAACACAATGACCTCCTCCCAACCTGGAGTTTCACAGTGCAGCCCCTCCCCCAACCCTGTGACCCAGTGCGTTTGAGCTGCAGTCTTCATTCTCAGTCTTTGGAGAGATCCGGTTTGTAGCGATCAGCTGGAGGCAGCCTAAGGATGTTAGGGGAAGATCCCTGGAAGATTAAGCTGCCCCTTGCTTACTGTGAGACCTTGGGGAAGTCTCTTTACTCTCTAGGCCTCTGCTCATTAAAGGAGGGCTGTAGTAAACAGCCTTTCGCTTGTAGGCTTAGGCATCTAACAGGTTCTCCTGAACTCTCTCCTCTGTGGACACACTTCTTAATACAACCTGGAGGTGATCAGAGGACTTGTGCAGGACCCTACCTCCATCCCTCTTCTACATCCCAAGCCTGTTGGTCCTGGGTCCCAGTACAGCCCTCTGCCTTCCCTGTCTCCTAGGATGGTGAGACACTGAGAGGAGTTGGGGTGGGGGGGCCTGCATCTGAGAGTAATCACGCCTCCCCCCAGACACATAGTGGCCAGTGAGGACCTCAGAGGGGTGGCTCAGGCAGAATGAGTTTCATCTGTAATTATTACTTTGTTTTGCATTTTGTTCCTTTTTATAAAAATTAAAGCTGTCTGTGCTTTCACACTAGGGGTCTGTGTACACACAAGAAGTCCCGTGAAGGCTACAGTGTATCAGCCTCATTCTAATCCAGTTTTGGGTCAAGGTCAAGAACCGAGGAAGCAAAAGCTGAGAGAGGCCTGATGCCAGCCCGCCCTTTTAGACGGTTGTCTTCCATGTCTTCCAGACTCGCACCACCTTGCACTCCTCTTTATTCTTAAAGTAGGGCTGGGGCGGTCATTGCTGCTTAAGGCTAAATCCCACGACCAAAAGTCAAAACACTTAAATGGTGCTCACCCGACTGCTCTGATATGTGTGCTCACACGGGGTGGGGGGGTGAGGGGAGCACTGATGGGTGGTACAGCACGCTGGAGACGGAAGCTAGGGGATCAAGTTCAAGAAATCCAGCCAGGAGTGGTGACACACACCGTTAACCCCAGCCTTAAGGAGACAGAGGCAGGCAGACCTCTGTGGCTTCAAGGCCACTTAGTTTACACAGTGAGTTCCAGGCAAGCCAGGAAGGGCTAAATACTGAGAGTTGTCTCAACAAACCAGAACAGCATGTACACGCGCGCGCACACACACAGAACACTTTCCTTACTTCCTGTTCACCCTTGCTAAGTAGCAGGAAATACAGAGACTTCCTTTTTGGACCTCAAGATTCAGGGAGTCACAAACCACTGTGCATCTCACACCTTTTGGTTCAATGGAAACAGAACCTGCTTGTACTCTTCCCGAGGCTGGATAGTACTCCACTGGGGGTGCCAAATTATCCATCCACATTTGAAGACACTGGGAGCAAAGTGGAGACTAAAGTAGCCCTCTGCGCAGGCAGAAGGGAAAGAAAGCAGTGTTGTTATCCAATGGATAAGCTTCAAGTCTGGCATCTGTGGGCATCAGAGTCGCAAAGATAGAAACACAAAAGCTAGGCACGGATCTCAGTGGCAGTGTGCCATGGTTCCGTCCGTCCCAACACCGCCTAAAACAAGAAAAAGGTTTCTGGAAATTGCAAACAGAAAATTCCTCTCTTCGCATAGGGAGATGGATGTGATCCACCACACAGATACTCTTCAAACATCTCATGATGGATCCTCCAGGAAGATGACTGGACAAGGCCTTTGGTCACACAGCACATTCTGAACTCCCCTGGGAATAGAGTGGCCATGAATGTCAGCTGACTGTCTTTATCCAAGCTCAGATCTTTATGACAGCCTTTAGATATGACATATCTTTCGATCAGCGTGATACCCTGAAGTAGGCGTCTGCCCTCCTCGGGCAGGCAGACACGGATGCAGATTTCCTTGATATTCCTGGTAAAGCCCCCAGGTCCTCTGCAGAGCAGTCCTTTGTTGTAAGATAGATTAGAGCTTTTGCTCCAGTCTGCTTTCCGATGTCACGATAAACACTGTGACTAAAAACAGCCCGGGAGGAAGAGGGTGTGGGAACCTAGAGCCAAAAGCAAGGAGAAACGATGTTTACTGGCCCCCTCTCTCTGGCTTCTCTTCACCTAGCTTTCTTACACAACCCAGGGCCACCTGCCAGGGTGATACCACTCACAGTGGGCCGGGTCCTCCCCCATCAATCATTAATCAAGACGATTTCCCACAAACATGGCAACCTCCCTCGGCTGAAACTCCCTCTTCGCAGGTGACTCGGTTAAGTCAACAAATCAAAACTGTCCGGGACAGGCTCCTTCAGCTTACAAATAGACTGGAGGCTCATAGGGACAGAATTCAGATGTTCTCTCCATAAATACCCTGAAGAAAATGAAAACCGTCTCCTCTTGGTGTGTCAGGGAGAGTTGATTTGCTTGGAGTACCAGAGGGTGGAAGCTCGGGCCTTGTACTCACTAGGCACACTCCGTCCCTCAGCTGTCTCCACCCCCAGCCAGGGTGCACTCGGGGTTTGCACTTTCCTTTAAACGCCCAGTCAGGATGTGGCCGTGGGTATCCAGAGAGTGGCATAGATGAGTCCAAGAGTAACCAATGAGCATGGAGGGCACAGACAGCCATCTTGGCTCACACTCTGTAGAGGGAGGATAAGGCAGTGTGCTGACGTTTGGGAAGTCACCTCCGTGTGGGGATTTGCTCTGGTTTGACTGTCACCCCATCTTAGGTGCCTCCAGCTTGTAAACTGGCCCAGAGCGGCATGGCTCAACTTCTCCTCAGCATACTGGTGGGAAGAGCTTTGCTCCCAGGATTCTTACGGGTTAAGCAGCTGTGGATACACAGTGTTCAGTACCATCTCCACCAACAGGGGAGTGCCCTGCTCATCACAGACATTTGCTGCCCATCCCACCACCCCAAGGTGAGCCTGGCTGGCCAGTGAACTGCTGGGATTCTCTGTCTTTGCCTCCTCAGCGCTGGGATTATAGAAGCACGCAACCCCACTGTGCCCCAGCATTTTAAAATACGGGTTCTGGGGGTTGAACTCAGGTTCTCACTCTTGCAAGGCAAGTACTTTACTAAGTCACCTCCCCAGCCCCAAGTCTTGAGCCTGGCCCCAGATGTGGGATGTTTCTTAGCCCACTGAATGGCCAACCAACAAGAGAAGTCAGCAGAGAGGGCCTGTAGTCAGTCCTAATTGCTGGGGAGGCCAAGGCAGGAAAGTCACTGGAACCCCAGAGTTTAAGGGTAACCTGGACAATATAACAAGGCCCTGTCTTTTTAACAAAAGAGAAAGCAATCAGGTCTCTGGACACAGCCTGAGGTTAGCATGGAGCTTGGCTAAAGATGCTGTCCCCAGGCAGGTGGGAGCAAAGCCTGAGAAGGTGTCTGGGAGCCACAGAAATACCTCCTAGAACATTCCGAACAGTCCGTGTGTTGCCCTGAATGCACTTTGTGGGGTAACCTTGAAAGGACCACAAAAGATATAAAATGGCTAAGACACCACTGGGGTGCTCTGGAGAGAAAATGCCACCCTGGCAGAGGGCCTTGGCTGGGTGAACTGGGCGAGGGCCAACACAGAGCAGAAATGTGGACTTTGTCCTTCCTTCTGCTCTCGTAGAAATGCCTTTGAGGACCTGGTGACCCCTGGAACAAAGGCACTCAGGAACAGGACAGGACAGCGAGTGTAGGACCTGAGGGGAGATGAGAGCCAGAGCCAAGGTGAGGTTCCTACCTCCACCCAGGAACCCCAGTGAGAGCCACTGCACTCCCTCAAAGTGGGGAGTCCCCTGGAGGAAGTCTATCCTGACATTTTGTTGGTGTGGTTCACCCAGGGAGATGTTCAGAATGGCCCAGAAGAAACGAGCCAGAAACCAGCCCGTTCTCTGGCTCTGTGAAAACCCGGTCCAGCCTGTCCTACCTTTGGTCTAGGCAAATCCTGTTCCTGCCCAGAAATCTTAGATTCCCACCCAGTTCCTGCACAGCTGGTCCTTCCTTCCTGACCTGGGGCAACCCACAGCCTTATAGGACAAAACACTCCCCCTGGGCGTGGCCTTACTCTGCCTTTAAAGGCGAGAGAGAGTGTGTGTGTGTGTGTGTGTGTGTGTGTGTGTGTGTGTGTGTGTGTGTGTGTGTGTGTGTGTGTTCTAGCCTGTGGACGGAAACTGGCCAAGGCTGAACTGTTCACCCTGCACTCCACCCTGCCTCACCCTGAGAAGGGTCATGAAGGACTTTCACGCCTTAATTCCTGGAACTAGGGAACATGCAGGCCAGGGGACTTTGCAAGTAAATGAAGGGAGCAGGCTCTAAAATTGAAGCTTATGTGGAATTGTCTGAGTGGGCTCCATAAATCCACATCAGCCTCAGTACTCAGAGAATCACAGGAGGTGCCAAGGGAAAGGCATGGAAGTCTGGGGCCAATGAGAAAATCCTGAAGGCCTCAGTGGTTGGCCAGGGTCAGAAGTGGAACCCAAACAGAGAGGCAGGGAGGGAACTAGCATCTCATCTTGCAAATGTGCACGTTGGTTTCTGAGCACAACCTTAGAGATTGTGAAAGAGGTCAAATTTCCTAGAGCCTCCACCCAGATGGCCAATATCCTCATTTTCGTGCTGGGAGACCTTGGCTAATTCTAACCTACAAAACTATAGTCAAGGGGTTGGGGATTTAGCTCAGTGGTACAGCGCTTGCCTAGGAAGCGCAAGGCCCTGGGTTCGGTCTCCAGCTCCAAAAAAAAGAACCAAAAAAAAAAAAAAAAAAAAAAACTACAGTCAACTGAATTTTGATCCGTTGATCACCATGCAGCCCAGATGGTCTCAAACTCCCCATCCTCCTGAGAGCCAGGATCAAGGGTGTGTACTTCCAGGCCCACATTTTCTATCTATCTATCATTATATTTGAGTACACTGTAGCTGTCTTCAGACACACCAGAAGAGGCCCTCAGATCTCATTACAGATGGTTGTGAGCCACCATGTGGTTGCTGGGATTTGAACTCAGGACCTCTGGAAGAGCAGTCAGTGCTCTTAACCACTGAGCCATCTCTCCAGCCCAGGCCTACACTTTCTTAACTGCTGCTGTGTGGTAGCATTTGCAGCATCAGTAAAAAAAAATGGTGAATGGCATTTCCTTTTGCGATCTCACAGCCCCTTGCTCTTGGATAGAATGTCCTTGGGTAGCCTGATGACCACAGAGGATGCCAGGCTGTAGACACTCAGGTCCAGATGAGAGGAGGACCAGGGTCCCCTGGAAAGGGTGCTACACAATCAGGATACAACATGATTGATCCGGAGGTGAAGAGACGCCTCAGAGGTTAAGAGTACTGAATGCCCTTGACGAGGACCCAGGGCTCAGTTCCTGGCACACACACTGGGCAGATCACAGATCCCTGAAACTCCAGGGATCCAAGGGCCTCTTCTGCCCTCCTCGGACACCTGCATTCACTGGCATGTCCTGACACAGATGTCGTGCTTACTGGCTCCGAGCTCTTCCTAGCGAGCTGCGCTGTAAATGCCAAGGTTCACACTAAAGATTCATCCAGAGGAAAGAGGACCCAAGAAGCTGGGAACAGAAAATCAGGCCAGGATGGCTTTGGCGTCAAGCACACCCCATGTGAAAACAGGCACATACATTGGGTCTGTCTCACACTAAGCACCCCCACCTGCCCATCTCCCCAGAGGTCTGCCCTGGCGATATCAGCATCGTGGTTTTATGGGGCCTTCTCTGCTTAGCCCCAGGACCAGAGGCCGCTCTTGCCATCACCTGTGGCAGATCCTTTTCTGGAGTGGGTGCTACCCTCAGCTTTCTTCAGTCCATTCTCACAGAATCCCTCTGAAAGGATTCCTATACTCAGTCCAGGTTTGTGCATAAAGCAACCAAAGCTCTGTGTGTGTGGTGGTCTATGATTTTAATCCCAGGAGGCAGAGACAGCTGGATCTTTGTGAGTTCAAGGCCAACCTGGTCTACATAGTGAATTCCAGGACAGCCAGAGCTACAAAGTGATATCCTGTCACAAACAAATCAACACACACACACACACACACACACACACACACACACACACACACACAGAGGAAGGAAGGAATAGATCAAAGCTCAGAAGGGTTAAACACCTTGCCTGGGCCCCAGCACCAGTTTGGCTTCAGAAGCTGGCTTGCTAAGACTGGAGTTCGATCCCCAAAACCCAGCTGATGGAAGGAGAAGGAAGAGAATCGACTCCCACAAATTGTCCTTTGATCTCCACACACATACTGTGGCACGTGCATCCCCACCACATGGAGGATAGCTTTCGGAAAAGGAAGGGTTAAACTGCAGCAACAAGGAAGCAAGAAAGCAGTCTTTAGGGCAAGTTGAGCAAGAGCAGCCAGATCCCGGCCTCCTCTCTGCCTTCCCCAACCTAGGCGCTGTCAGGAACGGGACGGGACGGACGTGCTTTTAATCCAGATGTATTAGATGCTCCCCTGGGTTCTGAGCCTCAAACCCAGGCCATCAGGCTTGGCAGCAAGCTCCCTTACCCACTGGGCCATCTCTCCAGCTTCTATTGTCCTTTATGTCCTGGTTTGGAGGTCTGTTGGTAGTCCCTCTCAGAGTTAGCCTACGGACCAGCAGCCTAAGGCTGGCGTCCTGACTTCTCACCGGGAGTACAGTGGCCCAGAACGGACCGAGGCCACAGTCCCCTGACTTCCTTGTGTCAAGGATTGGCCACATTAAGGCAAAAGGGTTCTGATGAGGCATAAAATTCTGGCGCAGGACTTGGACCCGCAGAGTAAGATGAAAACACCGAGAGCTGGAGAGGCAGAGGCCCACCATTCACTCTGGGTGACCAGAGGACACGAAGGGTTTCCAGTGATTTTTTTTTCCTTTGACACTTTTATGTACTTTGAATTTTTCTTTCACTTTGCCTTTCTTTCAAAATTCAATAAGATCTAAAGAAAGAAAGAAGGCTATAAGTAGATCCCATTGTTTAATTCACCTTCAGCAGCTTCCGCTGGCTGCCAAGGTCACCTGCACCTGACTTAGATTTTTTTTTTCTTTCAGTACTTGGCTGTGTTTCCTGTGAGCTATGGACTTTCTTTGTTTCAGAAGTTCTGTCTTTAGATGGGGCTCCATGTCCCCTGTGAAGAGTGATTTCTCTTCCTCCTTGGCCTAGTGAGCTAGGCTTTGCTTTGGGGCCTACTGATAGTGGTCTGGGAACAGCATGGTCAGAATGAGTTTGTCCCGACTCTCTGGGGACGTGGCTAGGCTCTGGACTCCCGCAACCGGGGGTTCTAGTCCTGCTTCCTGCTCAGTTGCAGTGCGGTGCTCAGGGAGCTTGCTGTAACTCTTGGGGTTCCTGTCTCATCATCTGAAAAAGAGTTGAAACAAGAAACCTGAGGCCAGAACCAGTGTGAACGAAACAAGGATAAACCCATCCATCCTGTGTTCCTGCTGCGAGCCTGTCACGTGCTTGTGCTGTATGCCAGCTGCTTTCGTTCCTTTCCTTCTGATTTGACAGTCAGTTCTCTCAGACCATGTAGGTCCCAGGGATCAAACTCGGGTTATCAGGCCTAACAGCTAGTGCCTTTAACTTCTGAGCCATCTTGCCAGCCTGGTGTGGCTTTCTAAAACCAGGGTGTCAGGGTATAACCCAGTCTGGCCTCAAACTTAGTACTTCTACCTCCTGCTCCACTTCCAGCTGCTATGCACTAGCGCCTAACAAGAGTTAGCGGGTTTAATCTCCGAAGAATGACTGAGGCCATGCCTGCATAGCGGCCCCAGATGCTTTTTTGGAAGCACAAACCCTTCTGACTAGCTCTCCATGGGGAAGCCTTCCACCCGCCTCTTAGAGACCGCATTAACACTTGGGAAGTCGTTGAGAGTAACGTGCAGAAGAGAAGGGTAGGGGCAGTACGTTGAAGCAGGAGTATTCCTCACACATCCCTCCCATTCCTCAGTGGTACCCATGGAAGTGCCTTTGCAGGTCCTTCCATCCATGACAAACTTGGCCAGTTTCTCCATCATCTAGAGTCTGAATAAGGCACGTGAATTTCTCCGCCCAAAAGCTTGTGGGTGAAGTGATATAATGGGTTTTCTAGCCCCAAGACTCCAACAGGCCTTGCCGCTTTGGTAATGGACTTTGAACCTTAGTTAAGAAGGCATGTCTGAACTCAAGGAAGAGAGAGCACAAGGTTGGCCAGAAGCTCCTGCCTGCGGCAGCAGCACATCTGGAGGAGGTCAACAGGAGGTGTGGAGTCTGATCCCAGCTGCACACACGACTCTGGGCGACCCCAAGGTGAAGTGTCAGGTTGTCTGGAACACAAGACTGTGGGCGTGTGTAAGTGTGTTTGCACATAGCCCTCGTGTTATTGGTTTCTTGCGAACCAGCTCCCGCTGGGCTGCACTGAATGCAATGTGGGATGTGACCATTGGAGGGCACTGTCGTTCAAAAAAGAGGGAAAAGTGTCTGAGGGCAGGAATGAGCTGGGGTCCTCAGGAAGGCTTTGGAGATGAGGCCTCAGAGAGGCCCTTCATCACAGCCAGCCTCCTACCAGAAAGAGACTTCTCATTTACAATTAGAATCGGATTTCAGAGGTGAGGAAGTGACCTCATGTACTGGGTTACACAGCAAGTGTATGACACATCGGGAATTTGATCTATGCCCAGCCTTCTCGGATGTAATTTCTTCAGGGAACTCCTCTAGCCCAAGTCTCTCAGTCCAGCCCTGGCATACCCTCCCCAGTATCGGTAGCTTTTTTGATCTCTCTTTCTCTCTATAGTGGGAATAAGGCACTGAGAGGTTGAGCTATTGCCTAAAGTCACACAGACAATGCATGAGTGTTGTGGGTTAACCTGACCCTGACCACCCATACAGCTGGGATCCTGGGAGCAGACACAAAGTAAAGCATGACACCCATCCATACACACACACACACACACACACACACACACACAAACACACACACACAAACCACACTCACACACACACTCATACACACACCACACACACTCACACTCACACACAAACACACACCACACACACACTCACACACTCACACATACACACACTCACACTCATACACACACCACACACACACCCCATACCACACACACACACTCACACACACATAGACAAACACACAAACATACACACTCACACACACTCACACTCATACACACACCACACACACACCCCATACCACACACACACTCACACACACATAGACAAACACACAAACATACACTCACACACACTCACACTCATACACACACCACACACATACTCACACAAACTCACACTCATACACATACCACACACACACACCACACACTACACACACCACACACTTACACACATACACACCCACCACACACAGACACACAAACTCACACTCATACACATACCACACACACACTCATACACACACACTCACACACACTCACACTCATACACACACCACACACACAAACCACACTCACACACACTCACACACATACACACACTCACACACTCACACATACACACACTCATACACACACCACACACACCCCATACCACACACACACTCACACACACAGACAAACACACAAACACACATACTCACACACATCACACACTACACACACCACACACTTACACACATACACACACACCACACACAGACACTCACACAAACTCACACTCATACACATACCACACACACACATACACACACCACACACACCCACACACACCACATACACTCACACACATACACACACCACACATACCACACACACACATTCACATACACTCACACTCATACACACACCACACACACTCAGACCTTCACACACATACACACACCACACATAACACACACACACACACACACACACACACACACACACTAATGCTCACATAGGTATCTGATCCTTGGGTGCCTCTCTGTGTGCAGAAGCACAAACTCACCACGTCCTCCTCTATGACACTACAGTGGTACCATATCTATGGTGATAATCAGGGGAGGCCTCTCTCGTAAGGACCCTACTGAGGTGTTTTGCTTCCCACAGGTACCTTGTTCTTGCAGCCTGAGTGCCCATGGGTAATCCCTTCCCCTGCATTCCCACAGGTCCACCCAGGACAGCAGCAGGAACAAGACGGGCCAGAGTGATGGAAAACAGAGTAAAGCCATCAAGAGGCCAAGATAAGAGCTGGAGAGATGGTTTAGAAGTTAAGAGCATTTGCTGCTATTGCAGAGGATAAGGGCTCCATTCCTAGAACCCATGTGGTGGTTCATAATTCCACTTCCAGAGGATCAGGTGCCCTCTTCTGACCTCTGTGAGCACCAAGCATGCACACACTGCACAGACGTACATGCAGGCAAATCACTCACACGAAAAACAAAATGGGTGAATCTAATTTTTAAATAACAAAGCCAAGGCAAGGGTCAAGGGAAGGTGGTGGTGACTGAGATGGCTGGGGTGGCTTTGCAGGGAAGTGAAGTCTGACTGCACAGTAAAGGAAGAATTGACAGGTCTCGAGGAGTTTGATATGTGGGCATGTGAGAATTGTCATCAAATGTAACCAAATGTGTTGATATCCCATGTCAAGAGATGAGTTATCACGTGTCAAACCCTAGCAAGTTAAGACAAGGGCAAGTATCTGTTGGAAATCATTTCTGGTGATCAGTGTTTGTGGCTGCAGGGTTCTTACAACACTGCTGCTGCTGCCTGAAGTCTTTTTTTTTTTTTCTTTCTTTTTTTCGGAGCTGGGGATCGAACCCAGGGCCTTGTGCTTGCTAGGCAAGCGCTCTACCACTGTGCTAAATCCCCAACCCCCCGCCTGAAGTCTTTAGGAGGACGGAGGATTCCTTCTGAGTCACTCTGGAGCAGGCGACAGAGGGAACCGTACTGCTCACTGGCCTCAGAAGTGAATCCATTCATCACACAAGATGGTCCTAGCTCTCATGCAAACAGTTACAGCTGGAACCACAGTTTATATGGGTGTTGGAAGCCACCCTTGGGGGCCTTGGAGGAAACATTTCCTTTTCTTTTTCCTTTCCTCTTTTTTTTTTTTTTTTGTTGTTGTTGTTGAGATTTTAGTTTTTAATAATGTGTGTTGTTTTCATGTGTTTATGCAATACAGTGCAGTGACTTTGGAAGCCACAAGAGGGCACCAAAGTCCGTGAAACTGCTATAGACAGTTGTGAACCACCCAACAAGGGTGCTGGGAACCAAATACCGGCCCTCTGCAAGAGCAACACACGTTCTTAACCTCTTAAACCACATACAGTGTATTAACCATTTCTAAGTGTCCACTTTGGTCAGTTCAGTAAATTAACCTGGTTAGCCACCTGTTCCCATCTGTCTCCCACACCGTCTTGTCTTTCTAAACCAAAACTCTAGGCACTAACTCCACCGTAGACCTCAGCCAGCCCCTGGCCACCACCACTCCACTCGCTATGTTGAATGGAGCTGTTGGCACCTTCCAAGGGGTGTTATGCAGTATTTGTCTTTCTGAGAAAAGCTTCTTTCGCTTGCTTGTGTGTCTTCAGGGTTTGCCCACAAGTACCACATTAGGATTTCCTCCCTTTTTAGACCAAATTATATCCCACTGTGTGTACTTGCCACTAGGTAAATGATCTTTTATTTCCTTGGCGTCCTTGTCATCTAACCTAGGCCCAGTCCTGTAAGATTCTAGCCTCCGTGCAATCTAATCTAGGCCTAGGATGTTTTCGGCTTCTGAGACGTACTGCTCACCCTTTCTTGTTCTTTCTGGTCTCTGGCTGGCTTAGCTATTCTGGCTCAAACCCCTCGCCAGGCTGACTGATTCAATCTGGGTTCTCTCAGCCTCTGACTTTTTGCTCTGCTTGGCCTCAAACTAACTTGGACAGTCTGTTCTGATCTTCTGCCTCCTCGTCCTCTGGCTTGTTCTGTCTTCACCTGTGTCTAGCGTGTTCTCTCTCCGAAACCTGTCTCTTCAACTGTCCCGGTAAAAACTGCTTCCTTCCTCTCTCTGCACTGCCTCTCTAGTAGCCTCCCTTCCCCCTCTCTTGTCATGAGAGTTGGGCAGATCCCATTCTGTCAAGTCTTTCTCTGATTCATCACTTTGTCTGATTGACTTCAAACATGGGAGCTTCCTTCTACCAACTAGCTGTATCTTCATTGTTTTAGGGTAAAGATGAGATTGAAGGGCATGTCGGTATTCCAGCCAGAGGGACTGAAGGACAGCTCTAGATGCTGTCCAAAGCTTACGAAATCTTACTCTGAACTTCTCCTGGGAGTCACACAGAGTCAGGAAACCGTCTTTCTCCTCATCCCTCTCTGAAGCCTGGGCAGTGGAGTCAGGAATGCTCACAGCACCCGGAATCACTCACTGCACTGTGTCCCAGGCCCAGAGGAAGAAGGCAGCCGAGCGTGGAGCCTTTCACCATCTCTTGGTACTGGCTCATTCACGTTTCTAATGTTACCTGGCCAGGGAGGAGGCGCTCGCTTTACTCCTGGTGGACATCTACCATCCCGTCATCCCAGGGCATCTTGGTGGATGCTATGCTTGGTGGATGCTATGCTTGGTGGATGCTATGCTTGGTGGATGCTATGCTTGGTGGATGCTATGCTTGGTGGATGCTATGCTTTGTGGATGCTATGCTTGGTGGATGCTATGCTTGGTGGATGCTATGCTTGGTGGATGCTATGCTCTGGCCAGCCTTGAGCATTTGCCTCTTTGCTGGGAGAGCAGTACTTCTAGAGGTCTTGACCACATAGTGCAGAGATGGTGGGGCCTCTATAGCCAAGGGCTCTGAAGAGATCCTCACCTGCTTTGGGGGGCTCTTGGCATTCCCTGGCTTGAAACCACATCTCCACTTCTTTCAACTTTCAAAGTTACCACTTTGTTACACTGTGCCCTCTCGGTGTTTACCTGTGTGCTTGTGGTGGTAATAAAGATCCCCTTAGACAGCCCTCATGCTGTGGTCCTTAACTTAATTACATCTGCAAAGATCCACTTCCCAAATAGGGTCCTACTAACAGAATGCAAGGGTTAGAACTTTGGACTTGCTTGCATGGCCAATATCCAGGCTCCTGTACATCGGCTGCAGTGGTCATGGGACACCTCCCTGCTTGATGGGCATGTTCTGCATACAGACTGTGGTTAGTCTGCACCCTTGTCATGTTGTGGGCCTGTCCCCAGGGTGGCCACTGGAAGTGCCAGAGCCAGTGCTGGCCCTGCTTACAGTATAACCTTCAAGTCCTTGGTGGGTCATGGCTTCCTCTGCTAGTGTCCAAGAGAAAGTCTGACGATTGCAACTGGGTGTGCCTACAGCAGAAACATGCCGCCATTCTGTGGCTAGCCCTCCTGAGCTCGGCCGGAGTTCCTGAGGGCTGGAAACACTGCCCACCTTGGAACCAGGAGGGCGGTCATCTGGGATGCCCTGGCCTGATGGGGGAGGGGCAAGCATAGTGCTACTGAGGAAAATGATGGCAGGGTGACGGATCTTCTGTCCCCAGGGGCAAGGCCTATGTCCCCTCCATTCACTCGGCCCAGCTGATGCACACCTCTCACCAGAGCCCTGCCCTTTCCCATCATCTGCAGGGCTCAGATGAAAGCAGAACCCATTAACCCCTTCCTGCCCCCCTTCACTTTGCAGCTGTCACGCTCGGCAGAGCAGGGAGGGGACTGAGTAGTTAATCACCATCACAGAGCAGTCTATCAGCTGCTCAGCTGTCTCTGTCATCGGCTGCCAGCCGGCCTCGACCAAGGGACAGCCTGCAGCAGCCACACTATAGGTTGGTCCCTGGGGACGACCCCAAGATTCCAGCCATGTGACCTCCAGCATCAGAATCCATCTAAGAACTCTTGAGTTCCCCAAGCAGCACCGGTCCTTCTGCAGGGCCTCACGACAGCCCACCTCCTCCTAGAGGCCCTCCTTAACGACATTGCTCTCCGTCACCTACCTGCTCTGCTTCTATTTACCTCAGCCTGGCTTTCAGCTTGCCTGAGATTGCAGGTGTGAGCTGCCTTACCCTGTGGTGATGGCTGGTTTATGCAGTGTCAATATGTGCGGTATGTGTTTGTGTGTAGTATGTGTGGAGAGCCTGTACATGTGGGAAATATGTGTATGTGTATGTCTGTTAGCACAGTGTGTGTAGGTGTGTGCCTATGTGTGCATACATGTGTAGGTGTGTAGATATGTGTGCATACATGTGAAGGCATGAAGTTGATGTCTTCCTCCAACACTGTCCACCTTACTCATTGAAGCAAGGACTCTCAGCTGAAACCGGCGCTCACTCATGGACAGTCTAGCTACCCTGCTTGTTCCCAGGATCCCCTAGAACGGAAGGCATGCCACCTTATCTATCCAGCACTTCGTATTGGTTCTTGGGGTGCTAACTCTGGCCCCCGAGACTGTGTGATAAATGCTTTATCCACTGAGCCACCTCACAGCTCCTGTCGAAGTTTTTATTTAGTGCTGGAGATCAAATGTAGGTTTTCGTGAGTGCTAGTCAAAAACTCTACTTATTTACATCCCCTGTCCCCCGTGGGTCTGTTTCTGGGTGGCTGTTTGGAAGTGGCAGAGGCCCTGCTTACAGTCTGACCATCATGTCCTTGATGATGCATCTTCCCTCTGCTCGAGGCCAAGGGAAAATCTGGTAAGGGCGAATGGGCATGCCCACAGCAATAAGCAATAAGTTCCGTGGCTAGTCTCTCCTGAGTCCTGCCTCGGGGTTCCGGGCAGTCGAAGACACTGTCCATCCACCCTGGAAGCAGGAGTGCTGTCCTGTGGAATGCACTGATGTGACTCGTTTCATCCCCAAAAGCGTTTGCCTAGAGCCACCCTGCGGACTAACCTGCTGGGGTGTGTTGGCTCCCTAAGGCTCTCATCAGATCACCCTAAGCTGGTCTCGGACCTCAAAAAGATGCATCTTCTTGAGTCTGGAGGCCAGAGGCTGAGACCTGTCAACCTGGGAGACAGGGCATCACTGAACAGCCCTGGAAAAGCCTCCTCCCCCATTTTATTTCTAGCAGATGTGGGCAGCAGGCTAACCTCTGCCTTTGGCCAGCTTCCATCTTCCCTGGCTTGCAGACATAGTATTCCCACAGTGAAAGCCTGCCTCAAAAACTACAAAGGAACAGAATGTGTGTCTGGATGGGGAAGACGGTTCAACAGTTGAGAGTTCTTACTACTTTTGCAAAGAATTCAAGTCTAGTCGCTCCGGGCACATAGAGTAGCCCGCAATCACCTGTAACTACCGCATCAGGGTATCTAACACTCTGGCTACTGAAGGCACCGCTCCCCCGCACTTGCGCGTGCGCTTTACACACACACACACACACACACATATACCACACACGCGCACACACACACCACACACACACACACCACACACACCACACACACATACCACACACACCACACATACACACCACACACACACCACACACACACACCACACACACCACACATACACACCACACACACACCACACATACACACCACACACACACACCACACACACACACCACACACACACACCACACACACACACACCACACACACCACACCACACACACACCACACACACCACACACACACCACACACACATACACCACACACACACACATCACACACACATCACACACACACCACACACACACACACATACACCACACACACACACATCACACACACATCACACACACACCACACACACACACACACACACACACACACACACACACACACACAACCACTTTAAAGTTAGACACTGAAAAACTATCCAGGTCTCTGCCTCAGAATGGGGGAGACCCAGTAAAGGACTCTGGTATTCCACCAGCAGGAGAGGGGCAGGCCTGGAACCATGCTCCCTGTTAAGACAGCTTCTGGGGTATACACAGTAAGCACCAGGAAACGTGTTGGTCTAATTAATGATGAAAAGGCTCTTCCACCCAGAAGACCAACTCAGAACTTCAGGCGCTGAGCCTGGGGGGTATGGCTGGTGTGCAGTGCAAGAGCCTAGGGCCGAGCCATCTGCAAGGAAGTGAGGGGAGCAGCTGCAAACGGTGCCTAAGTGGGAACATCCTGGAGCCTAAACTTTCTCCCAATCGTCAGGAAGAACCATTAGAGGACATCCTGTGTGTGTGTGCACACATGCATGTGTCACTGACTATGTGGAGGCCAGAGGATATCTGGTGGTCTCTTGCTCTCTACCTTAATCCTTTAAGGTAGGGCCTCATGGTGACCCTGAATGAAGCCTGGGGTTTTAGCTAGGCTGGCAGCCAGCAAACCCTAGTGGTAGTCTACCCTGCTCAGAGCTGGATTTACCAGCATCGAACCAGCAAGACAGTGGTTGGTTTGTTACATGGGTGCTGGGCTCCAAACTCCGGTCAGTAATGGCTGTTGATGGATGAGCTATTTTCTGCAGCCCAAGGGGTGAGGATTTTTTTAAATCGGGACACAGTATTGTCAAATGCTTATTTCTGCTTTTTCTCATAATTAGTATGTAAAGTGGCAGTACATTCCCTGGGTTTAAGATCAGCAGGTAGAACCAGATACAGCCTCACCACTGAGCTACTGTATCCCCAGTGTGTGTTCTCTTGTGTTTTCCCTCCCCCCATCTCCCTCTCCCCCTCCCCCTGTCCCTATACCTATCTCTAGCTTTTCAAGACATTATTTCTCTGCCTAGCTGTGACTGTCTTTAAATTCACTATGTAGATCAGGCTGGCCTCAAATACAGAGATCCTCCTGCCTCTGCTTCCCAGTGTACCATCACCATAGCTAGGATTACAGGTCTGGGTCACCAAGTTCTGGGCCTTTCTCTTTTCTGATAACTGGTTCTCATCTAGGGATGCAGATGTAACGGCAAGTGTCCGCATTTGTGGCCATGCACTGAGAACAATGGAGTAGTAAGACAGGAACCCAGGTTCCTAAACGGTCGAACATGCGCCAATCTTAGAGTGCCTGCCTTTAGTCAAATGCTTATTTCTGCTTTTTCATGAATGATAGATGTCTCTACCTTGTTTAACCTGACTTGGCAGGCCTCCCCGGCTCACCTCACTGCCAGCACACATAGCCTCACTCACCTGGTGGATCCTCTCTGCCTCTCTATACAGTGAATACCAACCCCTCCGGGCATCTTTCTGGGGCATCTTTCTCAGGCTTTAATCCCTTTCTCTCTCCTGCTGAAACCTCAGGCAAGCTCTCATCCTTTTTGCTTCCCCACCCGGTCTTGTCTCAGACTGGGCCTCCTCTTGGGAGCTGTTCGCGGCATCTTCCTTTCTGGGAACTTGTTCAGTGTCCGCGGGTTCCCATTGTTGCCCTTCTCTGGCACCCACCAAGTTGTAGTCTGTCAGTTTGTAAGTCTTTTGGAGCTCTGGAACGTCATGGAGCCTTTCATGGTGCAGATAGGAGTCAACAGAGATGTAGATACGGGTGGGACAGTTAACAATGTGAATTCTCAGTTTGTCCCATCCCCCAACCCCCCACCCCCCCGCAAAGCTTTTATTTCAACCCTGCTAGTGGTGACCGAACGGGAGAACAAAGCGGCCGCTAGAGGGCGCTAGAACTCTGCAACAGAGCTGGGTGGGCGGGGCCTGGGGTGGGAAATGAACGAGGCCAGGGCGGAGTCAAGTTGTGCAGGAAAGGGCTGATCCCTCCTACCGACTAATGTCCTGGAACCGCGCGCCCCTCCCGCCGCAGATAATTAACTGGAGCCAATAAAACGCTGATGGCGGCGCCTTTGTAGGCACTGCGGCGGCATTGTTATGGAAAGCGCGATCCCCACCCGCCCCGTCCCCGCAGCTGGCCCGGAGTCGCCCGAGCCACCTGGACGGGACCCCGGACCCGCGCCGGCCCATCTGCCGCGCCGTCAGCTGCGGAAAATAGGGGAGGCGGGCCGCTCCGAGTCTGAGAGTCTACAAAACTTTAGGTCAATGGTGGCACTGGAAACCCGCCTGCGCGCAGCCGAGATCAGACAGGCAGGCCGGATTTTTCGTGGAATGCTTTGAGCGCTGTCCGTGCCTCAAGCCCCAGAGAAAGTGTCCGCGATGCTCACGGAAACCCAGGCGAGGGATCCAGCTCTGTCCTCTATAGTTCGCTCCCTTTCAGCTGACGAGTTCATGGGGATTACCTCACGACTCAGCTCACTTCTGGCGGTCAAATGGGGGACCCAGGGCTTCCAGCCCAGTCTAGTGATCATCCATCTGGTACCTTCAATCCTGCCTAGACTGTAGTCACATGTTGATTGTCCCCTGTCCCCTCGGTAGAGCGGACAGAGGGCTGTCTTTCCTCAGAGAGAAGTGGAATAGTAAGCGACGGGAAGTTTTTAAAGATTTATTTATTTATTATATATAAGTACACTGTAGCTGTCTTCAGATACACCAGAAGAGGGCATCGGATCTCTTTACAGATGGTTGTGAGCCACCATGTGGTTGCTGGGAATTGAACTCATGACCTCTGAAAGAGCAGTCCGGTGCTCTTAACCGCTGAGCCATCTCTCCAGCCCGACAGGAAGTTTTTAAAAGACAGCGCCAGGGTGTCTTTTCAGTACCAAACCAAGGTACTGTGTATTTGCTGAACCTCTGGGGACCTCCATCACTAACTTGTGAGTTATGCTTATTTAGGATCCAATAGAATCCTCAGGGCACAGAACCACTGTGACAAGAATCTGCATGCAGAACAGTGCAAGGATCCTCAGGCCTGTTCCTGCCCAGCCCTTAACTGAACTCCTGCCCACGTGGGTGTTTGGGGAAACTGGGTCGCTGAAGGTCCAGTCAGGAGCCAGGAAACACCCTCCAGACAAGGCCCCACAGGTGGATAAGAGAAGAAAAAACAAAAGAACAGATTCGGCCAAACGAGGAGCCAAGAGACACTGCTACTGAGGGTGCAAGGCAGCTCCCAGTTCCTGTGTGTGGCAAAGGAGGCTCTCCCGGTCACCTGACTCTGTCCTTTTAGGCTTGTGAGAGGATGGAGCAGCCAGCACTGCGGGGCAAAACACAGGCATGGAGAGACACTTAGAGGAAGAGTAGAAGTGGAGAAAAAGACAGAGATACACTGCAAACCATGAGGGGAAGAGAGGGAGGCAACAGGAAAGAGAAACAGGAAGGACCACTGCAGGCTCACAAGAGATACTGTACCTTGCCAAGAGCCCCCAGACAAAGTCTGGAGGTGACAAACAGTTTGGAATCCAAACTGTAGCGAGAACATCAGAGTCTAGAATCCTCTGACAAAGGAGAAGGAGGGGCGGTAGGGGGGGTCGGGGGGGACACGGACACCGGAAGGAAGAGTCAAGGAGATGGGAAGGGATGAGGAAAAGAAGGAAGATGAAGATAACCCAGAAGGTGGTAGGGAAAGAGAGATGTAGGGCAGAAACGGCGGCGAGTGAGGAGGCAGAGTCAGGGGGAAGGAGGAATAAAGGTGGAGACTGAGGAAGGGGGCGGGGCTATCCTCGGCCCTGCCCTCCACTTTCCTTTTCTCTGGGTTGAGTGCCACGTGGGAAGATGTTGACATAGACCACAGGGATTTCACAAGAGGGAGGTAGTTTAGTCGCTGTCCCAGCCAGCAAGGAGGGCCCAGAGTGAAGGTCTAGGAACACTGTGTCAGGGGCTTCTGTTCTCCCAGGCACAGCCTCGCCACCACCTTGCAGGGGAATTACTGTCTCCAAAGCTGAAACGCCAGTCAAAGCCCCAGATGTGGGGCTTGAGCCCAAAGTTTGCCCAAAAGCTGCCTCTTTGACACGTCTATTGCTGACACACTGGCCAAGTCAGCTCGAGACACAGGGAGACACTGTCTGGGTAAGCCTCCGTTGCCCATAGAAACTGGAGCTTCCACACCGTTTCTCTTACAAGAAACCCCCTGTGGTGGTTTGAATAGGTCTGGCCCTCAAGGACATTTTACCCACAGGAAGTGCCACTCTTAGGAGGTGTGGCCTTGTTAGAGGAAGTTCGTCACTGTGGAGGTGGGGCTTTGAGGTCTTAAACGCTACATCCAGGGTAAAATCAAATCCAGTCTCCTCTTGGCTGCCTTCAGATCAAGATGTAGAACTCTTGGCTCCTCCAGAATCATGTCTGCCTGGACGCTGCCATGCTTCCTGCCATGTTGATAGTGGATTAAGTCTCTGACACTGTAAGCCAACGCCAAATAAATGTTGTCCTTTATAAGAGTTGTCTTGGTCATGGTGTCTTTCACAACAATGGAAACCCTACCTAAGGCAACCCCTGCTCATCATCTGCAGTTCAGCCACCTGACAGCCTTCTCTGCAGGACAGCCTGCCAAGTGTCAGAAGAGACAAGAAGGGGTCAAGGCCATGTCCGACCAGACCAGCCCAGTGGAAGACCTGAAGCAGCTCCTACTGTGCACTGACTGCAGAAGCAGTTACCACTGAACCGTGTCCATGAGGGCCCTGTGGGGATCTGGGGACTCAGTTCCAGATGGCTTGGGATTCCTTTGAAGCCATACCTTGGTTTGCTTCCTTTTGTCCCTGAACTTCTCAGGAGGACTTATGGTTTGCTGCAGACTCTCACTGGATGCAATGGGCACAACGGAAGAGGCTGAGGAAGGACATGGCAAGGCCTCTGTGATGTGACACTGTATTACAAGCCACCACAAAGGGAGGACTCCAAATGGGCTTGGCCATGTGGTTCTGGGGTACACACATGCAAGATCATTCATTCATATGACTTCAGGTCTGTACTGCCTGACAGTGGGGCCTTGGTTCCTGAGAGACTCCATAGCATAGGAGCTGGCCATCCTAGAATCAGTCCCAGAAGCTGAGACAGAAGCCACAGTGCCTTAGAAGCCAAACTTTGTCATCCCTATAAACCCCCACTGATTATAGAACCAGCTTCATTGAAATTCAAAAGGGCCACTGGCATGGGGAGGAGGCAGGCAACGGGATTACGTGAGGGCACTGTGGGTTATTCAAGGGTCCTGAGGTCTATGTGAGGGCATTGTAGGTTGTCTGAGAGAATGAAGGATTATTTGAGAGCAATGGGGGGGGGCAGTCTGAGGGTATTTGAGGGCACTGAAGGCTATCAAAGGACACAGAGTAGCTACCTGAGGTACTGGGGGTTATCTGAGGACCCTGGGGTTATCCAAGAACACTAGGCATCTTCACCTAGAGGTACTAGGGGCCATCTGAGAACACTGAGGGTTATCGCCTAGGAGTCATCCAAGGGCAATGGGGCCTATCAGAGAGCACAGGGAGTCACAAGGCATTAGAATAGTGAGAGGAGTTGGGGATTTAGCTCAGTGGTAGAGTGCTTGCCTAGCAAGTGCAAGGCCCTGGGTTCCGTCCCCAGCTCCGGAAAAAAAAAAAAAAAAAAAAAGAATAGTGAGAGGAAAAAATAGTGTTTCTTCAAAGCAGAGTGATCAACTCTGCAGCTCAATATCCAGACTCTTGGGCATAGTCCTACAGACTATGTCTCCTGCAAAATGTAACTCTTCCATGTACAGAAAAATGGGGCACTAAGCTCTTAGTGG